>NC_051851.1:142369687-142676972 GCF_905115235.1 Hermetia illucens
CAAAAGGCAATAATTCAATTGTAAGAAAGAATTCTGAAGTAGGGAAAAAAGATATAATCAAGCCCGTGGAGTCCTGAAGGGTCCCTTTCTACAACTCGGCGTGTAGGGGTAATTTACGATGCTATTTATGAATTAGAAAAATTTCGTAGGGGTAACGAGTTGGGACTGTGTGCGTGCGGCTATCCACCGTGCTAATGTGTTGGTTGGGTTGAGTGAGAACCTGAAGAGAGCATGGTTTGCTCTTCAATATTTAAGGGGAACTGGTGTTCCATTAAATTCCACTGTTTCGCACCACTACCTGGGCATTGCTGACCAACACAAAGAGGGAATTTTTCCGATTGGAGCTGTATGAGTGTGGAGCATTTGCGAATACCAATGCACCCTCTCGAACACACTGAGGCTCCACTCGCCGCCTGTCAAATTCTTTCAAAACAATTTCATTCCCCATCGATACTTGTCGTAGTCGTAGCTTTTTGGGGAGCCTCGAATTCCAACGCGAATCGTCAGGTGTCGTCCGCTTTCACGCGTGTGTCGTCCTCTGACTCTTCCTGGCCGAATTGAGAAAGTCAACCCTTTCGGCAAGGATCTGCAGCCACTTGGCTCTGACCTCAGCTCCCCCGGTCCTGCGGGTCGTCGCCACGGTGCGTGCGTTTTTCGCTTATTCACATGCCGACGGGCGAACCACACTAGATTGGAGCGCGCTAGCAACGGGTGCCCAGTCGCGGCCGCCCACTACTCACCCCCACCCCAAACCCGTCTCGTGACGGCATACAATCAAACGGGATTTATCACCTCCTCATTTCGAGATTTTTTGATTGTGTGTTTGACGAACTTGGCATCGGATTTTTTACTCTCTTTATTTTCGGCGACTTGGAGGGCCCCATCGAGCCATCCCGCCCACCCCAGCGGTATCTCGCACGCTTTGGAACGCGTGTTCGGCGGAGGGGAAGTGCACGTTTGTTATTTTTTCTGATACTCGTGAAGTGAAAACTGCCGGTGATTGATGTGAGAATGTGTAAGTGAGTGCGTTTCGGTGCGTGCTGGCATCTCGGAAAAAGGCCCAATTAGGGGGTGTGCGTGACACGCGGGTGACACTTTCTCGTCACTTGTGGCGCTCTTAAATTTTCGTCGGACGCATGTTACGCTCGTCAAACTTGACATTTTGGAAGAGTACGTTTGTTTGTTTTGCTCTCTTCTAGCCGGGGGACAAGTGCATCTCGTCTGCCGCCGGTCTGGATCCACGGCAAGAAATTTCGGTTCGACACTACTTTTTTATAGAGGCTAATTCCTCTTCTATTTTCGCGCCATTTCCAGCCTCCCTGGTGGCATTCTTTTGTTTTACGACCTTGCGGTCGACTTTGACTTGCAGCGACAGTAGCGGATGCCCCACGTTGGGCGCCAAAACGAGGCGCGAGGTTCGTGTGGGTGGCAGCCGCACTAAGTACAATCACGCGTCACGCGTTCTATTTTCTCGGCAGCCGGCTCTTGTGGGCTCCACATCATGCCATGATAATCATTTGTTTCGTCTCTGATTGGAATTTATACGGTGATTTGCCGGTCATTGCAACCGCCACAACGTCTTGCTCGGCAAAAGATGCTTTCCCGCGAAGGCTAGTCGAGAGCAATTCTGCGCTTGATGATGCTCTTTCCCAGTGGGTGGATTGCACTTCTGGACGGATCCGGGGAATGGTTTTGAAACAAGTGTGTGGTGAGTATTGTACATCATGTTGTTTTTGATTGATTAATGATAGGGTAATCAGCTCACGATCCCTTCATCCCGTTTCGCATGAATCTGAGTTTATTGTACTGAATCTGTCTATGCTCTGATACTTTCAAGATGAAAATTGTTTTCTCACTTATCAAGGAGATTGCATCTTGGTGATAGGTTCTCTAAATTTACTTCCAAAATCTCAAAAATTTATGAATTGTATCGCAAAAGGTGTACATTGTTGAGTCTCCAATATATAACAGGCGAAAACAGGGCCTTGCTTTGTAGGAATAAACTTTTATCAAAATTGTATAATGGTTCTGTGGATTTGAAGAGAGGCAGATAAGCAGCGAAAAGTCCTGCAATTCAAGGTTGTTAAAAATATGAACACAATTACTTAGCCATTTTACAAACACCAGTAGTTTCTGAATCTAGGTATTTAACATAGTGTCGAAGACGAGTTGGTTGAACGTGAGCCTGTCGATATCCTGGCTTACGTTCCATTGCAGGTTGTTTTATAGGCGCTTGTGGTCTTTAGCATTGAGTGGGATGACAACGTATTCGAAAAACAGTCTCTCTCAACTAAAGGGGGAAGGGGGGAGGGAATAATAAGAAAGAACAAGCTATGTGGATACCCTAGGTTTCATAATAGAATAAATAAAAGGTATGTCGGCCTGCAGTGTTTTCTCAAAGAACTACAGATCACGATTAGACTTGAGATTTCATCCAGGTCAGGGGCAACTCATCAGACGCTGCCTTGCCTCTGCCCTGGAAGCAGCGTGACCAAAGTGGCTAAACGGGTGTTATTTGTTCCCCTATATGAATTTATTCAATTCGGTCCTAAGTAAGCAAACACCAAACTGTAACCACTTCGGTCACGCTGCTCCCAGGGCAGAGGCGAGGCAGCGTCTGATGACTTGCTTCTGCTCTGGACAACACCGCAAGTCTAATTTTTGCATTTTGGGTGCTTGTCCTGAGTGACCCGTGGTCCGGCATCAATTGGACGGCGGACTTAGCACTGTCTTAATTCCTAATTAAAATTTAATAGCTCACAATCTAGGGTGAATAATTCACTGTTCACATTCATTCAATGAGCAAAGTTTGTCGCCTAATGATTTTTAACTTAGATCCAGAAGTACTTCATCAGGCCTAGTTGAGACGTCATTAAAAGTATGATCACACTTACGTTCTAAACAAGAAACAAGTCGGGAAACCGGAAGCTAGACGCTTCAGGTATGAACGGTTTTGTGTATTTCTTTTATAAAATATGCATATATTATGTGAAAATAACCACTTTCAAGTGATATTGACATTCATAGACTTGAATTTGCAGAGGAGCGCAGATTTGACCTAGTATAACTTTGTTAGTAGTAGTGCGATTTTCACCAAATTTGGCAGGATCATGATCTTTATAAACAAAACCTTAAAAAAGAGGCTTTCGCCGATCCTGTCAAGGATTTTAATCCACGAAGACAGCTGACTTAAAAGTTGGAAGGAATACTTCTCTTTGATTCTCAACAGAATAACATACGGTGAAATTGGTTTTGCTGATGATAGTCATTTCATGTCGGTCATACGAATTGCTCCTGGAAAAAGAAGGAGATCATCAATGGACTACTCCGATCATATTCGTTTGGTCCCTCACGGGGTAATAGACCTCGATCAAATAATGCTGGATCTGGAAAAAGAGTCATACAAAAATTAGACTGAGGATAAACAACAACAAAATCAAGGTTCCCAGTCTGACAGGTTATCGCGATCTTTCTATTTGGAAGGCGTTGATCAATATTTGATGTCAATCGACGCATTAATAGCGTTAAATCGACCTTCGTTGTTCCGTCCAAAATTTAGAAATGCAATTATCTCAGCACTCGCAGCTAGGTGGGGTTGTTCCGCGCTAGCGTTCTCTCTGTGCCAGTTTGTGGGAATGCTATATGAGAAGTAACCACCCCTGTTACCCAAAAGCTCCAGAATTATGTGTGGTAGAACACTCGAGGAGATGTACAAGCACCTTGGACAGTCATGGAGACAGCTGAAGCATCCTGCCAAGAGCCGACAGCGATGGCGCATAGGAGTAATTGACGCACTGTGGCACACACAGCGATTTATGGCAATCACATGTATGCTTTCAGTATGCTTGCAATCTAATTCGTATAAGTCTAAGTGCAGGAACTGTGTAGTCTTGCAGATTACTCACTGAGGAAGCTATCATCACCACAGGCGGTGAGGTATAAAATGCAGATCTTTTAGATGAGGAAATGAAGAAATTTAGGGTACAGTATTGATAACTGCCGGGAGTCGTTTGACTTGGAGACTACGTCTTGTTTCCGTAACAAACAGCATGGCGTCGAAACCGTTGATCGTGGAGCCGCTTCACATTTAGTCGCCACGATGGCCAATAGCAGGGTTCCAACCGTTGTAGTTGTTTCACCACAATCGGTGATGACCACATCAGTGAACCTGTAACAAATGAAGGGGACTGAAGGAATGTATCTCCTTATCATATGCTCCTGACACAATCGCGGCAATCTTCAAAGAGCGTGTTCAACTTGAGGTCATCGCGGGCCCCAGCAACTATCCTCCTAAATTGGAAATATAAGTTAATGATCTATGGAGGATGTTTGTTCACTGGTGGGACATCCAATGGCAAGAGAGACCACTGGCGGCGCTGTCTATATAGGTCAAAGTGGTCGGCAATCGTGCCATCCATCGAACGTGTTCTCGAATCAATTGAGTCTTGCTCCAAGTTCCAGCCAATTTCCACCACTAGTTCTGGTTTTAGGACGCTTGCGTCTGTACTTTTATTCGACGGTTTTGGGAGGATGTCAGCTAGCATCTCTTTTGTTGGACATTACAGGACCTCGATAACCTTCTTCTTCAGCATTACGTTCATCTTAATTGTCCTTGAGCATGGTGATTGGCTTTCTCATTGGGATACACATGTCTTTGAAAAGCTGTCTTAGCCATAATAGCTCTCTACTCGAAGCTTTAATATATTCTGCTTCTGTGAATGGCATTACCACAAATGCCTGCACCAGGTGGTCACCGCTCCCCCACACTGGAACACATATCCAATGTGTCCACGTAGAAAGTAAGCCACTTTTTGTAGTGGAGAAGCTCATTTTTCAATTGGCGGTGGACGTTCCGTTTCAGTCAGCTTGATTTGGATGTTCCACTCGTCGGAGAAATAAAAGTGATTCCATCACTATTCTGTACAGTTGTTGTTTTCTCTAGGAGTTGCGACGAATCCCATCTCTATTGGTTCTGCAACTGGTTTTGCGTCTAGTAAACCGTTCCCTGCCAAATGCTTATCTATATTTCCACTGCTCCGGAAACAGCTGCTGCCTTTATGTTATAGACTCTTGCTTACTGTTGCAGCCTGTACAGGTTCTCGCGTTATTTCAGGAGTTTTTTTTAGCCCTGGTATGACAAATCGTTCAAGCTGATTCATGAAGATCTCTGCAGATAGTTCTGTGGTCAGGTATTCACTCTTCACATCTTAGTGCCGGACATGGAACTTCTGCTGCACTGCTAATGTAAGTGGGACGCGGATCATCTCGTGTTCAACCAGAGAAGTGAGTAGTCTTCGCCGATTCGCTGCAAAAATCCGCTTTCGACCAGACAAACCTTGTGTGTGTAGATCTTACCATCCTTTCGGCTTTCCTTTTGAAAATTCATTTGCACGAGATTACTTTTCCGCCTGTAGGAGGATCTACCATTTCCCATACTTGTCCAGTGATTTTGCCTCTGCTGCTGATCGCCACAGGTCTTGCTTTCTCGGTGCTATTTGTGACAGATCATTGCATTCTTTCTGTTCCTTTACGACGCAGCTTCTTAGCTTGTGCCCTAGCTGCAGCTGTGGTACGTTATTGTTCTGTCTCTGGAATGGTGACTGTTTTTGGATTCTTGGTGTTCTGGTACCTTATCTTGTGTCATCTAATATGTGGTATACCGCTTCGACGACGTCTTGTTTTTCTTCTTTTAATTCAACTCTTTGTTGTGCTCGAATGAATTTTCGTGCGCACGCAGCCGTCAATTGCTGTTCGACCACCTCTTGACGAAGAAAGTCTTACTGTTCCTTGATCGTCATTGGCTTTCTACAAAATCGATTTACCATTGCTGCCACATAATGTTTAACCGCATTGGTTATTTCTGTTTCTAACTTCATCAGCCTGGACACCGTGAACAGGCAAAAGTCGTAGATGAATGTCAGAAAGTATCTCTTTTTACTTGCATGTGCACAGAAGTCTGTTTCTGTTACCAAGCATGGGCCCTCATTGATGATCTTCATTTTCAGCCCTTATAAACTGCTGTCGTTGTCTGTTTCAACTACGACCTCTTGTTCTTGGAGGACCTGGCATCCCTAACCTTTGGAAACCACTTTCAATCTTCTCTCGATTATTTTCCCGACTGAGTTCAAAATGTCACTGAGTTTGGGAGTGAAATAGCCGTTGCTCTTAACTTTTGCAATCAGTTTGTATTTTCTGCACTCTCCTCTTCAAATGACCTGTCTCCTTCTGGTTGTCTTTCTTTTCCGTTGGAAAGTTGGAGGTAGGTAAGTAGGGGTTCCGAGTTGTAGATCGTGGCGGACTATCGGTACCTGCGTAAATTGTTCTTAAGGAACAGCTAGTCTTGACCTGACAAATCCTAGAATTCGTAGATTCTATCATATCTCAGGTTACCACGTGTTCATACTGCTACTTTGTCAGTTCGATTTTTGACTCATATTCATACGCTTTCCTGACTTTATTAATGGTTCGTGTTTTCAGCGTGAATGGTATCTCCAGGAATTCACGGATGTCCTTCTCGCCATGACATCGGCAATGTCCTAGCATTTTTCACTGTCTTGCCAGGAAACTTCTTCAATTCTAGTATCAAATTTGCTCTCTGAGACTGCCGGACTTGCTTGCATTTCTCTGTCCTGTCCATCAGCTTCGATTCCATTTCCTTCCGAAGTATAGTAGAGTGGGTCATGCCTCCTCTTCCGGAAATGATGATCAATTCAAAATGCACTTACTTTTTTTCAACCCTCCTGTTTCATGCAGGGATGTCGTGACTAGTGAAATGTTTTTGGCATCTGATCTGTAATGGTTGGTTTTTTCAATATTTCTACTATTGACTTCTTGACAACTTAGTAGTAGGTAGCTTAGTGGTTAGAATACTAAACTTTCGTAGCGAAAGACCCGCATTGAAATTTATGTCATAGCTTAGATGATAGATATTGGTCGACTTCTTTATGCTTTATCTCCTAGCATACCGATACCGTCCCAGAATCAAGTGCTCTAGCATGCTTCAAGGTTTAGTTTCAAGTTGGAATTTTGCTCCATCTGTTAACATAAGATGATGACTATTGCTCTAGTAGGGTATTCTTCTGCGTCCTTGACATGACACGACGTCCTCCTAACTATCCTTCTTTCCAAAACACGCAATCGTGGCTAAGCAGTTCACCATCGCGGCATTAGTTTAGTCTACCGATGAGAGATCTAAATTCCGTGTGGAAACGTGCTTGTTTACCCTTTCTCAATCAAGCTTCAAAATGTTTTTTATAGCACTACAGGATTGCTGTAGCTTTGATCTTTGCAGCGGTATAAAACATACAAATATAATTTCGAATTTTTAGCGAAAGTAGCTACTCTGAAGAAACTGCAAACTGCAAGAAATGGTTTCGTTTGGAAGACCATATCCACCTGCTAGGATATCTGGTCAGGAAAATGATCCTTTCAATACCTCAGCTCAGCTGCGTCGTGCTCTGGCAGGCCTTTTCTAATCGAGGCTGCGATGTGTGTTTAAGTTGGAGGGCTGGAGTTTACAGTTGCTTCGAATAAACGTGGAAGCAACTCCCTTTCAGTCGAGAAAGGTATTCATTCAAATCCTTTTTCAAGTTCGATGCCAGCAATCCTTTACTTACGCACATTCAATAAGAGCCTAAATCTTCTACTGACCATAGTCCGGCAGATCTGTTTTGGTGTTTGCTGTTGATCACTCTAAGGGCTAGTGAACTGATGGCTTGGTCTGTACTCCAAAAATGTTTTGCCAATTCCGGAAGCAACGAAAAGCATAGGAGTGCTCATCGTTTTTCTTTCGGTTAACAAACCTATGCCTATTGCCTATTGCCCATCAGATACTCGAGTAAGATTTGTTCCCAGCTTGGCTTGGCGTTAACGTATCTACTATGATCATAATGCCAATATTAGTCGTTGCTGTTTTAATGCTCTATAACCGTAGTTGCTCTTGATAGCACTGGACTATCAAGATTCTCTTCAAACTGGTAGTTCCTATTAGAGCAATATATGATGGCGCTGTTATATCGCAGTAACACATAAGAAGGAGAATCGGAGACCTCAAGGCTGAATAGAGTCCTTAATAAGGATGAGTCGACCACGTTCGCCTCTTTTAGAAAAGCGATTGATACTTTTTCTCGAACTCCAGAGGTGAGTCTATACAGACTCTATTGGAAGTATACCACCCGGGATAAAAAGTCTCAGAAGTGGAAGGAAGAGAATTGGAGGTTTCCGCAAACCCTTCAACACGAAGGTGTTTCAAGGGGAATTGAGACACTGCGAGAGCGGTTTTTACCAATGAAAAGGCGAAAGCTGCCATACTTTTCTTTGAACACTGGCATGATTGGTATCTATCCAGGGTTGCTAAAAGAGGATATTGAGGGGTACAAACCTTCAATTCCTTAAGAAGCTACTTAATTGGTAGTTACTCTAGACAAGAAACTTCTTTGGAACGAACATGCAGAGGTAAAGATGAAGCGAGCTTTCACAGTCTACGCGAATTTTTGCATCGACATAAGGCTTAGGTCACATGTAGTAATGTCGACATATGTTGCTATCATTAAGCCGATGTTCGCTTATGTATCCGCAGTGTGGTGAGTTAAAGTGAGATTACAAGAAAGTTTTCGCTGTAAATTACCCATACTGCAAAGAACTGTGTGTTTTCGTTTTAACGGTGCCATGAGCTTGACATCCGGCGTAGTTCTAAATGCATTAATTAATTCGCAGCCTTTGATTTTTTATTCAGAGCATAACAATGGACGTGGGGGGGCAC
Organism: Hermetia illucens; assembly: GCF_905115235.1. Lineage (NCBI taxonomy): Eukaryota > Metazoa > Arthropoda > Insecta > Diptera > Stratiomyidae > Hermetia > Hermetia illucens. The sequence continues at coordinate 142,378,449 of NC_051851.1, forward strand.
AGAGTACTGGAAGGGTTGCTGCGAGAACTGAATCCAGTTTTCGCAATCCTTCCTGATTGTCGGATCCTCATACGTCTGTTCGGTAGAAAATATCAAATTATTTTGAAACGTAGAGACAATTGGGCGTTCTGGAACAGGAGTCTACCTATCGAATGAAAACAAGAATCTGGGTGATTGACGGGCTATCTGTGGTGATAGTCAAGCTGCATACAGGTCGTTGGGCGATCGATTGACCGATTGAACTTTTTAGATTCAATATGGTGGAACTACTGTGAATCTATTTTGGTCATTGTGGTGTAGGGGGAAATAAAATCTCAGATGTTTTCGCAAAACGGGGATCAATACTCACTAGCTGAGCATATGTTCAGAATTGGGATTCTTCAAGATGTTACGTGTCCATCCTGTCGTATCCACAGAACCTTTTCTACGTGAGTCCCCCGCCAGTGAACGCATCAGACCTTAGATTCTTGGTGCTGATGTGCTCCTGATGCCGTAGGTAGCATCACAGTCACAAATAGAAATCTTGCGACACATAACCAAATCCAAAATATTCCGATGGAGCAGGGAATCGAGTACAATCGAAAAGCTCCACCTCTTTGCCTGCGACGTGCCATAGGGAGATTCTGACCTTCTTTGTGACGTGTCATGGGGATACACTGGCCTGATATAATTTCGAACAACTAACCTGTTCGGCACACAAGCCGGTCGTCACCCACAGCCGTGTTGTTCAGAAGACGGAGTTGACAGTGTATAGGTCACTTATCAAGGAAGTGCGATAACGAAATCTACTATCCTGATATGATCGACGAGTGTGGCCCCAAAAAAAAAAGACACTTGGCTCAGGACACAGGACCAGGAGTACCAGCGTTGCCGGAAGTCCTACGAGAGGTTGTGGGGCATTTAAACAAACCGTGGACGATGAGGCGTAGTCGTGGTTGAGGTGATCCACTCTTGTTTCCAAAAAGCCTCTAAATTAGGTAACGCACAAGGTGGAGACAGTAAGCATCCTATGGCACTCCTATCAGAAACCAATCTTCGTTCGTGTTCGTTACCGAGTAGTCATCTTTTCTCTTTGGGACCTGATCCATAATGATTAGAGAGAACAAAAAATGTATGCAAAACTACAGATGGGATAAGTTGAGGCGCACAGGTTCGTATTATCGCGGTTATTTTCCTAAATTCGCGCTGAAATAAAGAAAAGAATAGCAAACCTTTATGGTTACCTGCAGGGTTAACAAAGTGAAAAAAAAAGTCATAGGGAGCAAGAGAGTGAAGAAGAGAGACAAGGCTTCAGATGATGTTTGATGTGATATCGAAACTGGCTTCTATTGAAGCTTTATAAGTGACCACAAACACCCCCTGAGGGAAATAGAAATTGGTTTGACAGTCCAAACTAAACTTTGAAGCCACTATTGACCAAATTGCGAATCCCCACGTCATGAGCTATAGTCAACTATACGGCCAGAAGCCCTCTGTATTGCCAGTTGTAATGCTCCCAGATTTCCGAAATCATTTCTATCACTGTGCTTTTGGAAAACTCCAATAACTTCACTTTGACTAGTCACAGGGTTTTCATCTCTTCCTAGCTTTTATAATTTCTGGCTTTAGAATGGGCATTTATCGGAAACATTTCTAGCTATTCAGGTCAGGTACTTAAATGAAAAGCTACGAATAATGTTTTGGGTGATTTATCTTTTGCCTTCGATTGACCTCCTCATCTGACGAGGCAATAATTTTCCACAATGAGGCCGCCATAAATGCCAATTATTTGCCACATTTACGAGCGATTACCACTGAGTGGTGCTTTCCGCGAAACTGTCAGCCAAGACTGCATTATGCAAATAATATTCACATGAAGACACTCCTTGATGCACGCAAAGAGTCTAATCACTCATGGAAGAATGAGACAAAAATCCGTGTGAGATATCATCAACAAGGAAAAGTCAAGGCTTAAAGAAAACCCACTTCATATATTAAAGATAAACTCCTATTTTACGAGCTTTTAAGTAACTCGTTCCCGTCCTATAGTGGCATCAATGGTATGCCGAGTTATTTTCATGTTCAGCATTTTTTTGGTTGTCCCATTCACGACTCAGTTCAATTCAGTTCAGTTTACAGATTGGCATCCATTCAACCCCTTTTTTATGGCTTACTTGTCATCGTTAATCATGTCACCGGGGAGCAAAGTGATCTGCAATCATTCTTCTGATGTGTTTTATGGATTTGTTTTGACAGACAGAAACGTGGAAATACTCCTACAAACAATCATTTTTAAGAAGAAGGTCAACGAGGGATTCAAGATATAATGATGGTCAAAATACTACTAAATCTTCCGGAGATAAAATTTTTTTAATTGCCATATAAAAATTCTGTTTCAAGTGTAATTAATTTTATCGAGACTGGTATCGGTCACGCAGTTGGGCTAGAGATGACGTACATTACCTGTTGATCAAGCGGCTTATATTTTTGTTTCGGTGAAAATGTGTATCGTTTCCAAACAACCAGATAAACCAATATCGAAAAATTTTAGAATATCCTGGAGTATTGAACAGGTAAAAATACAAAAAGAAAAGCTTGAGAAGAAAGTGGCGTTCTATAGTGAAGTATGGGTCAGGGATCAGATAGCTAAAGCGGTTTTACAATGGAAATGTAGAACGGCGACCGATTGTATGTGCATTATTATCCTAAGTGCCAACAAACACTCTCCCAAGATAACTGAACAAGCGCGATTCCTTCTAAAGTCTACCTAACATTAGCTGCCAATTTTTGCAGGAGTATGGGCATTTGAGAAACACACCTACTGAAAGAAGGATTCTATATGAACAGGAGTCATAATTTCAATGGCAGTTACAAAAAAGCTTTTAATTTTGGCGTTTTGTTCTTGTTATTATTTTTTTTACACAACAAACGCAGTATTTAAAAGTCATTATTATACCCTTCACAATGGTGCTAGTAGAGCCGATCTTTGGCGCAGCGCCACCAAATGTCAGATCGAAAATTTTGTGAAAGAACCTACAATTGCTCAAACGGGGCATCCTTTTACTCCTTCAAAAATGTGAACCTGACGACGTTATTAGAGCTTCTGAACGGTCACTACGTTTTGAAGTAGCATCCCAGTGGTGGGCTCGGATACCTATAATCAATCTGAGGAAGAGGCGAGGACGGGGCGGTATGTCATATGCAAATATCCCAAACGTACTAATGGGTAGTGTTCGGATGGTCAAGTGGTTGAAGGGCTGGGCTATCGAAACGAAAAGTCGCGGTTCAAATCACTGGTGGCAGAGAGATTTGTTATCGTGACTGGATGTCGGATACCAGTCGACTCAGCATCGAATGAGTACCTGAGTCAAATTAGGTTAATAATCTCCCACGAGCGCAATGCTGGCCACATTGCCTCCTATCTTAGTGTAGCGTTACGGTCTTGAATGAAGCGCTTTAACACACTTCAAGGCTCTGATCCAAGGTGGATTGTTGAGCCAACGATTATTATTATTGCCGAGTTGTCACAATTTCGGAGATGGCGGATTTTACCTAATACTAGCACTAATTGCCATGCATTTAGGCTCGGGCGGTCCTACCTACTTACAGGAAACAGTGGCGCTGGTGATGGTGGCCGGTGGTAAGTTAATGAGAGAATCCGTCAAGAATTCCCCGAAACATCGACCACGTATGCAGAATGGTATATTTCTACGTGGTTTGAACCAGACTGTGTGTGAGTCCTAGGACATGAAGTGAAGCCGTGAGGGACTTTGGTACAATACTTATAGCTGACAATATTACGGGAACTGCAACCACTTTCTGGAGACGCCAAATTCACTGACTGGCTGTCCGCTCACTTTGGCCACCGCACAATGAAAGAGCAACACGACTACCTCCAGCCTGCTGAACTTTACCAACTTTGTCGCCAAATGTCTAAATTCACGGCAAGAAGTACACTGATTTCGCTAAAGCCTTCGACACTGTAAATCACAGGATACTTCTATCTAAACTCTCGTCTCTAAGCGTTCCCATACCATTTGTTTTATGTCTTGCCTGTTACCTTTTCAAAAGATCCTACCGCGTCTCTTTTGAGGGCTGTACTTCAGGCTTCCCTCCTTTGGCGTCTCAAAGGGATCTATGCAGGGCCATTTTGTTATTTTCGTTTTTTATCAACGACCTTCCTCCTCCTTACTTATCCCTGCTTCCTCTATGCAGACGACCCTAAGCTGTTTTCCGCTATATCGTCGACGCTCCTGCCGTCCTGTTTCTTATAATACACGTAATACAGACATTGTCAACGTGCCCTTCGCAGAGCTCGAAGTATAGTTCCATTCTCCGATTCCTGCGCTTTGTCGAAATTACAATGCACAACAGCTTGGTCCCTTTAACTTCTGCACTTTAAGTAGTTTAAGTATAGGATAAGATTATTGTCTTCTCCTCCTCCTGAGGACAATAAGTAATTAGAGTTTACTCTGTCTGTTGTTCGTTAAACAAATAAATAAATTTCTTTGATTTCTCGAGCCGGTGGCTCATAGTTAACCTTCTTCTCCACGTATTCCCATTTAATGTTGCTATTATGAGGGATAGTAACGTCAACATCATATTAGTACTACTATCCGATAACTATGACTCAAAACATTGACTCTATCTTTCGGAGATGTCCTTAACTCCATTAAAACCTACCAACGGTGCTGCTGAAAAAATTTCTGAATAGATGTAGTAATGAATAGTAATGTGGCCATATTATCAGCTGACCTCTACGGTTTCCACCAAATTCGTATCTACTCTTAGTATTGCTGCTAATGTGGGACTAGTATGTGTTATGTGTTGAATGTCCTTCATGAGGAGTGTTTCTCTCGTCGGGTCGGCTCGTCGTGATTGGTTTTGCCATTTGGTTCTATCAAATGCCTGATCTGGATGCAATCACGAGACTTTTAAATCCACATCCAGCGTACCAGGCTACATTTGTTTGGGCCGGCCTTTTGGTCGCTTATCATCGACTTCGATGTTCTGACCAATCTTGGCAAGTGAATTCTCGTTAGCACGAATTGCGTGACCATACCATCGAAGACTCCTCTCTCGCAACTTTTCCACGATTGGTGCAACCTCATAACGATCGCGGATATCCTTATTTCGGATGTGATCAAAACGTGTCACGCCACTAGTCCAACGTAACATCTTTGTTTCCATTACCGCAAGACGCCGTTCATTGTCTTTTATAGTGGGCCAACACTCAGAAACATAGAGAACGGAACAACATTGCAGTAAATTTTCAATTTGAGACGTTCGTTGATATGTCGATCACAAGGAACACCAGTTGTGGAACGCCACTTCATCCAGGTTACGTTAATGCGTGAAGCAATTCCATAACGAAGTTCTCCATTGCTGCCATCTGCTCGAGATTCCTCCTTCCTCTGTGAATTTAGGACAATGGAATAAAACTTGTTGCATATCCTCCGAAATATCCGCTCGTTCGCTTGTTTCCATTATTATTTCCATCCGCTTCACGATTCCTCCACTTCCGCTTTTTCACGTGCCAAGCAGAGCAACGATCGGTATCATAGGTGCGCATTACCTAAGCGGCCAAAATGTCGACCGGTATCATTCTGTCTACTGTATAGGCCGCGTCGTCTAAGATGGTTTTGGACATTGTCTATGGTTTGCATTCCTCCGGATACATCGTGCCTCCCAATATTTGGTGTCATCGTTACCAAGGTTATGTTGGTATTGGACGCCTTAATACAACATGTTGCGAATGTTTCATGAAGTTCAACCTAGCATCTATCATCATGCAGGTATTTGATTGCTGGTTTCAAAGTGATGATGCTGTATCCCGTTTTCATTCGAGCAATAATTTCCCTGCGACGCCTTGTGGTAAGTACCGCTTCTGTTTTGTCCTCCGCGAGTGCAAGACCTGTATTTTTCGGTCTGCGGTTGTAATCTGCTATGAATGCAACTCCACATCCGTGAGATAATTTGCAATTAGAATCACCACTATGTCATCGACGAAACCCATTATCGTGGCCTCGCTAGCAACTGCAATGTTGAGGACATCGTCTTACATGGTGGTCCCAGCACAGAGCCTTGGAGAACACCCGCGGAAACAATTGATTCCCTAAATCCATCGTCCGTGTCTTACTAAAATCTTCCTTTTAGTTTGTGATCGACAAACGCAGCCAAGTCGGAGACTTCCTTATTAGCTTCCAATTGGCCGAGTTGAATGTATTTGCACATTAAGGGTAATCAGTGCGCAATACTTCCTAGTACTACCCTTTTCATGCATTGGATTTCCAGCTAAGTCATTAACGATTTTGATGGTATCGATGGCTGATCTGCCTACATGGGAGCTTAACTGTGATCATGACCGAATATCAATATCGTTCTCTTTTGCTTTACCATTTATAACCACCGCCAGCACATTTTTTGTTTTTTCCACCATTATGGGAGGCCAACTTCTTCCAAAGCTTTTCTGATATTGCTGGTTGCTTCACCTATTCTGGTTTGACATGCTGCCAAGGACGTGATTCAAGGGCTTATTGTAAGTTTGAGGATTTCAAAATGAAGTACTTGAAGGCGCCTAGATGTTTACTACAAAACTTGTTCAAATATGGTCCAAGAGTATAGTTTGAGTTGACAGCCGCCACTTCGAGAGGCCAGTGGCCCAAAGGATGCTACTCTAATATCAATGACTTCTAGCCTGGCCGCATTGACGAAATTGGATTCATTGCCGAATTTGAGAATTTTCAATAAATATTTACGTTAATAAAAAGCTAATGCGGTGTGCGGAGCCACTGAAACCTGGTATCATTTTTAAACCTTTGTTCTTCTTTATTACAATACTAATGACTGTTCTACGCAACGTACTTTATACTATACTCAGTAAAACAAAAAGAAAGTGCTGAAATCAAGGAAAGAGGTAAACCAAATATACTTGGAGTTATTCCACTATGCTAAATCCTACCTGACCTCTCTTGGTGGCCTCGCGGCAGGCGAGGAAGCAAATGGATCCAATGTCATTAAAAACAAAAAATTAAAAGCTGGTCTGCTACGATTTTAGTTCTGTAGTGGGGTAAGGAAGCCGAACTGGAAAGAATCTCCTTGCATGGGACATTAATCGAGGTAGCCTGGAAATACCTCATGGCTACTGTGCAATGCAGAATCCAGTATTAAAATTTCTGTTGGCACACAGTAAATGAAGATGCCGAAAGTCTAGTCTCCTAATTTCGCTGATGACAACGCATAGATCCTGGATGACAGATATACCTAATTTTTTGCCGCAATTGATCTTAACGAAGGCAGTGGTGGCTTTGACATCCTAACTTAGATTGAAGAAGGTGGAGTAGACCCCACATCACATCTACCCAGTATGAGGTTGGCCTCATGTACAATGCCGGTCTAAATTTCACAGAAGATTTAGTGGTTTTTCCCGAACTTCACTTCAGCTTTAGGAACGTCCGATGCCAAGAAATTTCTCAATGTTCCGTCTCTATCTCTTAACTCCGACCGGGATATCGTATTGCAACTATTTTGAACTCTAATCTATTCTACATCTTGAAGTTGAACACCTCTTTATTTGAAAACCGGAGTAAGCATTTCATGAATATTAAGATTTCGTGTAAAACAAAACCGTATTGAACTCGATTTACTGTTTGTCTTGTGTTTTAAGGATGGTGGTAGAAATCTTAGGTAGACACTTCCACACAAGTTTGCAGCGGTAAGTATGTAAGATTCTCACCCAATAAAACCACCCCCACTTTTTCCTTCTTTCTTCCTCGGGGAATCGCCACAAAGCTTGACTTCACGGGAAGACTGCGTTCTAACCGACCAAGTCTTCCGTTCTTCGCGCCCTCCTTGTGGGGTCTGCTTTTCTAAGTTTCGCCTGAATCCTTTTAATTGCGAATTTCACCGTACACCAGTTTGCCTGCGATTGCAGCACTTCCTCGACGATGTTCCGCGGGCTTATGCTGATTTTCAGTGTCTTTCACCGTCCTCCTGTCTGAGTAAAGTCGTTGACAGTAGAACATGACATGCCCCGAGTCCTCAGGTATGCAATCACAGTCAGGGCAATAGGGAGGATCATCCAAACACAAGTAGCGCAGATACTTCCTATAATCACCATGCCTTGACAGCAATTGAGCGGCGATCTCTTAATGCACTCCTCAATAGGGGGAATCAAATTGTGGGTCCAGCGTCCCTTCTGCGAGTAATCCCACCGTTGCTGCCACTTCCAGCAAATCCTACCTAGCCACCTTTCGATATTCTATATCTTTTTCAGGTGGATTTATTCTCCTTTTCTCGTACAGACAGCGTACGATCATTCCCGCAATAGCACACGCTGCCTTACGTGATATTGTTCTCTAGGCGCTGTACACTCTTAGCGCAACTAAGCGGTTAATCATGTTTACTCTCTTCCGATTGATCTTGGATTTGGGGGGTTTTGGTCTGCCTCCGGGCAAAGTTCTTTGAAGCAGCCTCGCTTGCTGGTCTGTGTAACATGCTTAAGCTTATCTACCGTTGAAGTCTGGACTTACTCTAGATCGCTATTCCGTGATCTCTTCATTCCAACAATAGTTTGACTGCTTGTTTGCAGAGGAGTTGCCGCCTCGGCATGGCAGCGTCGCGTGCGGTCATTTGCGCTAACTTTTCTGAGGCCGCACCATCAGGATTGTCGCTGATATGTCAGATTGACTGTCCCACGAAAGGTGGATACATTTCCGGCATTTGCAAACACCAAATCCAGCTCCGTGTTAGCCTTAAGGAGAATACAGCCCCTGGTGTTCGTAGTTCGCAGCCCAGGCCCGCAGATTTCTATCTATGGGGGCGAGTTAAATGCCTGTTTATTCGCTCAAGCAACACTATTTTGAATGCGTAAGTACAGTGACTCGATTGAGGGCTGTATGCGACTCTTGGCCCTGAGGTGTGGCTTTGGTTTCTGCCTGGGAAATACTCTTCAGGAAAATAGTTTGACAGTTCTTTATTGCTTTCTGTGCCGGTTTATCCTCCGACAAGGATGCGTACGTTACCTTTGTGTTCGCCTAGATCGAGTTAGTCTCTTTGCAAAAACGTGTCCATGATAATCATTAGCCGATATTATGTTCTTCTTCAGAGATTCTATTAGTTTTCTGAGCTCGGTTGGGAAGTGTTATTGTCTCTGTTTTACCAAATCTGAGTTCCTCCATAATGTTTTGTCTTTCTTTGGCAAACTACCTCGAAAACTTCTCCTTACTCGCTGTGGTTATTTAGGTTGTTTTCTCAATTTCCGCAATGGATATGTTGCACCTCCCAGGGATCGTAACTGGTTGAAAGTGGCTCCAAACACTGCCTCAACGGATACGGTCCTATATAGGCTGCCCATCCTCCAAGCGATTGGTCGGTATGCGGAACTCACCCTTCTCTGTTTCACCGTGTTGTCCAGTGTTCCCATCCTGACAGGAGCTGCGTGTAGCAGGATGGATTTCACCACCCTTGCGATAAGTAAGCAACGACTATATTTTGACTCTCCAGTATTATGCATCGCTAGAGATAAGCTAGACCTTGCTGCCTTTCCGCGCGCATGGTCCAGATGCCCCTTCAAGCTCAACTTGGCATCGATCATTACACAATCTCACTGGTGGCAGAGAGATTTGTTATCGTGATTGGATGTCGGATACTAGTCGACTCAGCTGTGAGTGAGTACCTGAGTCAAATTAGGTTAATAATCTCGGGCGAACCCAGTGTGCCGTTACGGTCTTGAATGAAGTGGTCTAAAATACTCCAAGGTCCTAGGATTATTATTATTATTATCTAATGATCGTGTCCCGAGAAAGGAAGTGTATTAACGCAGGGCTTTGGAAACCCAGTACTAGCGGGTTTTGGGAGTGGGCAATCAAGCCCGGCTGTCGATATCCAGCAACTGTAGTGCCTCATTAATGGGAAACTTGACACATATCTTACCCCGATCTCTTTCGGCAAGTGAAAGCCGATCCGGAATTGACAGATCTGGGCGGCAGTGTGAGCCGTATCAGGATAGTAATTGAGTGTAAAAACCTAGATGGGGTGCTGCTTAAAAGGTTATAATGAATAAGATTCATGGACAAAATTCACCCCAAGTGACGTGCCCGCGAATCTTGTTCAAAATAATCCTTTCCCCACAACAGAAAAACATTGGACCTGAACGAATGGTTCAACAGGACAGATGACCGATCGGCTGACCAAGGGGGAATTACGAGAGATCTGTGGAAGAATTGGAGATAAAAAGACTGCGGAATAGGACAGAATTCTGAACAAAGCTATTTTGAATCGTGCATGGTAGAAGGAGTGTTTTCCGCTGCCGAAGCCTTCAAAAACTACCCTCTTCATATCGCCATATCTGTCTTCTAAACAGTATAGGGAAGATGTTATACAAGAAGCTGCTTCCGTTCGTTCGTTCGATGGTTTATTGGAGTGGCAGTATTGGTTCCGCAAATTGTGGTTTGCGGTCCATGCAATAGCCACGGTCATGGACTTTGCTCGGAAGGGATCGGCTACTGGTAAATGGTGCGTGATGGTGGCGATGAAAATATTTAGCTCGGCCCACTGGGGTTTATTAAAGACACCCTGACTAAACTGGGTGTCCCTGGTTACTTAGGTTGGATAATCGAGAGTTACCGTATGACGAAGTTGCAAATTTATCTGCGACATATTGCGCTTCATCTGCACTTCACTGGCCTCAGGAACCGACACTTGTAACATGACCGTCAAAAGCCCCTAGTTGAGCCGGTAGCCGGTTGGTTCCCAATCCACCTTAACGTCTTGTTTAGGAACGGCGATAGCAAAGAAAGTTCCCGACCTATCGGCACTGTCCTGCTCTAATGTATAGCAATATCCAGGTGGAATTGTTGAAGTTATTTCTATTACACTTCTTATCATGAAATTAGAAAAGCACTTTTTGAACGATGGTAGCTCAGAGATTGATCTTAGGGTTAGTTATACCCTCCAACTATCTTTGTGGGAAAAACCATACTGATTGAGTCAAGCGTGCACGTTTTTGTCGGCAGAATTTACTTGTAACATTTTACGGTATACATCTATCGACTCAAAGCAGAATGATGCCTTATGAAGACACAGTCCTTACAGCGATGAGGAGTTGTAACCCGGTGGATAGGTGCCGTCATATACAAAAGATTCTTCGACCTCGATAGCCTTAATTGCGAATTAAGACATAGCCGCTAGCATTTGAGCCCTCTTCCCGTCCCCTTGGGTTGACAAATTGCACTTTCCAGACGCTCGTTGGCGTTTCAGTTTACTCTTAGCCGCAGATGAGTCAGACAATTCTTTCTGTTCAACTTTGGCAGAACCCCGTGCGGTTTATCCGAAGATGGTTGGGCCGAAGGTAAGTTTGCCCCGAGGTATTGTTTTCCTTGAAAGCGGCTTCCCCGGTACAGTTTTTTCTCGTGGGTAAGACTTTGGCCTCATCAGGTGATACCTACTGGAGCTCGAGGTTAGGAGTACTGACGGAAAAGGCCTGCGTCTGCTCGTCTGTCAAGGACTGGGTCCCAGTTGGATTGGGTCCCAATTTATTAGGTGGGTAATGACCTAACGTAACATCTTCATCCCCATTTCGTTCATTGCCTTTGGAAGCCGATCAGCAATCGAAACCTTAGAGGGTGGCAGTGTTAATGACATGTCAATAAATTTTTTACTTAAAACAGACTGGAGATGTCAGTTTGGAGCGCCTCATCATTCAAGTTGTACTGATTCAGACTAAATGTAATTGCTATGATTTTAAAGGAGGGATTGCTATTCCACCTTGGAAATTTCGTCTGCTACAAGAATAGAGTCTCATCATAACTTACTGAAAATCCCGAATAATTAGATTTCATCTCATCATCGAATGGTCCCCTTCTAACTCATTCCTATTCATCTCTTTGGTTCGGTATAGGTGATACGAAACTGCAACCCCAAATAAAGTTGGCATTAGTCGCGATAATCTTCAATGCTCTCTCGGTTCAGGTCTAAACACTGTGGGTGTCTTCAATGCTGCAGACTTAAAATAAACAGGAGCCAAGATACGTGCTGAGGTTCCGTTCCTCCATGCAGAACGATAGCCCCCAAGCCGCAACCGAACGACAGAATTCAACGCACTTTCCACTCTTAACTTTGCATCTCCGCCAAGTACAATCAGATCCAATTTATGACCAAGGGTCAGCAAACTAATAGGGAGAGAATCTTAAAGATGCTTCCATCTCTTATCACAAATTTTTAAATATTCAAAGTGAGATTGTGATGGTGATGACAACGAGTGCGACGTCGACCTCACCAATGTTATGGTAATTTCTTTTAAATCCGAATGTATTTGAATTTTTGATGATTGTTTGGCTAGACAGACATCGAGTGACGACCGGTAGATACTTTTTTGACGCAATAATAGAAGTAGCAGACGTGCAACCCCTGGAAGCGATAAGTATGTTTGATGTCACTTTTGCATGATGAGAGGATTATTTGGGAAGATTGAATAATGCAAATTGCAGAGAGATGATAATTCGGAATTCGAAAGACGGAGAAAAGATGCCAAGGAGATTGGATTAGGTGCAGAAAATTCATTTGGCGCGGAAAGACAAATGCAAATTTGTGATGACTCGTGATGGATTTGGTGCAATAATTTGGCATGGATGACGAGACTGTTGTGCTGCTTAATTAATTATGGGATAAAGATGAGAATGCGAGTCGGGTTCATAGCTTCGTACTGACGTCTCGAGTGTTAATCCCTCTTGAATATTCCACTGTCGTCATCAACCAACTGCGCAAACACACCACGAAATTGAATACACTCATTACAAACAATCAATCAAAAATCGTCAACGAGGATGCCGATCAATGATAGCCCAGATATGGAGGAATTGAAATCTAAAACCAACAACCGAAAGCGAACCAAAGGGGGCCCATTGAGCTGGAGGTGATCCCCGCAAGCGTAAAAATCACCCAAGTCAAATTAGTGGAAATTTATCGGTGTCCGACGTCTCGACAGCCAAGAATCTATCGCTCGATTACAACGTGTTATCGCATGTGACAGCAATCAATCAAAAAACTTGTAGCCTCCTCGCACAGAACATGTCGTGGCATAAAAGATAACCAGCAAATGGAAGACTTATCGAGGCTTTGTACAGAAAAAAAACATATTCTGGCCACCACTGTTCCGTTATCGTCATTGAATCATGCACAAACGCCATCGGTCATCTTCTCGAGAATATGGACAGAGAGTATTATATGAGGACGCCAACGCCGCGACCACAATCCCTCGTGCCTTGCCCGGGTAGGCTGTCCCGCTGCCGGTCAACCACTATTTTCGAAATCCAATCCATCCATATGATTAATTCGTCAAACACCACAACAACATATCGCTCTATCGTCGTCATCAGCCCCATCATTCTCATCTGTCCATCAAAAGTGTCGATAGTGACATTTTTTGAAAAGTTCAACGTTGGATTTCCTCGTCTCTCCAGTCCAATGGATCAGTCCATTCAATGTCCATCAGGGTCGTATGCAAGCCCATTATGAGTTGGTTCGACGTCGGATACTAATGAGTTCATGAATGCACCCGTTTGCAATCTTGTACGGAGCAGAGTAGGAAGATGTGGAAGCAAATCGTCCGGATTGAATCTTCTGAAGATGATTTCTGACCTTCAATCAGGACGTTTCTTACAGAATATTGCATGGCACGTTGGATGTGCTCCAAAGCCCTAAATAGGCTCTCTGGGGTTTCAAAGATATTCAGCTAAGACAGTCCCATCACAATGCAAGTGTCTTGTTGGGATCTAACCTATTGATGCCGTATTTCATAACTGTCACTACCAGTTCATGACCGCCGGCTTCACCCTTATCATACACTATCACAGATGCGGGTGCGTCGTTTATCTAGGCGCATCCTTTCCTACATGAATCAAAGGATTTGACTTCTGTCCTAGTTGCATTCTGTTTGATGGAGATCCCTCTCACTTTCGAGAACTTCGAATATCATAATGACATCCGCATTGTTGAAATAGTGCTGCGACGAGGAGAATACCGAAGAGTACATGTGCATACGTAGGGATGAAGAGTGTTAGAGTAACTGGAGGAAAAGCTGTTTCAGGATGCTCTCGTGGTTGCTATTTTGTTTGATTATCCGCCGACGAACGTACCACGTGCAGAAGAATCAACGGATGGACATTACTCAAAACACTATTCATCATTGGAAATGTCGGCGGATAATCGAACACAAATAGTAGTGAATATGGATATTGTCAACACTTTGATGGATACAGTGCGGTCGTTTTAGGGTGGCTTTGGAAACTGTGGAAGGGAGAAGTATATCCGCGCGATTTCCGATGCTTGATTTGTGGCGGACGTAAGTGGGATTAATTGATTAAAAATTTAGGGAAAATTCAGGCAAATAGGTTAGAAATATTCTAATTATCAATTGAGACAGAAAGATACTTGATGGCAGCAAGGAGTTGAATAATAAATGAAATGAACTGAGAATATTTTCTATCACGAAACTTGAGTTTCAAAGGACTGATCAAGGACGACGACTGGGTGACTTCGGCTTGGATTCGTAGAAAGGCTGAGCGGATGGGAGTGCTTTTGTGTGGGGCCTAGTTTTGTAATCCCAGCCTGTTAGCTTATAGTGTGCCCTGCTAAAGATCATTTATGTGGAAACTGAGTGTATCTTATCTAGCCTTTCTCCAAGGCTTGTTATCTGGCAGATAATATAAATATATTTCCACCGTGAATGCCCGAGACAGTCCAACTACAGTGTGAGACTGTCTCGTCCACGTTATAGTCACCTATTGTGTGCAAGCTTCAGAGCTTCATTTGCTTTTTCCGTCGTCCAGGCGGAGGCGATGGTCCATTAGACTGAGACCCTTGGTTCTGTGGATGTTTATCTTCAATCTGACTTTGCTTGCCTCCTCCAAATCTGAACCCATTTGACCAAGATCCATAACTGGGTGCGGGAGCAAGGAGAAAGGATTTCATGGTCCATTGAAGTCCCTCCATTAAGAAGAAATTACATCGGTGGCAAGATATAACAATGTTTACATTGGTACAGCACGTGACATTTGACGTCATCATATTTCGCTCCGGTAATAGCTGTTAGTTCTTCCCAAATGACCCTCCTACATAGGGCCTTCTCGGAGTCCATAAAAAGCAAGTGCGGCTGAGATTTAAACTCAGTACAATACTCAACAATGATCCAAAAGGTATTAACTTAGTCGGTACAAGAGGACGCAGAGCGGGAACCGATCTCCTCGATATCGACCAAGCTTTCAAGGTATTTTTTGATGCACATCAGAATCCTGTGGCAACAGGAAACACGCCCATGGCTTTATTCAGTGTGTGCGCCATACCATTCACAAGATTCAGATTTCAGATTTTTTTTATTGGGCAAAGAAAAATATATATGGGATACATGAGAGAGCAAGCGTGACTAATAAGGTATATCATGCTAACCTACGGAAGTATTCGCCATAACCGGTGGCATGACAGATATTAAAAATGTGGTGAATATCATTGTGCATCTGACAAGTAATTCAAGGAAGAGGTTAACAAGAGTGATTTCATAGTATTAAGTGTTGTCGACAGACATACCGCTCGAACTACCTTAATCTAGGCTAAGCAATATAAAATGAAATAAGTGATCAACACCTGCGCCAGGATTGACTGCCAGAGCATCGGCGGATTAGCCTCTATAAAAGTCTGGGGAGGACCTCTGATAAAAAAGGCATAAAATAGGGAGGGGAAGCGTGATGGTTGAGAGGAGAATTACTGTCCGAGAAGAGGTCCAGCCTGACACGTAGTACCTCCGCTCGCCCAACCAGTCGTTTCAATGTGGGAAGATTTTGTATCAGCGGATTAGGGTGGGGCATCCACTTTTTCAGTCTGACGCGTGACAGTTTAATTATATACAGGATTATGGCAGAAACCCCAGAAAAAGTATAGAGGAGAGAATTTTCGTGAAATTTTATATTCCACCTTCTGTATTTGGCCGGGCCCTTACTGAGGATGGTCCTTTCGAAGCGTTGAAGGGCTTCAACTACGTTGGGGACATGATAGCCCATGTTGGGATCGTATAAAAGGGTTTTGACGACAGGAAACAGGGCCCGAGAAAAAAGGAGGCTTTTTGAGGCAGCTGAGGCCTTACCAGCTTTGACTATAGGCGATCTGAGATGAGGGTTGCATTTAAAATTGTTGCGAAGAGAGATGTCGAGGTATTTAACGTTTGATTTTGGTGCAAGAGTGTGATTGGAAATGCATAATTGTAGGTTTATTTTTTCTACCAGTGTGTTGCTGTGAAACTTTCCGCTGGGGTTTCTAAAGCAAAAAATCTCAGACTTATGGGAATTGACTGTGAGGACTCACCGGCTGAAATATGCTATGGCTGTATTGGTCAGAGATTCAGAGAGAGATACAAACTAAGGAGGGCCTGAGGCCACTCGGATGGTGTCGTCAGCGAAGGGGATGCCTCCGGGTGCGGGAAAACCGTTGACGGGCTATTGTCGGCGTGTGGGAATGAATTACGGGAGACAAGGGTATATCGTGGAGCAAGATGTTAAAAAGTTAGGTGTCTAGGATAGAGCCTTGTGGGACTCCTGAGTCTATAGAATAAAGTTAGAGACATCGCCAGCGGCCCATGATTTTTTATTATTAGACCGGATAATTGTATCCCATCCCGGACTAAGTGGAGATTTCGGCGGGAAAGGCACCCGTATTTGTAGCAGTTATACTCTTTTTCGGGAGCATGGCTGTCGATTGTATTGTGTCCAAGGCAGAGTTGAATTTCCTGATGTAACTGGGTAGCTCTTCATTGGTATGGATACGCGTGTTGTTGTCCAGAGAGGGGCCGACCGTACTGGATAGGTCGCGTAGAAAAACCGTCCAATTTATCAGTTTAAAGGGTCTGCGTGTGCGGGCGCGGGGGTGAATTTGCTGTAAAAGCATTGAGAGACTGAGAGTATGGTGGGCAGAGTGAGCTGCTACTGCGGAGCAGCTAGTGATACAAGCTGAGAGGCTGAACGGGATTACAAAGCCATCCAAGAAAGGTGACCCTCGGGAAAAGGTTGGGACTCGCGGGTTAATGATGTTCGCACTAAGGGATCAGCCTAACTAGAACCAATCGAAAAGATCTCTGCCGTTGTTAACTGAATCGCCTAAATGCCTGGCGTTTAGGTCCAATCCAAGGAGGAAAACTGGCCTCGATTTCTTAAAGCTCCGACAGGAGGGGGAGTTGGGGCATGTGCCATTCCAAAAGTTAAGGGAGTCGATTAAGCGTCGAAGGATGCTGCCGCAGCTGACTAATAGGCAGGTTGAAACAAGTGAAGCCTATAGTATGATATTTGATCTTAGCCTCGATTTGACTAAAATGACTGTGACCCTCTCAGCGTCATTTTGGAATGCAATGTTATATAGGCGATATATAATTTGACGTTTGGAGTTTCCCCAAGCCTGGTTTTGTTGAAGAGGGCTAGATTAGGGTCGGTACCTTCAAAGCAATTGCGAAGGGTAAACCGTTTGTCCTTTGAAATGAGCGAGTTTGTGTCGATAATGTGTTGTTAGCAACACCATTATGGGTGCCCAGCTACTTGAAGAGGAATTGTAAGTATGCTTCGCGGGCGACGATGTGATAGAAGTTACAGATTGTCGCCTAGACGGAAGAGAATGACATGTTGAATGGAGCCTAACTTCCATTTAAAAACCATTGGTGCTGGAAGAGTGTAGTAGTGATGGCCCTCTGATAACTGCATCGTAAGAAGGGGTCTATGAAGGAGGGGTAATCCAATTTGAATGAGGTAGAAGCCCTGCCGCAGAGTCACGAGCTGGCGAGTGTCTATCTAGGGGGGAAAGAGTGGAGAAGGGAAGTGAGAGGGGCCTTTAACGCTTTCTCGATGTTGTATTCATTATATTCTCGAGGATATTTGGAGAAATTGTCCCGGCTGACCACAGTTCATGCTTTCGAGCGGCAGCGCCGACTAATTACCGACCTTGGCATTCTTTAGAGAGATGCGTGGCCAAATCATTGGCAGTGTCCGAACGTTATGGAGAAACTTGGCAGAAGCGCGAGAGCATGTTCCAAGCGCAGGGGCGATATATCAACAGGCCAACCTGTCCCTTTGACGGTCCAAAACGAACTCCCATATCTTTCACCAGAAGTAGAACTAAATCTGATGTTATACGATTCAGAATTGAGTTGAAGTTCTCCTTTTACCACTGCAGCTGCTTATTATCGCGGTTCCTAATAGGCTTACGAGTACTTTCGAGCTCTGATGCGGTATAAGTAGTCGTTGCTTCAGTTTATTTGGCCAACGAAATAAAGCAATTCTTTTTGTCACGTGGTACATTACACCACATTCCTCGCATTTTCTCACGGTAGATGAACCTTAACCCCTTCCCCTCGCAATCATTGAAAGGACTTTCATCTCCTTATCTTCGTCGATCCTTCTTCACGTTTTCGTACCCAGCCCAGCTGAGCATTTTTGCACGTGGCATGACAACTTCAGCCGCGCCAAAGATAAAGGCCCAGTGCTCATTAATTGATTCATTCATTTTTAGGTAGGATATTTACATTTAAGTTGAGAGCCGCTACTACGAGCATATGCAGTAGCGAGACACGAGCGAACCTAACCGGCCATTAAATGGAGGCCTCTCTTGAGACCAATGTGAAAACCTCTTTTGTTACGCACATTTAGAAGACACTGCTTATTGGGATATGATCGATATGATTAGGTGTTATTTGCTGGTCAATTAAAACTCGACTGATCTTATGGAATGTGCTGTATGGGAACCGTGTTTCGTCGATGACGATGCTCGTTGTCATGATCGACGAGACCATACCCCTCCATCACAGTCCCGAACACGTCGAAACTACCACTACCGCCAGGCTGTATACAAAGCCAATCAATTGTGTCTCCTTTGCCACGCGAAAGTCGCACTCTGTCATTCATTATGGTCCGCTGTATCTATTGCATTGCGTGATATGTACATCTGTCAGTTGATACAGGCTAGTCTTGCCCGATGAGTATGTTTACATGGATATGGGGGATTATGCATTAGAAAGTTAGCTGTAATGTATTTGCTCAGCCCTTTCCAATGCAGATAATATTAGGGAAATATCACTCTGTTCCAACGCTGTCTTCAGTTCCACTTCGTTCCTGATATCAACGCACACTTCTAGGCGCCACGTTATTGCTTCGCTGGCTTACATAGGGATACCAACTTGTTCTGTTGGAATTTCTTACTGTTCTCTTCATTTCAGAGGAGCTCTCAAAGTCGGATCTTCTTGTGATCCGACATGGGTTTTTTTTCGTAGGATTATATCTAGGAACTTTTGCATGATGCTGGTCCCAGATGTAAGCGTGTTTGCTCTATTGTATACAGCTAACCTACCAAATTCAAGGAGGCACTCAACTCTTTGATTGATGTCGCTGCTTCTTTAGAGCTCGTTGTGGCCGTTCCGGAGTACTTCACCAACCAGTCTAACTTGGCCTGCCGAGATCCGGTTGCCGTCTTCTGGGAAGATATCTGATGCTCTCCTACCTCTCGACTTCTCTCGCCGGCTGGACAGCTAAGAGATCTCGGGGCGGAAATTCTGAAATACGTCAATGTTTTGATTCGATTTCGCCTCTTGGTTTTTCACAAGAAGGGTCCCAAATTACCTTCATGCTTCTTCCTCGCAGACCACGAATCTACTGCCGGTAAACACAGGGTCCTTCAGTCAACACTACGCCAATGTCAACCCTGGCAATTGTTTCTGTAATTACAGTAGATGCATATTTTGCATGGTGGGCCTTTTTAACACTTGGAGTCAGAATCAGACAATTTCTCCGATATGGTGCTTTCCTGTAACTTACTGTCCCGCTAGAGCCTTAGGAAATCTAGGTATAGATCGTGCAGCCTCTCCTCCTTAATAGACAGAAGGTCTACTTCCTTGATCGATTCTTTCTTTTTTGAACAATCCTTTCAGGATCTCGGTAAGTTTTTCATCCGATGGTTCCTCTGAAATATCAGTCCTCGGTCTTTGCCTTATATAAGTGCGCCGGGATGTTCATATGACACTCATGGCTTTTGATTTCTTGCAGGGATCGGTCATCCAATTCGATCGTGAGAAATTTGTTTCTGACTACTCTCTACAACCTCGCTCGCCGCGGCTTCAAGAAGATTGTCATCTTGTCTTAACTAGTACTTCTTGTCCAGCACACGTTCACTGTTCTGCTCCTTTCCAGCCTGGCAAATTAGGGACCATAATCCCAAGCCATTCCGCTCTATCCACCGTCGTACAGTCTATCAGTATCAGACTTGGTCGAAAACGCATGCAGGTGACCACAAGCGTGCCACTTCATCCCTTTCACATCTCCCCGAAGAGAAGATGTTCAATGGTTTCGTTACGAGTGAGTATTTATTTTGCAAACGATTTAGGTAGAATGGTTAGTAAGATGTCCTTCGCTGCGCTCGCATAGCTAACGGCGGGTTTCCTGGCTCCGATTTTCTCCACCCTGATCTATCCGAGATTTCTCCCTCCTTGGGTTTGGTGATCTCTGTCTCTTCTCTCTTCTGTCTGTCTGAGCGTTTTCTTCCCAATCCAGGTCTCCTTTCAGGTAGCACAAATATCATTTAGCGTTTGCGCCGCTAAAGTTTGCTTTCTTCCTGACATTTGATATGTTCATCTCAGACGTACGTTTGCTGGTCTTCGGTTTCTGATGAAAGCCCTTAATTGGTTGTGGTGTTCGCTGCAAGCTAGTGTTGAGCTTGTTTTCTTTGCCTATCATCCCAATTCCTCCTTTCTTGCGTGTTATCACCTGCTTATCATACTGATAATATGCTCTCACTTGATGGACCTGTTTGTGTATATTTTCCGCGGTACCATAGCATCCCGTAGCACGGTAAGGTGACGCCTGCTGAGATTCAAATACAGTCAATTATCCCCGACGATAAGTATTGCATTGAGGGAGGTATTTTTCGATTGCTCAGGCTAGATCCGCATAGTCACCCCTGGAAACGCGACCCAGGCTATCCTGTAGTCATCTACTTGACCTCCCTAATATGTCTTAATTTACCTTTTGAAAGCTGTCTTCCATGTTTGCACTTTGGTTGATATGGTAACCATCTGTTGGCTTCTATCTGAATTATCAACCCGCGAAGGATCTTGAAAGAAACGAACAAGAAAAGCGTCTTAAGAGGCGAATCCAATCTTTCGAAAGAAAAGGTACAGTACAATCAACCCTCCAAAGAGTTACCCATATATACTTAGGTAGCAAGCCAATTACGTACCCACTTCATTTCGCAACAATCGCTCAGCAATCCTCATAAATCCGCTTCGTTTTCGCTTCATTTAATTGTCTGCCGACCACCCAGAATCACAAAACTATACATCGACGCACAAGACATGGAGAGGAGCAAACGCTAAAAAGGATCTTATAAATTTCTTCAATATATCGAAATCATATCGCATTATTTATAACTGTCCATATCGTCGAAAATTTTTTGACACAAGTGAAAAATTGCAGACAATTTGGCAATTGCATCAAGTGCATACATTCTGCTTCCTCTCGTCTCGTCGTTCAGTGGATTGCCATGCTAAGACGGCTGCAACGGCGAGATGGAGGGATATAAATCATGGGACACACATCAATGCAGTATCTCGAATGCACCACTTCGAATTCCGTTGACTGGTTTCAATATTATATGCCCTACATCAACTCGCTCCTAATTATTAATTGCTCATCTATAATTAGATTCTGATGTGTATAAATGTCGTAGAGATAGAGCTTGTCCACACCACGCTGAATAGCTGGGAGATTAAAGTGTATTCATTTCACAGAGCAGCTGGGAAGCGGGGAGCGTGGGCATGGCGTGGCGGAGTTTCAATCCCGTTTCAGGCTTCTCTCTGGGCAGTTTATGAAGACGAATCGAGCTAGTGACGGGCTGGATATATTCTGCGACAAATATTCCTCACACTTTGCCTTCGCCTTCAAGGATAAAACCCACTATAAAGTAGACTGCGCGACGACACGACGGCAGCGACAACGACGACAGCCAAGTCTGCAGATGAAAAGAACTCTTTCATCACGTTTGACCCCTATCACCAGTGGGCCATGTGTTTCAGGCCATCACTTTTCCCCGATATGCTCCCGGGGCATGATGCCTTGTCTTCACTTCCTGCTCCCGGAACGGGAAAGTACGTATCTATCTATCGATAGGTGCATGACGGGCACACTTCAGGATTTATATGCCATCAATATTTCAAAAATGATAAATACAATCCATAAATAAGGTGCAAGAGAAAAATCTTTCATATCTTTCGCTTTCCAGTTTCACCCTATCCTCCTGCACTCCCTGGGTGATCTTTGCGAAAAGCTCTTGGGAGAAGAAAACAACAAGCAATGACCGATATGACACTACAACACATTGCAGGCGAGCGACTCAATAGCTTCCCGTATCACTCACCCCTCCTAAGCTGTTGAGTCCTTTCAAGCTGCTCTGTATGACCCGGACCGCGCCAATTCTCGAAAGAAGGATGTCTTGAAAATAGCTCTGGCGAACGAACGTCTTTCAGGATATCGCTCAAAGTTGAACGGTTTTGTGTCTTGTCCATGTCCACACATATCATCGCCTCCACCATTCACATCAGCCACCCACAACGAATGCCGTGTGTATGTTTGCCTCTTGATAAATGCAATATCATAAATAAACTAAGGGAGCAGCCGGTGGCGAGGGTGATGATTATGATAGCCTCGCCAAGAAATATTCAATGTTTGCTGAGAAGAGGACTCGGCCAGCTGGACGCTTGGTAGATGGGGGATTTGAAGGGATGATTCTGATTTTCGACTAATCACTGAATCGATGAACAGGCTTTCGGCATTTTCGCTGTTGCACTTTTAAATAGAAATAATTAATAAGTGGGCGGTGTGATTTCTATTACATGTAAAGGGTCCGAAATCGGGGCAACTCAGAACAGTGGAATTTATGAAAGATTGCAGTTAGTTCTCAATCGTGTGAGCCAGAGTGGTTCCCACATTTATGGCATCAGCTTAAATTTATTTTCAAACACATGATCACCTGTTTGACCATCTGTTTGCAATGACTTTTGACATCACCCCACTGACTTATATTTTGACCCAATTTTTTATTGAATCTTTAATCGGATTTAGGATCTTTGCCAAATGTAAGAAAGTGTCGAAGGAACAAATCACTAAAATAGTCTTGTATGACTTGATGGTTTCCCTGAAGTCTGCGCAGACACGTTCCATTCATAGGCTTCAGAGCTAACTAAGGCCTTTCCCTAAGGAAGAGCCAAGTCGCAAACATGCGCTTCAAATATGAACGGTTTTGTGGTTATTTTTACGTTCTGTGTTGTAGCGTGTCACTGCATTATGTTATTGCCAGTTTAGGATGTTTCAGGATTTGATAAACCGATACATAAACCTTGTTTTTGATGCACTCTAACTTCGTTCTTAATAGCAGCATTTACACCAAATTTTCCAAAATGTGAAGCTACAATATGGTTTGTAATTTTACAAGCCAGTACTTCCGTTTGGAATATACTAAGTAAACCTAGGAGACAGTGCGACTCGTACTGTGTGTATCAGAAAAAACTCTCGCACCAGCTCGGCAGACCATCTTTGATCCGTCGGTGAAGAATATTGTGTGATAGTCTTGCAACACTTCACCTTGATTGGAAATTCGACAGCAAAATTTTGTCATGAAGTTCGAGTTGAGTGTTGGATAGTTCGTGGGAAATTTCCAGAGATCCCACGGTACATGGTCTAAGATATAACTATGTCTGTAGGGCTTTGCTGTTCAGCATCTGAGCTCACGTAGTCTGACAGCACTATAACATATTTAATGTGGTGGTGTAGGGAGAGCACATTGAGAGCATCTGCAAGGCAGGACTGCAGAGTCCCGGCGGCACCTGTACATGCGGTTCTTTGAATTTGATTAAGTTTCCTTCCCTTTAACTTTTTGCTAGAAGCTTGTCCCCATACAACAGAGCCGTGCGTTGAGTTCGGGCTTGCCTCAATGGGTATTATCCAATGCGTTAGATACCTCTTCAATCCAATAGTGGTCAAGGCTTCCTTGATGACGTTCGTACTAAAGTTACTGAATGCTCCCTCTATATTCAGGAAGTCAGCTAGAGTGTACTGCTCAATCGTGCCAATTACCTCGCGGATTTGGGTTTGATGTAGTCTTGCTCAAACTTAAGAAAGGCATTCTCTCCATAATCGGTCTTAAGTGTATATCTAGGACGCACTCTGGCGTGAGGTTGATTGACTGAAAATCCTTCGCGGACTCATGGCCGTACCTGTCTGCTTTCGATATGAAAACCACTCGTGCGCGTCTCCAAGACTGTGGTACGCAGCTGCATCTCTTTGGGATATACAGCTCCGGTAAATCTCGACATGCCACGGCACAACCCTTTCTTGCTGCTTTTGTGGCGTGAGTGGCGTTATGCCATTTGAGCCCTAACATTTATATCCGGGGAAGCTGTTTATAACCCAGCCGATTTTATCCTCGGTAATTACGGATTTGATGGTCTCGCAGGCTGGAGGCTGCATGCCCTCCGAGCAAGGTTTTGATTCACAGTCCTCATCACTGACGGAGAAGTGCGCTTGAAGCAGCAGCTCCAAGGATTCATCATAAGATTCCGTCCAGGAGCCTTCCGCTCTTTTAAGAAAGGATGGGCTCGTATGTTCCTTGGACAAAATTTTGCTGATATGACAATATACAGTCTAGATGGCCGACCTGTATTTCTTCGGACAGTGCTTGTATGACTGTCAATGTTTGTGCCTGTAGCAGATTTGCCTGGTAGGTTTCCTGAGGCCGAACAGATCTACACCACGGTGATAGTGTCGACTTGCTATATTCAACAAGGTACGAGACTTTCGAGGTGGTTTCCAATGCCTTTTCCAGCGCCTCGACGTTTAACTGGAGTCGTTTATCGTGCCAATCTTACCAATTTGCGCACTGGAGAGTTGGTTCTTGATAACTTGACCAAATTTCCCCCAGTCAATTCTCCTGGTATCTCTGAAAGGTTTGGAGACCTCTGCGACGAGATCTAGACTGAAAAGTATTCAACTGTCCACATTTGAGAGGGATCTCTGGTCAGACACTCTCCAATTCTGTCCCCTAAGAATCATCGTGTTTATTAGTAAGGTGATATCGAGGACCTCTTCACAACCTTGGCAGCTCTCTGAGCTGGCAGAATGGAAAGTTAGTGTATTGCCCCTGTTACACACCAATAGATTTGTATTGATAAAAAAATCAAAGAATGACTCATATGAATTCCGAGCTGCCCTAAAGCATATACCTTGCATTGGCATCACAGCGGGTTGGCCTTCTTTTCTGCGATGGTGGACGTCAGATTTTTCATTTTTTTCTTGTCGGACCTGATCGGTTGTGAGCCATGTAAGCCGAGGTAATATACATGCTCTCCGTTCCCGCCTGCCCGAGTTTGACCACGATTAGGTCGTTGCAACTCAGTTCAGAACACAGAAAAGCGTGCAGACTCTTCATCGCGAGGATACATACTCTTGGTGGTTTGCTTCCGATCCAGGGCTCCTGTACTAGTGGTCTACGATAATATCTTCCATTAGGAAGAAGACCAGCAGGTTAGCTGAGGCGCATTTCGAGCGTTGTAGATTTATTTGCGCTACCCTCAGCATGAAGTGCTTGCGTAGGGGGTTCATCAGTCCCCGTCGGACCATCGATCTGTATCCCGGTCACCGTCGGGTTTCGCCTATAGGAACACGCTCCTGATTACGAGCCGCACTTTGTAGTGTGCCTAGGGTGCTCTCTGTTTATACAGAGCAGAAAAGATTGACTGTCTGCTGGAGCTCTTCCTCCTTGATAACTACCCAGTCGTTCATGGGAATTTTGGGGTTTTGAATGCAGTGCTTTCGTTTATCCATGCGGATCATCGACAACCAGATGCGAGCGACCGGTCTCCAGGGGATTTCGTCGTAAAGGGATGAATCTCGTGTATTCTCTTTTGTCGATCAGGAGATGTTGGAAGACAATCTCCGACAGCCTCCTCAGCACTGGTCTACACTTCCGGGGCTATTCCCCTGGAGAGTTTCACAGTTCGTTGCTCGTCGGTTGGTTGTTGATGCTTATCTGTTTGCAGAGGTTGCTTAGCATCCGAGCCCTTGCACACTGTGCTCCGCTTGTGTTTTTGTTCGACCTCGTCTTGAGATCGCTTGCGGTTGAGGGGGGTGGGTTTCACCTTCTGCTCGTCTGGCATGCGTTTGCTGTTATATTCTTCAACAATCGCCAGGTACATAACCAGGTCCTTTTCATCCCACTCGTCGCCAGCACCGACCTCCTAAGTCTTCGCAGTCTTCCTCAGAATATGTATGATCTTTTGGTATTGGTCTTTGAGCAGGACTCCAGTGGACCGTGTGTGTGATGTGATCTACATCCTATCGTACTTTGGGTGCTTCTATCAGCGATTTCCGAGATCTGATTGATCGGAATTTCTTTTTCAGGGTTTCATAAAAATGTCTCTCTATTCGATTATAAGCTTGTATTCCTTAGTCTTGAACGTTGATGGAGCGTCAGCTACGTTGCCTGATTCACTTTTCCACACCTTTCTTCTACGCTGGACTTTCCCATGCGCAGGACTGTTACATTTGACCATTTCCTGGATGTTATGGTGAATGTTCTTCTAAAAGTTTGTTGTAACAGTTACAGTTAGACCAAATACAAAGCAACGGTGGTCTAGCAGTGAGACTTCGCCTGCCACTCGCAGTGCAATTTGCTAGATTGATTACTTAAATTTTCAAGGGTTTACAAAGGTAGCGTGTACCCCGTCATGAGACGTATCGGTTCCACCCGCATCCGAAGTCCACATTACTTGATTTATTACGCTACCAGATTCTTTAATTCTTGGGTCGACGTGAACTACACAATATCATAGGATAGTTACCCCAGAAGCAACTTTGATTTTTCTCCTCCTGCCTTTAACCTGGCATTATAAGATGAATGTGCTGGGAGCAGAATTGTCTCAACATGTCGCCTCTAACAAGAGCGGCTTTCTCATGCTTCAAGTTAATTTACGTCAAAGTCTCTGAGAATTGTCCATTTGGCCTACATCTTCAATGGGTCTCGTCTTTTAGCATCTTATTTCTTGCCTCTGGTTTCCATTTCTCCTGCTTGTTTCGTTTCAGGTCCAGGAGAAGATGCTTATAAGTAGGTTTTGCCTTGTAGTCCCTTTGCTAGCATGAGTCTCCATAAGGTGGTTCTGCCTGCCAATGTATGCAAAATCCTCCTCACAAATTTAGTCGAAGACCGTATCATTATCCTTCACAATCTCCAAGTAAAAATGATATCTTTGATAAGGGGAATAGGCGGAGCAGCGTTTTGATAGAAGATTCCGTTTCCTTGCATCTGATCTCACTGGATATTGCTACACTTGGCGGTGTAGAAGTGCCCATGTCTTCCTTTCCAAGGAGCTTCACCGTCTTTCACAGTGCCTTCACAGGTTCACAATGCCTGGTCCGTATAGCTTCGCTTTTACATACTTTCATTAGACCAATCGTGTCCTTATCAGCAGGGTGGAGAAGAGGATGCTCACATGTCCTGTGATCCTGTGATCATTTCACCTTTGGGCGTTCTTTCTGCCAAGTCTTGCTCTTACGCTTTTTGGTTGATTAAGGACGGCTGCAGAGAGTTGCCGTATTTTGTGCCTCGGTCGTGATTTGATTGCTCATAGTTGCGGCTTGATTTCAAGGATGTGCCTCCTTACTACTTGGACATTTAAAATCCTTGGATTTCATCTTGATGTAGTAGCTAACTACTATAAGTAACTCCACCGCGACAAGGTGGTGTCCGAGAGGAGCATTAATGGTATTTTCTATAGGCTCTGACAACTAGGAGTTCGCTTGCCAATTCTTTCCGTGCCCTTGGTAAGAAACTTCTGTATCTGCTCTTCTCTGAGTATCCCTCAATTGGTGGACGATTTATTCCGACCTATCTTTGCATTTGCAAATAAATACTTAATACCCCCTTATTCGTACGAAGGGGCGCGACTGATTTATCTCACTACACACAACACAACTACAATATCCTACGGAAAGGAATTTCTCAATAATTCATAAGGATCATCGAGATCCTAAATCAACTTAGGAACTTAAGAGCTTGAATTCTTCTCCGCGTCGACTTAGTTTGCACAATGAAAGATGTTTTCTTATTTTCTTCCTTATTAGTTGAAATGGTTGTTTTTTAACAGGAGAGAATACTGCTGGGATTAATGATAAGTGTTTGTGCAATTTGGCCCTCGAGTCAGCCCCAAACAAATATAATCTTGGATATCGGTCTACAATTTGGCCATCAGCCAAAGCTCGTTGCGGAAATCATACTGCTCGCCAAGAAGATACACTCTACTCCTATCTGCTCAATTTTCCTTCATATTGCTGTTGTCAATGTGAGGTTAACCATACCCTTTTCCAAATGGGGTGTGAGTTATGACTATGGAAGAACAGTGATAGTGATCTTTCGAGATCTGAACGGATTCTGCATAGACCGTAATTCCTATTTTTGATGATCTCTTCTAGCCTTTTATGATGCAATAACCTAGCTCGCCACTACTGGAATACGAACACATAACAAACTTGAATCCATATCTTTGCATAGAACTCACTTGTTGAAAAAAAAACCCATTGTTTGGGCATTTAGTTGTCATTTCAAACAACCAATTGATAAATACAAGCTGACATTGATGTATTATTCCTGAATCAACCCACCAACCAGGGAACTTGCAAAACCATGAAATTGACACTATATTTACATTCTTTTAAAGTAATTTGCAGATATATCTTCTTTCAAGTTGGTGACTTGACATTGACGCCGCAGACAGGCTCGATCAATAAATCAAAAAAATTTAATTCCGCCGTTAACCCTTTTTCGCAAAACCATTCAAAAATGTCCATAACGCTTTTATTAAGCCATTGGAAATCGTTTAATTAGTCGGACAAGCACCCCAACGAGCCAGGGATATTTAGTATTCATTTATGATTGACTCGGGAGCTGGGACTAGAGATACTGACGAACTTGAATTGGGAGTAAGACTTATCCTAGATTGCTGATCACTTATCGCAGCTGCTGATCAATTTTCCACTAGTTTTCTTCGAGCGCTGCTGGTTTAAAAAGTGATTTGAGTGTTACCAATAATCGTTTAATAACAAATGGCCCCCAAAAGTGGTACTGGGGTGCATTTTTCGTCCCTCATCATTCGTATAAATATCCCTCAGAAAAGTCCAGTAGAAGGCAAATGGGATTATGCCGTTCCAAGTGCTGATCAACTAATATTTGTCGGCGTCAATCACGACTTAAAATTTTCCAGATTCTTATCGAATTTTGACCGATATTGGAAAAGACCTTAAACGGATTATACTGCTAGCATGAACGTATTCACATCGATATCCAGTGCCGAAACTGTAGATATTTGAAGGGGTAAATAATTCAGAGCTTATCGGCAAGTATTGCAATAGATCGCTAGCTGGAGGGAACATTAACAACCCCACAGAGACATACTATCAGCAAATTGGCAATACTCTAAAGAAAACGCTGTGGAAAACATAAGGAATGCAAAGCTAGTTTTCCCCGTCACATCTAATACTAGATTGCGGAATTGCATCATTATTTCTCTGTCTGTCTATCCGTCCATTCATCCATTCGTCTGTGTCTGTCCGTTCGTTTGTCTACAATTCGCATTTCCATCTTTTCAATTAACTTATCAAGCCGGGTAAGCGCAAATGTGATTGAGTCATTTTGATTGCAATCGCGATCAATTGATTGACGATGTCGCCCCTTATGAGTGAGTGTAGTGCAATAAACGGAACGAGTTTCTCACAAATCTTACAAATTCAAAGGCAACGATCAGATGCAACAGGCAACGAATGCCCGCAATTGTACAACAAATAACGTTGGGCTCATTGGGCGCTAATCCGGTTAAGTCTAAGTTTTCCGGCCCAGATACATCTTACGGTTTGGATAACGTTGCAATCGGGGCTTTCTCGTTTGGGCTGGGGAAACCAGTTCAATCAATTCGAAAGAAGTTAGCGAACGTAAATCGCAGATATGTCGAGAGTAATAGACGATCTTGGCAAAAAGTTTGTACACAGAGACAATATAATTTCTTGATATCTATGGGATTAAGACTGGTTCATATTTAAGATATTACTAATGTGAGATTTATTCATTAAGTTGACTGTTTCACGTTGTCCGGGTAATTATTCAATCAAATCTTAATTGCAAACACCTGATAAACATGTTTTTAACATATTTATGCCGGTGTTAAGATAATGTTTCGGCAAATGCTTTTGCATATTTAGTAATTTTTGAACAAGTGGAAGATACTGGAATTCCTGTCGAAAAATCTACTAAATTGCAAAGTTATTCGGAATTTCAACAGAATCCTCGTGGACAATATTTATTGAGTTGATTTTTTCAAATAATGAATGATAGGATTCAGTCACATCTTGTTTGAAAACAGAATTGAGTAGTATTAAATCAGTTTACTCTCTCTTCGAACGAAATCAGGAGAACTTTTGCGAATATTGTACGCTAGTTTGTCAGAAACTGTAATCTATCAGTAAGTTGCATGCTTCGGAAAGGCTATGCTCTTTTTTTGACGTCATCGTTGAAACATAATTCCTTGCCATTGACTTCTATGTATGTAGGTTCCAGATTTCTGACAATATTATTCAGCCCTTTCCAGGGCGTTCCGAGAAGCTTGCATTCCTCTTCCACTACCTCAGGATATACTCTTGATTCGCTGTGCAGATCAAGATGGGGAGTTCCAAGGCCATGACAAGCATTGCAGTTATCGTGCTTTCTTTATTTGTTAGTTTTCCATTTCCACTGCGCCAGGTCCTGCTTCATTTTGAACTTAAAGGATATGTCTAATGTGGCACAATCTGTTGGGGTTTTCACTTGCTATGGTTTTCATTCTCTAGCCCATCATCGACGGGCTTGCACAAACCTAAAATTTCTTTCGTAATGTGACAGACTGTATCGAAATTACCCTCTTTTTCGGTAACTGCAGCTTCCGTGATATCGCGGATAGGAAGATATCTTTGGTAAATATCTATGGCTTTGTTTGCTCGCTAGGAATTAATAGTAACCCATGTCGAGGTCCTTTTCTTCTCTCTTTCGAATCTAAAAAAATATTAGTTCGTGCGAGTTGAGTTAGTTGCATCGTCGGGTAGTCCTGTTAATCAGGATTTTCACAATTAATAATAGTTATCTCGTTAGAGGAAAGAGGGGTCATTTGCCAATGAATTTATCCACTACTGCTTTCTGTCTGCAAGTTATTTTGGCTTTCAGGGTGACAATCGTCAGTGACTTGTCTACATACAAAAATTTCAGCTTCACAGAAAAGAGTCGCGTGACCTTTACCCACACCATGTCGGTGGCGAATGGATACAGTATGGCAAGCGATGTCATTCAACAAAGCATCCATCTTAACCACAAAAACTTTGTAACTTTGTAACCTTTTCTGAAAGTAGAGGTTCCTGAAGAATCCCGGGCGGATTTTCATCGCTCTAAGTCCGGTTATTTTACCCGCTTGCGACGCTACTTAACTAGAAGGTTCGTGACTTATCGCTGAATATGATTTTCTTCAAAATCAGCGAACGCACGTTGGGCTTAAGTTCTTGAATTGATTGAACTTTCTATAAATTAGGCCTACACAAGAAGACTATACACGGGAAATTCGCCACCTTCAATTGCTTGAAATTATGTGGTGGAAAAAGCCATTGCGCATGTACGGCCTTCTTCCGTACGTGCGCTAGAAAAATTCCACGCATTAACTCTTGTGTTGGTGCCGTGTATGCGATACAGTACATTGCTATGCGGCCACGTGGTTGCAAGCACAGTTGTTTATAGCTTGCCACATGGGATGGGGAAACACACGCAAAAGAATAGTCTAGGTGCCATCGTCACACCGCTACAACAATAGATAAACCTTGCAGGTACATAAGGAGATTACGTGCTCCCTAGATATTTGATTTGCTTTTCCTGTGTGTAGTCTTCCTGAGCCTAGGTTTCGACGCATCATCCACCAAGCCGATGTTACAGAAAAACCAAGCTCTTGCGCACGTCTAGGATTTTCTCGCACACTGTCCCGAGAGTCAACAACATTTTCTAACGATCATACGTTTCTCTGACGTATAGCCACTGCCAATCGCCCAGCGAGCCGGTTGCCTTCAATTTATTGGCCAAACGGAAATTTAACGCAGCGGCCACAGCTTTTTTTCAATGCGTTATTCAACTGTGTAGGGTTCTAAGGTTAAATGTCAATTGTAATTAAATATTTTGCCGGAATAACCGAGGACTTGCAGTTTCGTTCGGGTCCCCTTTGCATTGGGAGCCGTGTGATCGAAGAGATTAGTAGCTATCGTTCGTCCCTTCCTATGTATTTGGAAACACGACATGGATGCAAATTATATTGACATGAAAAACCACTTTGAGGTTCTGGCTAAAGAAGAACTTAATTCTTCCTTTGGGGTTGTGTGTTGGCTGGATAAAGCAGGCGGGTCTGTAGACCAAAAATAGTGGAGAGTTTCCTCCTAATTGGTCCTCTTCACAATCAGGTGAATGACGCATTCTAGCTTCCGGCATGCCTAAAATTTGTCAGCTTAACCAAGTTCACACCGTTAAAATTCGTAGCTTATTTTCACCCTTTACTTTCGCTTTCGGAGGATTGAGACCCTCGTGATAAGTTTTGTTTCTTGTTTCTCTGGGTAATACCTAGAAACAGGCTCACGGTGTATCCTTTCCTTCCAAGGGGGCATGCTGTTTTGTTGAAAATTCTGTGTATTTGTTCGGTCGTACTATGTGTGACCCTTAACCTGAACTGGGTAAGATAGGAACTATCCTATGAAATTTTTTCAGATGATAATCACTCGGATTCTTGGCTGCTTCCAAGGTTGGGCAATAATAGTGAGATATGCCTTACATCTGCCCAGGGAGCAGCATGGCCGAAGCAGTTTGCAGATATTAAATGCGCCCCCTCCAATGTCCCTTCCACCTTCTGATCAACATATTCACTTATATCTGGCTAGTACGTAGACTTAATTCTTCATTTGAGATTATGTTGGGCGGGAGTAACCCAACGATATTTCAAAGGCAAGTTTTGATGATAATTCAAGGCATCTACAAATTACGATTGAGTTTAATGCCACAATGATCAGAGACGAGGCTACTGTTTTGCTTCTTAGTAATAATAATAAAGAAAGTATAATGACCTGATTGATCATTCTGGTTTTGTTTGCATTTTGCATTCACCTTCAATCCACAGCCATCTGACTACTATTCATAATTTGTTGAGGAAGCAAAGAGATGCGATCACCACTCGATGCTGTCATATATCACTCTGATAATGGCTATTAGCTTATCTAGAATGTCTTCCCTCTCCGGAATCTTGCAAACCATTTCAAATATTCCGGACTTGTGACTAAGTGCAAGGAGCGGAACCGCACAAAATGCAACGTGCGTCCTGTTCACTCCTTTGTGTCGTCTAAGTCATCTCTACAGTCTCAGGTTCCAATGGGATTCCGCTTCAGTTTCATTATCATCATATTTATTGCTACGCAAATGATCAGCCTACAGCAATGGAACTTCACGAATACGAGCAGAAGCATCCAAAACCACCAGGATTCGAAGCCGGGATAATGAGATCGTGAGGCGGGCGCTCAACCATCTCAATAAACGCACTCGCCATAACATAGAGGGGCTGCAAGTAACATTTGCTGGATAAGGCCATCAAGTCTGCTTGAATCCGTCGATGGACGGGACCGAAAGGATTATAAACGTCTTATTTTAAAGAACTCTTCAAACCCCGAGTAAGACTCAGTTATGGAACCTCCAAGAATTATCATCAGACATCATTTTCAAATCTGACGGTTCATGGACCATGAAATTTCTTCATAATTTGGTTCTTTCCACCTGCAAACAAGAGCAGATTCCACAAGAGTGGTCAAAAAACGGGCAGAACATCTAGGGTTTGATGAATTTGTATTTCACTTGATGCATGTCCGAAATCTGGAAATGCAACTATCTCAACACCAATATCAATTTTATTGATCCGTGCTAATGTTCCTTCTGTAGTGCTATATGGAAGTACACAGTACATGGAAAGTGACCACTACTGGTATTATCTTAGCTTATCTGCACCATGTCATCGAGGTACTCTGGTCTTATTCAATTTCGAACGAAGAACTGCGTCGGGCAGGTATACCCATGTACATGTTGATGAAAAGTCGGAAGTTATAGCGGATAGCCCACGTACTATGGGGGGGGGGGGGGCGAAAACCTCCATAGTTGGCTTCTCCATGCAATGGAATCCACTATCACAAAATAGCTAAGAGTGGAGGAGAAATGCAAGATTTTCGGTAAGCTCTGTTCTCCGGATAGCTGAGTGGTTAGAGCACAAGGCTGTCGTACGGAAGGAGCGGTTCAAATTTCACTGGTGGCAGTGGGATTTGTATCTTGATTTGACGTTTGGTGTCGCTTGTATTGTTTACGCATCTTGTGCAATATGGTGAATTATGGTGAATATGGTGAATTTTCCCAAATCGACGATGTTACGCTTAATAACCAACTTCTGGTCGATCAATACGTTTAAATATTTAAATCCGATTGTGAATGTACAGTCCGTTCTCAAATTTGGATCTCGCATCTTTGCAGCCGTACACTTTATTCGTCTGTATTTTCCGAATAGAACTTATTGATCCTCTTTGGGGGGCGTCTTCAGCTGTCTTAGTCACCAAGTTCAAAAACTGAAGTGATTTTCTGAGAAGTATTTCTTTCTAGCGTTGTATGTTGCATCAGAATCTCTTTGAGGGTCTTCTCATCAAACCACAGTCGGCTTCTGGTTTATTCTGCCTATTTACTTCTTTGATTCAACAAATTACAACCTGATGATCTCCATTTGTGTACTTTTCACTGACGGGCCACTAAAGGTCCTTAGCCAAAATATCGCTCACAAATGCGAAATCTATCATTGGACCTATTTTCCTCCTTCGGAAAATATTGACACCTTCGTGGGTTATAAGTAGAAGATTCAAACGGGAAAGAGCTTCATGCAATATGCGGCCTCCTGCGTTCGTTTGTTGGTCGCTCCAACCATCAGCCTATTCGTTCAAATTGCCCACTATTATCCTGGGGTTATGGTTATTTGTATCTATTCCTGGCCTTGCTAGTAATTGAAACTACTCTATCATAAAACTTGACGCTTCATAGGCACTGTACATGGACATACCACCTATTTTGTTGTCAAACCATTCCGGAGAATCTTCATTGTTTCTTGTATGGCCCCACATGTTCATATCGCTGTTTTGTAGTTCCAATTCGTAGTTCACACCCCACTGTGTAGATAATGGTTTTGATACGGTTCCCGGCTGCATCCTGGAGAACAGGTTCTAGGCCGCTTGGCAATGGTTGAACAACATTTGCGCCCAGAGTTGATCACCTTCCTAAATAACTGTCTGCGATGTGGACCTTAGCAATGCCATTTATTTGCCTGTAGAATAGTTGGACTTTATTCACAATCCTTAACAATATGATTTTTTCTTCCGCATTTACGGCACTATTCGGATCTGTCGGTTTTTTGCCATGTGCCTAAATTCCAAACACTTAAAAGATCCTTCTAAAGATATCTGCTCTTACAGTCGGCAGGCGATCCAACGGACCCGCCCTATTAACATATGGTAGCTCTTCTCATTGCTTTACGCCGTGCGCCTTATTTAGTCGTTGAATATTTGTCTGCTGTTCTGTCTGCCCTTCTAAGTGACACCGTAAGCTTATTAAATTTTTTCTTTCGCATAATATTGCCTAAGTTCTTAATTTAATGGTTGCTTTTTAGTCAGTATTACGTCTACAGACGGTTCTGTTTCTTTCTGTACGTCTTCTGAGTTGTTTTCATCTCATTAATTAATTCAGGCAATAGGTCAACATTATACGGTTCACACTCCTACTGCCTTGGGTTTTTTGTGGAAAATAGAACCTTAGTAACTCCGGTGGACAGTGTGTCTGTCTGTTTATCCGTTTGCCAATTTGCCCATGTGTCTATTTTTTTTGTTTCTGGTTGCAGCAGTTAGCGGGATTCTCACCAAGTTTCGGTTACCCTTTTGTAACGCTAATGGTTCCATTAGTGTACATTTCAATATGATCAGGTTGTTTCCCGATCATAATCACGGGCAGATCATCCCATCCCCAACTACTGGCCTATGCTGACGATATTGACATCAACCACCCGAGATGTACAAACTGCCTTCATCCAGATCGAGCAGGCGGCAACTGAGAGAGGCGAGATCTTGGGCTGCACATCAATGAAGGCAAGACAAAGTATATGGTGGCAATGTCAGCACCGAAAACCAACCAATCAACAACATCAAACCTCACTGGTCAAACAGGAAGAATAAGGATAGGAGAATACAACTTTGAGACAGTTGATAATTTCTCCTATCTAGGGTCGAAAATCACAACCAATAACAGCTACGAAGATGAAATCCGCGCACGGTTGTTGTCAGCCAACAGAGCCTATTTCAGCTTACAAAAACTGTTCCGCTCAATACGTCTCACCATAGGGTCAAAGCTCTTACTGTACAAGACAATGATCTTGCCAGTCCTCATGTATTGCTCGGAGCTCTTAGCAAGAAAAATTGCGAACTCTTGGCCGCGTTCGAGAGAAGAATCCTCCAAAGAACTCCTACATGAGGATGGACGATTCCGTTGCCTACACAACGACGAAATCTATGAGCGATACCATGACCGTCTGGTCGTGGATAAAATCCGGTGGTTACGATGGGCGGGTCACTTAATCAGCATGGATGAGGATGATCCAGTCCGGAAAGTCTATAAAGGCAATATCTATGGTAGAAAAAGATGACGAGGCAGACCCTGGCTAAGATGGAACGATAGCGTAAGTCAGGACGCCAGACAGCTTTTAGGGATATCGAATTGGTGAACCTCGGCGTAAAACCGGTATGTCTGGAGTTCCTTATTAAGGGAGGCCTAGACCGGATACTGGTTGTTGCGCCGTTGATGATGATGATGATGATCATCCCTGAATCTGATTATCGTGCCCTAGGGTAAGGCGTGAAACTGTCGTCATTATATCGATCAGAAGATGCGAGGAAGTCCACTTCATTATTACAGCTTATCATGCGTTTTGGTTTTGGTCTTTTGGTTTGCCTCCGCACAGAGCTCTTTACAGCATTCCCACTTGTTGATGCGTATAACATGCTTTCTCTTCGCGGTTCTGCCTGTCAGTATGCAGCACACCACTTCACGATTTCTTTGTGAGGATTCGTTGCCTCGGCATCGCAGCATCGCATGCTCTCGTTATGCGTTTGATCACTTGTGTTCCCTTTTCTAGAGCCGCATCAACGGGGCCATGACCATCCAATAGCATCTCTGTCAACGCATCCCCATCAAACGTTTTCATTCTCGATTTGGAAGAAAATTGCTTGGGAGTCGTCAGGAGTATAGTACTCACTGACAAACCAGACCATTTCCCTCGCCAATCTGGTATTCACATATGTCAAATTGCCTTCCTAGTTGCCCTGGCTGGCTTTATCGTTGCGTTAAGGCTCGCTGGTTATGGCCACGTCGAGAGTGAGAGTAGATCTCGCCAACTGCCAACGGGTTTAATTCTATTTCAGTTGATAAACGGATAAGCCATTTTAACTTCCTTGATTGCGAACCCTTGCAAACCAGTTGGTTCGAACTGTTTTTCTAGGGCCTCGCGGATATTCTCCTTGGTCATCACTTCATCAATGCTTTTATTCTCTAGCGCGCCGAGGAAACTTTCAGCCGTCTTGCCAGGGGACTTCTTCAATTTCATCATGAAATCTCCTGGGAATGTGTGATTTGGATGATGTTTTTTCCTAGCTCCATCATTTCCGGATCAGATTTTGCCTTCCTGAGAATATTCAGGTCGAAATGTTTTGTCACTTTTTTCTTTACTTCAAACTTGGCTTATGTTTTAGCGGTTTCTTTTTGGAGCTTTTGCTTCATTGTCTTTATTAAAGTCGGCACCGCCGTTTTCACAATTTTGGATATTTAGTTGGACTTTTCCTGTTCGGGTGGGAGGTCTTTTTGCTTTTTAACGTCCTGAGAGGGTCCAAGAGGATCGTTTGCCTTCTCTTTACCCCTCTTTTCATGTTTATCTTCTTTTGGGTCATCAGGTGGTATTACTTGTGTTGCCTGAGGGACTTTTGCTTTTTTCGAATCATTTTTTCGTCTCTGGTACTGTTATGCAGAATCCTAATGGCTGGTCCTTTATGAATTCACCAATTCTTTTATCATTCTTCTGAAACGAACGATGATGCGCAGGACACTGTTCCTCAGCTCGGGTTTCAACTGTACATTTCTGTAATTATTTGTTTTAGGGGAGCTTCTTTGACTTTCAGTTTTCACCGTAATTGGCATCGGGGTTCATCATCTAGGTTCCCCTAAATGGGTCCAAGGCTAGTTCCTGCGACATCTCTCGACAAACTTGGTCACCTCATTAGGAGTTGATGGACGTCCACTTTATGAGGCATACCAGACAGCTCACAGGTTATCCTTTACAGATTTGTGAGACTTATCTCTAATTGCAAAAGATGAACCTTGAGTTTTGTTTCTCAGTTTGTGCTGTATAAGTGGATCCTACTTGTATAACCCCCAAAACATTAAATTACATATGCAGGTGTTTCAAATATAAAATCTCAAAGAAACGTTTGACTGAATACTCTAGGTTATCAGCATGTTAATTTCTCAAGGTATTCAGCTAATGACTCGCAGAATTTGCCTAATGCTTTATAGTAATTGCGACGGTCATTCGATCCTCTTGGAATTTAGTTTCTATAAATCCAAATAAAATATCTAGTCCTCAAAGCGGCTCTGTTCAGATAATTATCACACTAATGATATCAACCAGATTTGTGTTTATTATCTATTTCTATTCAAAAATGTTTAGTCGGATTTATCTATTAAATATAAATTTATCTGAAAACGTTCATAAGAGTGTCAATCAATAAAATCGCAAATGTGAATAACATTTCGATAAGCATAAATTAATTTGCTTGATCTTTGAATATAATAAACTTCACCGCGCCCACAAATATTAGATCCGCTCTGAATGAAATTTTCGGAGGCGATCCTCGATTCTTAGCAATTAACATAGTCTTTGTTCTTTTCCATCTTAAATTTGACTTATAGCTCGGCCGGCCCCTCAGATCTCTGCAAGCCTTTCCTGATCCTCCCATCAAACAATTCTAGATTTTTGGAAAGTCCAACTCATTAGAACCAGATCTGGTGAATTCGATCGTTAGATACATATTTACTTGCACCAAAGATGCTGCGGCCCATGAAAGTTTGCTGAACGTGTCAATCAACTGATGATCACTTTTATCATCTTCCCAAGTCCACGTTGTTTTGCCGCTGGGTACTCCTTCGGTTTTTCTCCTGCGCTTATGACGATGATGACGGTAATGATGATGACTGTTGTGAGTCCGCCATAAATTTAAGAGGAAAAATCGGAGATCAAAAGATTGAAGATTGACTGATATTCGGAAAAATTACAAATAGAAAATTTTTAATATTTCTTTCTTCTGGTTTTTGTTCAAATCAGACGATCAGGAAGGCAACCGTGCGATCAACAGGAAAATGAAAATTTTTCGAAAGGTCAATTGGAAAATTGTTTTCCTTCGACGAGGCTACTCCACTCGGGAAAATGATCTGCTAATTGGAATGATCAGTTTGCATGGGCCCGAGTGCCTGTATTTTATCATAAACATGTTGGTGGGTGGTTTGTGTGCGCCCGGACCAGAGGCGTGGGTGTAGCAATGAATGCGGTTACCGGAGCTGTTATGATGTTTTGCAATACTCAATTGAAGATTAATGATGGCTAATCGATGTGAAATAGGCTCGCCATTGTAGACTTTTCATTAGTGTTGACCAGGTCCATTTATTACACTCCCATCCGTATGAGAAATTATTGTGCTTCGTGCGGTATTATGACGCTGGGAAGTGATACTTTCAATTTGAATGCAATAATCATTTGGGAGTTGATTGAGGGGACAGGCACGACCAGCCGTTCATTTATTTGCTGAGTGTGCGCATTTATCTTGTGAGATCATCACAGTTTTAGTATGTCGGCACCTGCGAAATATTGTGTATATGAGTGTATTTAAAACAATTTAGATCAGCGTTGAAAGTATTTAAAGATACTAAAATTTTTCGGATAATTAGCTATTAAATTTAAAATATTTAGTTTTCCTTTCTCATCAATATTTCGCTAGCCACGTCAGGATTTTGGCGAGCTTTACCAGCTAATGAAACAAATTATATAAACGATTTAGGTGGCTCTATCCTCTAACATGGGCAACCTATCAGGTCCTAAAAACTTTCTCTGCGGAGGTCAAGTCTCTATGTTGTTGGATGACACGGTACAACGGACAACTCTGTCCATCTAGCCTAATCTTCACAACCGCCAGGGGCTGTTCTGCGTGTTAAGCTTAACTCAATTGAAGGCAGAAATCAATTGGTCTCAGCAGATTTCTGTACTTACGTCTCTAATATCGATTAGATTGAAGAGAGGCTCTCTTTCTATTAAAGACATATATATATTTCAGCGTGAGATCCTTTTCCGCTGAGGTCTACCAATTCGATATCCCTAAAAGCTGTTTGGCGTCCTGACTTACGCTATCGCTCCATCTTAGCCAGGGTCTGCTTCGTCTTCTTTTTCTACCATAGACATTGCCCTTATAGACTTTCTAGGTGGGTTCATCCTCATCCGCATCCCACCGTAACCTATTGAGCCGGATTTTATCCACAACCTGACGGTCATGGTATCGTTCATAGATTTCGTCGTTATCTAGGCTACGGAATCGTCCATCCTTATGTAGGGGGCCAAAAATTCTTCGGAGGATTCTTCTCTCAAACGCAGCCACGAGTTAGAAATTCTTCTTTCTAAGAACCCAAGTCTCCGAGGAATACATGAGGACTGGCAAGATCATTGTCTTGTACAGTAAGAGCTTTGACCCTTCGAGCGATGTTTCGAGCGGAACAGTTTTTGTAAGCTGAAATAGGCTCTGTTGGCTGACAACAACCCTGCGCGGATTTCATCATCGTAGCTGTTATCGGTTGTGATCTTCCACCTTAGATAGGAGAAATGATCAACGGTCTCAAAGTTGTATGCTCCTATCCTTATTCTTCCTGTTTGACCAGTGCGGTTTGATGTTGTTGGTTGGTTGGTTTTTGGTGCTGACGTTGCCACCATATACTTTGTCTTGCCTTCATTGATGTGCAGCCCAAGATCTCGCGCCGCCTGCTCGATCTGGATGAAGGCAGTTTGTACATCTCGGGTGGTTCTTCCCGTGATGTCGATATCGTCAGTATAGGCCAGTAGTTGGGTGGACTTAAAGAAGATCTTACCTCTGGGATTTACCTCAACATCACGGATCACTTTCTCGAGGGCCAGGTTAAAGAGGACGCATGACAGGGCATCCCCTTGGTGTAGACCCTTGTTGATGTCGAATGGTCTTGAGGGTGATCCTGCTGCTTTTGTCTGGCCTCGCACATTGGTCAGGGTCAGCCCAGTCAGTCTTATCAATTTCGTCGGGATACCGAATTCTCTCATGGCCGTTACTTTGGCTAAGCTATCATGGGCGGTTTTAAAGTCGATGAATAGATGGTGCAACTGTTGTCCATATTCCAACAGTTCCTTGCCGCAGAGAGAAAATCTGATCTGTTAGTGATTTGCCTGGAGTGAAGCCTCTGGTATGGGCCAATGATGTTCTGGGCGTATGGGGCTATCCGGCCTAGCAAGAGAGCGGAGAATATCTTATAGATGGTACTCAGCAACATGATACCTCTATAATTGCTGTACTGTGTGATATCTCCCTTTTTATGTATGAGACAGGTAAGGGCTCGTTGCCAATCGTCAGGAATTGATTCGCTGTCCCATATCTTGATCACAAGTTGATGAACCACTTGGTGTAACTGGTCGCCTCCATATTTATCTAATTCGGCTGTAATTCCATCGGCTCCTGACGACTTATGATTTGTAAGCCGATGAATTGCACAGACTGTTTCTTTTATATTTGGTGGTGGCAGTATTTGTCTGTCGTCTTCAGCCGGCGGGACCTCCAACTCGCCGATATTCTGGTTGTTCAGTAGTTCATTAAAGTACTCAACCCATCGCTGCAATATGCCCATTCTATCGGAAATCAGATTTTCCTCCTGAGGATTACTGTATGTCAAACCATTTCTCGCTGTTGGTATGCCTTTGTGTGCTC
Organism: Hermetia illucens; assembly: GCF_905115235.1. NCBI lineage: Eukaryota > Metazoa > Arthropoda > Insecta > Diptera > Stratiomyidae > Hermetia > Hermetia illucens. Next base: position 142,420,697 of record NC_051851.1, read on the forward strand.
TTTATTTTGAGATTTGCTTGCCAAAATAATCCAATAGCCCAGAGTTTGTATAAGTCACCTAAAGACTTGTTGAATCAATTACCTGTAGTGCCCGCCGATTTCACAGCATGCAAATCATCTCGGTGTCTTTATTTTCTTGTGTCAAGCTAGTGGCGAAATTCACCTGATTGTTAGCCGAGTTGAATGCGTTTTGTACGTCAAAGTTAATCATTGCGCCGTACTTGCTAGTGTCACTCTTTCCGTGAATCGCATTGTCAGCTAAGTCGGTGAACAGTTTGATGGGGTCGACGGTTGATCTGTCTACCAACTGTGTTTGAAACAACTCTCCACCTGTGTCTGGTTTCGACAAAACAGCCAGATTAAAGGCTTTTTTGGTATCCCACAATGCCTGGTGCTTTCTTGTCTTTAGCCTACTAGAAATCTCCAGTACGTCGTTATTGGGAGTATTACAGCCATATCTAAAGGTGTCTGCTGAGTGTAACTGTTCGCGCTCTCCTGAGGAAACAGACCCTGCACGATTTTTATTAGCGGATCCGGACAAGTAATTGGTGGAGCTGCCTAACCGTTGAGTCTTCCCATTACAACCCTCCTTATGCGTGTATACTCGCCTTTTTGTTGAATTGTTTGTAGCACTCCCCTGCGTCGTTGTATAGTTAGCTTCAGGTTTCTTCAAGTTTCCTTGTAGACCCCTGCTTTACCTCTTGTTCAATCTTACCCATTGTTCTCTAGGTCGTTCGTCTGGCCGGAAACACGCCGACCGTAGATCAGACAGTTCACAGTTCTACCACAAGTTGGGCCTTCAACTTATTGAACCACACAAACTCAGACTTGGAGGAGCATAACAACGGTGGACATATATGCCATCTATTTTTGCCATGCAAATCCGGTTGTGGATAGCCTCATTCCGGTATGGTTTGGTCCGCGCATGCCATCAAAGCCGCATTATCGTAAGAGTTTCTATAAGTTTTGCTTATTGTAGCCGCTTGAATCTCCGATTCGTGAGTGGTCTACGAGAACAGGTCTTGAGCTACTCTTCAGTGATTGACATTAATTTGGATCAATCATTTTCGCACTGCATTTAGCCTCTTTTTGAACTCATGGCACTTGTCGCTTAAGTCAATATGCCCGCTGTCCAGGCCCTCCTCTCCATCGTACAACATGCATTTCTGATCCTTGTTTCATTCCCCTACATTGACTGCATCGGTCAAAACGATAAACTGTACTTTTGAATATTCTCCCGAAATGTCCGTTCAGGAAACACTTGAAGCATCTCTGCAAAGATGTGGCTCTGTAAGGCTATAGACAACTCATCCAATATCTTCCCGACATCTAGCAGCTTACGCGCTGTTTCCACTGGTAGTCGGATGTCGTCGTCTGTGGACCTCCATTCACCTCCTGTAAGTCATACAGCTTGCAATAAAGGTGACCTCATCTAGGTCCTTGCACTGTTGCATGTTTTTAAGAACACACGGCGGCACTTTGCAAACTTGGTTGCACAAACTTTTGGACCTTTTCAGATACAGCGTCGTTCCCCCAAGTCTTTGACATCAGGGGCACCTTTCACCCTTAGTATGTCTGCGTAGAACATACTTCTTATGTGCTTGCAATGATGTTCGCCTCGGGAAGGATCATCATTCTCTCCTTCATCTTTTTAGTCTTTTTTTACCCAAGTCAAGCCGTCGCTTACCTTTTGATCGGACATCGGCCCCCTTGGCGGCGCTAGTTTTTCAGGTACTATTTTCCCGACTGCCGAGGTTTTCGACGCTTTCCTCAAAGGTGGTTATACGCTTTTTCGTTATTTTGGGAACCTGGTGGTTTTTATCTTCCTTTTTTCGAACCATATTTTTCTCTGTTCATTCATGTGTAAAGGTTTGGGTGTCACATGCGTTCACTTCGTTACCGTTGAAGGAGCAATTTTAGGGCTCTCCTTCAATTATTTCGCATCTTCCCGTGATTTGGTGTATAGAACAGTGATGGCTCTCACCATATGCTTTTTTGTTTGGTATACGTTGTCCTTGACTTTGATAAATTCCGATAACTTAACAATTATTGTTCCAAATAAAATGAAGTATGATTTTTTCACTTCTGTTCCACAGCTTCCACTCTTCTTTCCGCACATTTTGAGACATTAACGGGGCTCTTTCGGCCAGAGACTTTCACCCCCTCGAACATTGGAGTAGATCTTATAATCGTTGAGCTTATCCTAAACGGATCCTTCTTACGATCCTGAGGAGCGTCCCCTAACCCCTTATGCTCGTATGTTTGTGATGTCTCAACGGGTTTTGACGCCCACCGTTCTTTCCTGAGCGCATCTTTCTGCGCTTTTGTTATAAGTGTTCTAGAGAGCGACGTGCTTGGTTTAAACACCTCTTAGTCAAGGCTGGTTGTAGCATTAGATGCCACGGTGACCAAGCTGTCCACCACGACCGGGAGTTTGTTCACCTATACCGAAGCACCTGCATCAATAGTTCACAGCTTTTCTTTTCGCCTATTTTAGTTTGTTTTTCCGAGCGACCTTCCCATGGTCATTTTTGACCACGGGGCGGCGTTGTTTTTCCATCTACCCAACCCGCGCATTAGCATGCCCATGCACGCACACTTCCGAATGCGTGAAAGTGCACATTCCAATGCGTCGCCCGAGCATTCCCTTATCCACACGAATGGATGCCCCTGATGAGTGACTCGGCAATTTCAGGCTGTCTGCCACAAGTACCTTTCTCAGAAATGGTTTAACCTGTTAACACGAGATTCGGTAGAACGGTGAACTCCCTCACATGCTAAGAATTATATTGCTACACGTTGAATGACAGGGTCCCAATACACCTCAGAAGCGGGTGAAACATTTTACTTCACAGCATATGGCCATTTGGATTATCATATCAAAGGTTTCGATCAATACTTTTCGAAGCAGGTATTAGTTTTGACATTGGTTGCAAAAGAGTGGGGTGTCAAAAGGGATAAATTACTTCATGGAGAGAAGAACTGTTCTCAGAGACGAAATGCTGGAATTTCGGAAAGTACTCCTCTTCCCATTCAGAAGCCAAGTGGTAGCAGATACGCATCTGCTGGTTGACTGGGAGCCAGTTTCTGATCGGATTTTGACTGCAATATTCCGGTTGAGGTGATGGCTTCGACCTTTAAAAGGGCCATCATCTGTTGGGTGCCTACTTCGCCTTTGCGTCACTACTCACAAGGGTTAAAGCGTCTCCCAAATTCAATACGGGTTGTCTCGGCAGTCCGACGGTTGTCGGTGACAAACTGACCCAAACTTTAACCAACGTATCCGAGAATATTAATCAGCATTAGGACACCATGAAAAGCCATCAAATAGCAATGATTTGCTTATGGTATTCAACATCAGCACAAGAGCTTGCAGCTGGCTGAAGGCTTTTTGGTAGTCCTAAGAGCGTTAACAGCAGCCCTCCCATCCACAGCGCTGATTAATTGGACAGGTTGAAGGAGTAGTTCATCACCATAAAATATGGATCTCAATACCTTTTTCAGACAAAGGCGGCATTATTTTTGTCACCAACGCGTTGAAAAGTATCTCCGCGCGCTTTACAGTCTCCCTGGGAACTGCTTCTGGTAACTCGTATAGTCTCTGCAGAGCTGCTACTTCTGCTCATTCGTGTATGCTAGGATTCTCAGATATTTTCTAATGAATAGAAGGAGGGAGTTAAGATTGCGCAGAAAGGTATTTGCATGCTGCTTGGTATCAAAAAGTTTGCCGCATCAAAAGCGCTTTGAAAGCTTGATCGAGAGAGAGGAGACTCGCTTCTGCTCTAGATTACATTAACACCCTATTATTTTTGGAGTTTTGATCTCTGACCAATCTTCTTTTCATCGATTTTGGAAGGTTTTAGGCAGCATCAGTAGCGAATGCATTTGGAATGGTTAACGTAGGAGATGCACTCCCGAGAAAATGATAGCTGCTATCAGGGCAGCGTGTGAGGATGTAAAATGTCGTGCGCTGTATTGTTTCAAAACGTCATGGCGCTATATCGAAGTAAAATTTCAGAACAATGTGAAGCGTCCAATAAGCTTGTATTTTGTTTCTGATAAATTTGGTCTCGCTTTCGCTGGTGTCCTATATGCTACCTTGGCTGGAGGACGTAGAATGGTTCAATAGGCGATGCCATCTTATCTCTAACGCTTCAACTATGCCCGGCTCTGCTGCTATTTCACTTAGTCATGGATCCAGACCAAGTGGTTTTGAATTAGGAAAAGGAGGCAAGCGCAATCAGACTGAGATAGATATCAACTCAACTCAGGTATTCAGCATGTCTGGTTCCACTGTTAATATTTGAATGAATGTTCTGTCCAGGCCTTTCAACAGTTTATATATCGAGAAGCATTGTTTCTGTCGACAGCCACAACGAACTTGAGATTTTGCCATGTTATTTTTGCCTTTGCGCTACCATGTTGGAATATCACATGGAAAGTGGCTCAAAAGCTCCAAGCTTTCATACACTTATGTGTGCGGACTCTGGTCAAAGGCAATAAAAAATAAAGAATTTCATTAGCATACCCATGGGTCTAGCCCATACGCCGGCGAAGCCCTTAATTTCATGTTGATGAAAAGGTAGGAAGTGGGTAGGTTACACATTAAGGAGTGGCAACTCCATTCTGGCTTATGCCATGCAATGGAATTTACTACTTACGGTGGGCGGGTCACTTAATCCGTATGGATGAGGATGATCCAGCCCGGAAAGTCTACAAGGGCAATATCTATGGTAGAAAAACAAGACGAGGCAGACCCTGCCTAAGATGGAGCGATGGCGTACGCCAGGACGCCAGACTGCTTTTAGGGATATCGAATTGGTGGACCTCGGCACAAAACCGGGATATCTGGAGTTCATTGTTAAGGCCTCCCCCTCGGACACCACCTTGTCGTGGTGGGGGAGCCTGTAGTAGTTTACTACTACACTAAGGGTGTCCAAAAATATGAATATGGAAACAATGGATATAAACTCTCCAAGTGGTAAGAAGTCACAGACTTCGAATCCACCCGCGACCATGAGCAATCATGTCGCGGCCGAGGCGCGGATTTTGGACGCCTCACCACGTTCATATTTGCCTATAGAGCAATCTGTAGAAGGCATGCTTTCCGACTCAGTGGAAAGTTTGCATTTAGTGCCTACGGCGAAGTTAGCCAGAAAGGAAAGTACGGAAACTCTCAAATTGGGAGAAACTGGAAATCCGACTACGGGCGGCCCGTCCGCGGTACTACAGCCCAAATCTACCCGCAAGCGGAAGAGAAAGGCCTGGCAGAAGGGAACTTCGGCCACTAAGGAGGGGGGACTACAGGCTGAATCCTGCCTGTCAGAACCTTCTCCGCCATCCTTACTGGGAAGAGCGGAAGAACGGGAAGCTGGTGACGTGGACGCTACTGGTTCAACGCCAGTATGTGGAAATGGATCCAAGCGGTCCAAACACCGTGAACCTGGAAAGGCCCTAAGCCGACGGCAGAAGAGAGCACTGCGAAGGAAGATGAAGCACCTTGGGAATGAGGACATGGACGTGGCTGTACCACTAGGCGCGGTAACGCCCAGAGAAATCGGACGCAAGGTAGCGGAATCTCCGGCGGAAGGTGGGGATAAACTGGAAACCCCGGTAAGATCCACACTGGACGCACCAGACTCTTCAGTCAGCGGTAATGCGCGCAAGAAGCGTAAGACCAACACATCTGCTGTGGCCGACGCTTTATTGTGCTCCGCACCAGGGCTTACATCCACGCGTCTCGCGGGGATTAGGACCGGTGTGCCGGGAGGTGATCAAATCAGCGAGAGAGATCTCAATGAAGCTGGTCCCTCCCACAGGAATACGAACACGAAGGCGGGAAGGAAGAGGACGTATGCGCAAGCTGCGGCCTCTGTTCTGAGTGCTGCCGTGGGAGTTTCCTCCAAGGATGGCAAAATGTCAGAGGGACAATTTACCATCCTCCAGGAATGCCTGTGGAAGAAAATGATGGAGCCTGGAACGAAGCCACGATTTAACGATCAAGTTTTTCGTGATGGGCTTCTACATTTGGAGTGCGCTGACGAGGCTGCCTTAAAGTGGCTCCAGCAGGTAATCCCAACTTTGAGTTCCGGCGGTCGGCCCAAGTTCACTATTGTGAACACTGAGCTACGCAGGACAGAACATGTCGGATGTTGGCTACCGGGCCCTCGAAGGAAGGCAGAGGACATCATCCGCTTGCTGGGTGAACAGAACCCGGGCATGGACTTTGGGCACTGGAGGGTAAAGTTCATGAATGCCAGGAAGGACCAATCTACAAACGTGAAGGGCTTCAACTTGGTATTCGAACTGGACCAACAGAGTCTGAATGTGCTCAGGGGAAGTCACCATATGGTGCTCCACTTTTTCCTATATAGACTGAAATTCAGTCATATCAGGAGACTGTAGGGCATCATCTCCATTTTAAGAGCGAAGAACAATGATGGTCTTCGACTTACACAACATAGAGCAAATTGCAGCATCTTCGGTGCGCTCTCCCACAATGGAGACGTGCGCGGAGGATAGTGCATACAGGGGCGGAACCCCCGTATGGGGGCTCGCATTGGGGAAGGGACTACAGAGTGAATCCTACCTGCTAGTAACTTCTCCTACACCTTCCAAGGAACAGGCGGAAGGAAGGGAAGCCAGAGACGTGAACGAAACTGACTTGATGCCAGTTCGAGTGATCGAATCTATGCAACCCGGACACCGCAAACCAAGTAAGGTGCTAAGTAGAAAACAGACGAATGCTCTGCGGGATGAGGTGAGATCTTTCGTGGATGAGAACATGGGAATTGCGGTACTCCCAAGTACGGCTTTTCTCAGAGAAATCAATCACGAGGGGATCGAGTCTCAGGCGGGACGGTGTGGGGGAAACCCCGTCATACGCGGACTGCCGCATACGCTTCTAACTGTTTTCTATAAGACAATAGACTACGTTTATGTCGAAAAACATAAAGATTGGTCAAATCAACCTGCAGCATGCCAAAGCTCCCTCCTACCTGTTGGCAGCGAGAATGACAAAGCTACAGGATTTCCCCTATATCTTTCTGGTGCAAGAACCGTGGGTTCGATTTAACAGAATCTGTGGTATTGGATCAGTAAAGGGGGCTAGGATCTTCTACGACGAAAGATCCATAAGACCGAGAGCTTGCGTCCTGATGTCAAGACGGTTAGAGGCAACTATGCTGAGACAATATTGTTCCCAGGACTTAGCTACGGTCATCATACAATACCAGATAAATGGCGAGAGGAAAAACATCATAGTTGCCTCCGCTTATTTACCCTATGATTCTTTGTATCCTCCACCGACGCAAGAACTTAGGGATCTGGTGGCGTATGCAGAATCAAGTGGTCTCGAACTCTTAATAGGTTGCGATGCGAATGCTCAACATATTTGTTGGGGCGGTAGCAAATGCAATCCAAGAGGAGAGAAGCTATTTGATTTCATCACTTCAGCTGGTCTTATGACTGCAAACGTGAGGTGCGCCCCTACGTTCGTGGGACCGAGAAGAAGCGAAGTAATTGACCTAACAATCTGTACCCCAAAATTGTTAGAGTTGATTACACACTGGCGAGTGCTAGACGAGGTCTCACTGTCAGATCACCGATATCTAGAATTCAATCTGACTATTGCGGGCGAACAGTCTGCAGTACAAAGACGGAACCCTAGGAAAACGGATTGGGCAAAGTTCAATGAACTTCTTGGCAATAAAGTACAGTTCCCTAGGCGACTAAGGACTCCTTTGGTGCTGGAAGATGAATTGAAAACTCTGAACTACACACTTTTAGAGTGTTATGAAAAGGCTTGTCCTATTTCCCGAGGCCAAAGCGGTAAAACAGTTCCTTGGTGGAACCGGGAACTGCAAAAACTCAGGAAATCAACCAGGCGACTTCTAAATCGTGCTTGCAAAAGTAACAAGAACGAAGACTGGTTAAATTTCAGGAACTCACAACGTGAATATAAGAGGCTCGTGAGGTGCTCGAAACGAGACTCCTTTAGAGCGTACTGTGAGGAACTGGAAGGCGAAAGGGAGACTTCAAGGCTGTGCAGAGTCCTCAAAAGGGATGAGTCGGCCAAGTTGGATTCTCTTAGAAAACCCGACGGTACTTTCACGAACTCCAGACTGGACTCAGTACAGACCCTCCTGGAAGTACACCACCCGGGGGAACGGGTGAGAGAAGTGGTAGGGGGAGAGTTGACGGTTCTTGCAACCCCTTCAACACGCAAGTGTTGCAAGAAGAACTGGAACACTGCGAAAGCGGTTGTTACCCTTGAAAAGGTGAGAGCTGCGATACTGTCCTTTGAACATTTCAAAGCACCTGGCATGGATGGCATCTATCCGGCAATGCTAAAGGAGGGTATGGAGCATTTAGAGCGACCTCTAACAAATATTTTTCGAGGATGTCTTGCTCTGGGCTACGTGCCTTCTTCTTGGCAACAAGTTAAAGTAGTTTTCATACCGAAACCTGGGAAAGATGACTATTCTAATCCAAAGAACTTCAGACAGATCAGCTTGACTTCATTCTTGCTGAAAGGTTTGGAGAGACTGGTGGAGCGTCACATTCGTGGAAAGGCACTTAGGTCACACCCACTTAGTGAAAACCACCATGCTTACCAACGAGGAAAGTCCTGTGAGTCTGCTCTTCATTCATTGGTCACAAAGATAGAGGATGCAACTTTGAATGGTGAGTACGCGATGGGGGTGTTTGTGGACATTGAAGGGGCTTTTGACTGTGCGCCTTTTCAAAAACTTTGTGATGCCGCCAGAGCGCATGGTGTTGATGATGCTTTAATTAAGTGGATCCATGCTATGCTAACGCAAAGATTGCTGTGCGCTGAGGTAGGGGTCGATCGCTACCTGACTACGGAGGCAACGAAGGGCTGCCCCCAAGGAGGTGTGCTTTCGCCGCTTCTGTGGAGTATGCTGATCGACTCACTGCTATGTGAACTGCAAAATTTGCCAATACACGCTCAAGCATATGCTGATGACGTGGTTGTACTTGCTGTTGATCGGGATCTTGGAACGGTGTGTAGGAATATACAGCGTGCCGTTGATTTGATAGACAGCTGGTGCCTTAGACATGGTTTGTCAGTTAATCCTAATAAAACCACAATGGTTTTATTCACAAAAAGGAGAAAACTGGATGGACTTTGCCTCCCTGAGATGAGGGGTACTACCCTTCAACTCTCCGAAGAAGTGAAATACCTGGGGGTTACTCTAGATAAAAAACTTCTTTGGAACAAACATGTAGAGGTAAAGATGAAACGAGCTCTCACAGCTTATGGGCTGTGCAGACGGACCTTTGCCTCGACATGGGGACTCAGACCTCATGTGGTAATGTGGATATACGTTGCCATCATTAGGCCGATGTTCGTATATGCATCCGTAGTGTGGTGGGTTAAAGTGAGACAAAAAGGTTTTCACCGTAAACTAGCTGCACTGCAAAGAACTGTTTGTCTGGGTATCACTGGTGCCATGAGCACGACATCCGGCGCAGCTCTGAATGCACTACTCAATTTGCAGCCCCTGGATATATTTATTCAAAGCACTGCAATGAGAGCAGCTCATAGGCTAATTCGATTATATCTATGGGAAAACAACGGATGTGGGGGGCACAGAGCATTGGAAGAGTTACTGGGAGGACTGAATCCAGTTCTTACAATGCCTTCCGATTCTCGTGTCCCCATACATCTGTTTGGTAGAAGATATGTAGTTACCCTGAAGCGTAGAGACTGGGAAGACCCAGAGGAATGCGTGGAGGGATATACGGAAGTCTTCTACACGGATGGCTCAAAAACAGAAGAGGGTTCTGGAGCCGGAGTCTACCTCTCGAATAAAAACGAGAAGTGGGCTTTTCCTTTGAGACAATATGCAACGGTTTTTCAAGCCGAAGTTTATGCGATCCTAAGGGTGGCAAACTGGGTGATTGACGAGCGGTTGAAGGGCAGGCGCATCGCAATCTGCAGTGACAGTCAAGCTGCACTGAGGGCATTGAGCAGACCTTTGATCACCTCGAAAATCGTTCAGGAATGCAGAAACCGTTTGAATTCTATGTCTAGATTCAATACGGTGGAACTACTCTGGGTACCTGGTCACTGTGGCATAGAGGGAAATGAAATCTCGGACGCTTTAGCGAAAGAGGGGTCAATCTCCCCTATGCCGGGACCGGAGCCAGCAATTAGGGTATCAGTAGCATTGGCTAAATCTGTTTTCAAAAACTGGGAACAAGTTTCCCATAATGACAGGTGGCAGAGCCTAAATGCTGCTCGACACACCAAACTTTTCCTGCCAGAACCCAACATACGTACCGCAAAGCTTATCCTGTCGAAAAGCAGGAGGACTTGCAGGTGTATTGTGGGCATTCTGACAGGCCATAATTCGCTAGCTGGGCATATGTTCAGAATAGGAATTACCGAAGATGATACGTGTCCCTCTTGTAATGAGGAAGCGGAATCCACGGAGCATTTCCTACGATACGTTAACGAATCCGGAATATTCCGTTAGGCGGGGGACGCGAGTACAATGGGCCAACACGGCCTGAGTGCTCAGAAGCTGTAGCTTCTCCCCACCACACACACACACACACACACATATTGTTAAGGCAGGCCTAGACCGGATACCGGTTGTTGCGCCGTTGATGATGATGATGATGAATGGAACTTACTATCCCCTAAATGGTGCGAAACAGTGCATGATTAGAGCAAGCTTATCAGAAATTTGCGGGTTGAGCGGAAGCGCATTGATAGGAATTGTCAACGACGATTCGCATAGGTGAGCAAAAGCGTAATAATCTGTTCATGCAGCACGAACAATCTGAATAAAATTTGTGACCACTGTTCAGTGGTGAACTGCGTTTCCAAATTGTTTCAGGCATCAGTTACGTTTCACAACTGTCGATTTTCCTGATCGACGAATCAACAAAGGTCTCAAATCCAAGATTTACCACAGTTCCATCCATCCTGTCGCTTTCTTTAGTTTTAAGTGCTAGCCAACTATCAAAAATAATTTTTTTTTTTTTTTGGGTAGGGTAGGTGAATGCATTTACGCATACAGTGTTGGACTCCCGATTCGGTACGTCGTCGGACGACCAACTAAACACCTCCCCATCGTCAAGAGCTAGCCTGGAACCGTTTGTCACATTACTTCGGGCTAGTCCCCAAACTCTCCCGCTTTGCGGAGCCTTCAAATCAGGGAATTCCTTTCACCAACGGGAGGGGAGAGGAGGAAGGGAACTGTCAGTTCAAGGAACCCCCTGCCATCCGGCTCCTCTACCGGTCGAGTTCTATCTTCTTAGCAACGAGAAGGGCCCGAACATAATGGCAACACGGTTCCACCTGTCAACAGTCCTCAGCATCTCTTCGACAATGTTGTCTGGAGAGAGATCCCCTGTGTTTAAATAGAGCTGCTGACGAACCCCATCCCACCTTCCACAAGAAAAAAAAGTGTGGTGGGCGTCGTCCACAACTCCATTGCAAAACACACAATCCGGAGAACGCGCCTTTCCAATCTTGTGCAGGTAAAACTGAAAACCTCCATGCCCATTTAAAAATTGGGTAAGGAAATAATCAGTCTCACCATGCTTCCGATTCAGCCACGCACCTAAGTTGCTGATGAGCCGCGCAGTCCTCTAGTTTCTTTTTGCCAAGAGAGCTGCCACTCGTCTAGAGTGTGTTGCCGTTCCTCACGAGCAACCAGCTCCCTTGGCTCATCTCCCTTGCGCTTGTATATGGCCTGACGCTCCTTAACAAGAAGGTCAACGGGGATAACTCCCGCGATCACCATCACGGCCGGTTCAGAGACTGTGCGGTACGCAGACGCCACCCGTAAAGCTCCCCGTCTCTGTACTTACGCGAGGCGCCTACGGCATACCTCCTTGTTAAGAGCGCCAGCCCATACCTCTGCGACGTAGAGCAAGACAAACTGCGTTGAGCTCATCAGGAGACGTCGCCTACTAGACGTAGGACCCCCAATGTTTGCTATTAGCCTACTTAATGCCTATCAAAAATAATGAACGGTGCTTCGCGGTAATGGAGACCAATATGTTTCGTCGGACGGGGATTACGCCCGCCATGATCATATCTGAAGTAAGGACATTCGCGGTCGACGTGGGGTTGCACCGATCGTGAGAAAAAATGCAAGAGATGCGTCAACGATGGTATTGTTTTGTAATATCGTGCTGATGAGAGCTAAGGTTGGTTTGACCATTAAAGTCGGTAGCAAATAATCAAAAGGCCGATCAAAACAATGTGTCCGGTGGGGCGGTCAATCTACTGAATTGAATTGAAATCTATAGCGAATAAAATGCTGAAGGACGTTCGTCAGTTTTGACTGACTGCGATTATGATTTGGATCGAAACTGAAACTTCGTCCGTTGAAGAGAGAAATCGGGGGACCTTATCTGCATGGCGGGAAATTTTAAACAAATGAAATAACGGCTCTATCGGGACGGAGCCGGAAATTTCAGACTTTGCTGAGAACGGGGGTAATTTATTTTTAGGTCAATGGGGTTCTAATAAATCTCCGAGTACGTTTTTCAGCAGGTATGTGTTGCCTCCTTCAACGGGAAAATATGTAATATCTACCTCTGTTAATGCTTGCGAAGTTCATGCTCTCAGAAACTTGATTTTTATGAGGTCTATTTCTTCACTTTATATCTTTTTTTTTAACTCTTCTAAGATCAATGCACAGTCTGCACATTGAAGTTTAATCAAAGGCTTGATGTGGTACATTCATGAAAACTTCAATAATTCAAATTAGCGGAACCCATACCAAGAACTATGGGAAGCAAAATGATAACGATAATTAGCTAAGTTACGTTCATGCTAAATGAGAATCAAATGGGTAGTTTTTTGGAAAATTGGGTTGTTTATCATCACGACGGCGATAAGCTCCTAGTCCTAAATACTTTTTAAAATATTAATTCAAACTTCAGAGTAATACGCGAGTCAGGACATGATTTCTTGCGCTCACAGTCGATATTATCCTCGCGACTGATACACTGTCAGCCCTGAGCTTTAAATTTCCAACCATCATCAGAAACATGAAATTCATGGCAAGCTAGGGACCAACTATGCATTCAACCGTTAGTGATTAAGTTCTTGAGGCCAAAATCCGAGACAATTGATGATACGGGAACAATTCTTTTCGCTTTTTCTCTAGCAGGGAACGTCTAAGTCGCGAACTTTGTTGAACCCGCTAAACGGAATCAACTCCCAACTTTTTTACGTCATCAATCGTCCAGCATCCAGTTTCTACGCGACTTTCAAGCAAAATTGTAAAGAAGTTTATTATCTGCGAACGACCCCGAAAGCCCAAGCTAATACCTTCTTCCCAACGGTACTACAATCACACATATTAAGGGAACCAAACCACGCATGGAAGAAAAATTAGTATTGCTCGCGTCTATTATACAATTGGTAGAATTTTGTCAAAATGTTTAAAAATTCGTTATATCCGCAAGTTCTGACAGAATATCTATTTAGTGAAATATATAATAAAAGTTTCAAAATAAAGTTATTGGAAAACAATCAATGGAATGGATTAGAAAACGCCAAAATAAACAAAATGTGCTAAGCCAACCCCCCCAGGACGTCGCAAGCATTCTGATCAAGCCATGGTTCATTACAAGAATTTTGGAGATATTTAACTGTACCGCCTTAGAAAGCCAAGTATACCGGACTTTTCACTGAACTGATTTTGTGTTGATACATCCTGCGTAAAGGATAATAAAGGTTACGATGTACCTGACATGAACATTGCTATTAGAAACAAAAGCCTCACCTTATTTTGTTTGAATTTCGAGTGTGGAAGGAGATCGAAGCTTCAAGTAAACTGCATCGGTATCATTACTGATCACTCTATCTAAAACATTATCGTGGTCTCGAATCCGCTCCATTGCCCATTGCCTTCTGTTGATTGGATTGCTGGAGGGATGGGTAATTAAATTTAAGGTGGACTAATTAGCTATGTAATTGAAGTTTCGTAACTGAAATGTAATGAAGTCATCAGTGAAACTATGAATAGACACCTAGGGGACAGTGATCGCAGGTCAGACAGGTTCTAGTCCAATCGACATTGGAACACATTCGTAGAAAATAATTTTTTTACTATTTAAATAAAAAAAAAAAAATCTTGGAAAATAATAGATTTACTTATAAATATATACTTATATTTATTTAAGATATCCATGCAATTTCGAGGACTTAATCTCGATCAGCACTTGACTTCGTAAACCCTTAAAAACTGATAGCATTGACATTGATTTCCTTCCTTCATCTAATTTGATTTGATATTCGCAGCAAAGGATGCTACTCCCATGAAACTGTATCTTTTTAAGGCGCTTAGTTTGAAATCTTCTCAGCGCATACGCAGAAAAAATTCATCCAATGTCATAAAAATCCATCAAAATGGATTAGGACAACAAGTGGATGCCGACAAGAAGCCTGGGTGGCGCGACCATTTCACGGAAACTTAAGATGTGGCCAAGCATTATTGAAGACATCGTGAAATTTGTGTCCCTAACTTGACGTGCATTTTTGTATCCTAATAATAACACAATTTGTTGCAGATATGCAAGATTATAATCGGAGCGACCTGCGGATGATGACGTCGTAGCGGAATTCGATCGTGACACTGTAATTCCAATAATTTCAAATGGATTTTCCCAAGCTACCCCACATGTCCCCTGGATATTGGCGAGTAAATATGAAGCCCAGGCTGGTGGTCGAAATGTCGCTTGGAAAAAAACTCATCATCAACAAAATCATGTACAATTGTGTCAGCAATTAAAATTTTAATGTGGGCCTCGAGGGGTTTGTTGAGTTCAATAAGGTTTGGAGCTGCCGTGTTTGAAGGGAGGAATCTGAGAGGATTTTTCATGTGAAATGCAGTTTTCCTAAATTTTAACCATTGAACCATCATTATCTAGTAAATGTTCTATTAGTGGTGTTCTTGGGGTTCTCGTATAAAATTTGCGTAAGGACCTTGTAACCCCAGTGTCAATCGGGGCTGTTTCCTGAATGCCAACCCTCGACCATACAACCCCCATTCGCTAAGTCGACGGCTTAGGGGATTTTCACTCTCCAGCTCGGATGCGTGTCGGTAGCGATGACATGTTCACAAACTATTGAGAGTATATGAGGCTCAAAATTATTTTGAATAAAATCCCTCGATAAAAGATTTCCCGTTAATATATTTGACAGAGTGCAATTGGAATTGGATTGCTGCATATTTCTGCCATCAGTGCTTTTATGGCAGAGTCGTTTTTAGTTTGACCAACGTCATTATTCCTTTTTTTTATTTCACTGAGGCATAAGCGACATGTCCGGCCATTGAAAGAGGTGTGGTGAGACGTGTTGGCCAGGATACAATAATTCCGGATAGCAGATAATGACTGACCGTTCATTTCGATTATTGTTTGGCATACAAAAGTGTCCAGAGACAGTCATCAAATTGAACTGTCGTCCATTGCGTATGTTAATGCGACCAGCAGCCCAAACGAGGGATGGTTGAGGGCTGTTGAGGTGAGCAGTTAACGTTGAGGTCGAAGGGTTATTTCATATCTCTTGACCCAATGTGAGGTGAAATGATTGCATAATATGGATGATATGTGCAATTTATCAGTTTTTTAATCGCGCCATTTATATGAAGTTTCTACGCTATTAGCGTACTTTTTCGTAAATCACGTCATTAAAAGGGAAGCTGAATAATATGTGGATAGGTTTGGGTGGCTTCCTCCATATAAGCTAGTATGGAGCAGTCGATTTGAGCCAAAGCCTGATGATTAAGTGCAGTCCAGAGTAATTGCTCTGAAGAGCTTTTTACGGAGCCCATATACATTGTTAGCAGTCATTCTTCCTGTGTTTTCGGTCATGCTTCTTTTTAGGTGACAATAGATCAGCGAAGAATTTTCGGGGTAGCATTCTTGAAAGCATGTCGAAGACTAACTAACCGAAAAAAACAATTTTTCTCTTGCGAATGGTTACAATCCTTCTATGACCGAATAGAGTAAGTACGAATTGCCAGGTATTTCCTCTGTTCTGTGTCGACCACTGTTATTGACGCTAAAATCCTGAGTTGTATTCCGTGTTGTTTCAATTTCCACCAAGGTAAGGTTAACATTGATCTTGACTGCCTCACAGAAAAGGTCGAAGTGGAGGAGGCGCTAAAGCGTGAATCTCCAGAGGTAACCAATGCCCGGGAAGGTATTACCTCTGTAAATGCTCGAGGCCAAAAACTCGCCGTGGTGGAAGTCCCCGAGCAATATGCGAGGAAACTCCTTAGCAGCGGGAGAATCAAAATCGGATGGGTAGTATGCAGATAGTCCCCACCAAGTGCTACAGGTGTCTCGACTATGGACACACGTCAGCAGCTTGCAAGGGTCCGGACAGGAGGACAGCATGCCGGAGATGCGGCCAAGTGAGTCATCAAGCGAAGACTTGCAAGGAAAGCGAGAGTTGTGTTCTCTGCAGGGATCGTGGCGCATCTGGTGAAAGCGTCGCACACACTGCGGGCTCGGGACGGTGTCCGATCTTCAATGCGGAATTGGATACGGCTAGGGTGCGAACGCTATGATCCGCATTTTGCAAATTAACATGCACCGGAGTGCAACCGCTCACCAGTTGCTAGCACAGTTCGTTGCGGAAGTAAATGCTAATCTAGTGCTGATTAGCGAGCAATACAGAAACAAGGACCCGTCCTCATGGTATCTCGACTTATCGAGCACCGCTGCCATCTGGGTTCAGGACAACGGTCGACTTCGTGTTCTTGCCGAAGGGTTTGCCTGGATCCGGTGTTTAGGGATAACGTTTTTTATCGATTACCTGACGCCGAATGGGACGATGCCGGACTTTCGGCGCCGGCTTGATGCTCTGAAGAACGCCGTTTCGAGCACGGAGGGACGAATCCTGGTTGGCGGTGATTTTAATGCTAGGGCATGTCTCAATCAGACTCCAGAGGGAAACTGATTCTGGAAATGGCGGCGAGAACCGGGCTCGTAGTTTTAAACACCGTATCCACGCCAACGTTTCGACGCCCAGGTTGTGAAGGAAGCATTCCTGACATCGTCGGTGGACGGGTGACGAGTCCTAGAAGACTTCTCGGCAAGTGATCGTCAGTACATTGCGTTCGAGGTGTTTGACGCTACTTGCCGGCGAGCACCAACACGACGTTCCCCCTGCGTGTGGAATGTCGCGAGGGTGAACATCGGAAAGTTCGTCGAAGCTCTTGGAGCAGGTAGGGCCGCGCTGGGGGGAACTCCGGGGGTGGTAGTGCCGCAGCTGACACCGTCGTAAATTCAGTGTTGAATCTGATAACGACGGCGTGTGAGGCTTCCATGCCCCGGAGAGGCCCCAGGCGCGACAAGCCTTCTTTGTACTGGTGGACGGCAGAAATTGCCGACCTACGGAAGGAGTGTCATAAGCTCCGCCGTTTGGCACAACGTTTGTACGCCAACGAGGAGGCATGTGCCATAAAGGCACAATATAGATCAGCAAAAAGGAGACTCCGCAGCGCTATAAATAAAAGGAAAGCTCGCGGCTGGCAGAATCTTGTTAATGAGGTGAATGAGGACCCGTGGGGACTTGCTACAAGCTTGTCACCCGGAAAATCGGGGCTCTGCGAAAGCCCTGCATACTGAGCACCGACCAGATGAACCGCATTGTGCGGGCATTGTTCCCCAGACACCCTGTACGGGTTGATGTAAATAGCGCGGAAAGCGTCGTGGATTACCCCCTTTTCACAATGAGAGAGCTCGAAGAAGCGGTTCTCACTATGAAAAACAGGAAGGCGCCAGGTCCTGATGGCATCCCGGCGGAAGTTTACAAACTGGTGTTCCGCCAACGGCCAGAATTGCTGCTTGAAGTGTTCAACGCGTGCTTGAAGCACCGCATTTTTCCTTGTCGCTGGAAAGTGGCCAGACTCGCGTTGCTCAGTAAGGGCAAAGGAGACCCGGAGCTCCCGTCTGCATACCGACCGCTCTGTATGCTTGACACGGCCGGAAAAGTGCTCGAGAAGCTCATCAGGGCTAGACTCGCTGAAGCGATCCGTGCTGCCGGGGACTTATCCGCAAGGCAGTTCGGGTTTAGAACAGGGAAATCTACAGTGGATGCTGTTATGGAGGTCGTAAATGCGTTTAATCGAGCCGGGGCACACAGCCGCCGCTCTCGACGGATAGAAATCCCTTCAATTCCGTAAGATGGACAGATATGCTAAGCACACTAGAGAACTCCTTTCACGTGCCAAGCTATCTCTTGCGGATATTGAGGGATTATCTGAGGAGGATGGAAATCACGTCGGGAGTAGCACAGGGATCCATCCTAGGGCCGGACCTCTGGAACGCTTCCTACGATAGTCTGCTGAAACTCGATATGCTCGAAGAGTCGCGCCTGGTCGGTTATGCAGACGACGTTGCGGCACTTGTTGCTGGACGCACTGTTGAATAGACAAAGCTGACTTGGCATATTGATGCGACGGGTAAGCGGAAGGATGACTGCTCACGGTTTCAACCTTGCGCTGGAAAAAAACCGAAGTAGTCATCCTGACCAGAAGGAGAATCCCGACCTTGCGTCCCATATCGATCGGCGAGTTGACTATAGAGTCAAAACCAGCGATTAAATACATTGGCTTAATGCTCGACGCGAAGATGAGCTTCTTCGAGCAAATCAAAGCAGCGGCGGACAGGGCTACAGCTGTGTCGTAGTCTTGAGTCGACTAATGGCGAATGTCGGGGGCCCTATATCAACTAGGAGACGTCTCCTCATGGGAGCAACGCAGTCCGTCCTTCTCTATGGTGCGGAGGTATGGGCTGATGCCCTTGACAAGGAGGTGCATCGTAAATGCCTCGCTCAAGTGCAGAGGCGGGGAGCTTTGCGAGTCGCGTCTGCTTATCGCACCGTCTCCGAACGGGCTGTGATGGTGATTGCGGGAGTGATCCCCGTTGCCCTCCTTGCCAAGGAGCGCAAAGCAATCTGTCGCCGTAAGGGCGAAAACTTAAGAGAGGTGGTTGCCCGTAAAGAACGTCAACGCACCCTTACCGAGTGGGAACTTTCTAGGCAAAATGAGCCAAGGGGCAAGTGGACTGCGCGGCTCATCGACAAATTAGACCCATGGTTGAACAGAAAGCACGGTGAGATTGATTACTTCCTTACCCAACTTCTAAGCGGGCATGGAGATTTTCAGTCTTACCTGCACAGGATTGGGAATCTCCTGATTATGTGTTCTGCAATAGAGTGGTGGATGACGCTGAACACACCTTTTTCTCTTGCGAGAGGTGGGACGGTCTCCGCCAGCGCTTTATGCAGACACAGGGGAGCTCTTTCTAGACAACATTGTCAGAGAGATGCTGAAGAGCGCTGGCAGCTGGAATCGTATTGCGCATTATGTTCGGGCCCTTCTTACTACGAAGAAGATTGAACTCGACCGGCGAAGGGATCGGACGGTAAGGGGTTCCCTGAACTAACGACAACTCCCTTCCTCCCCTCCCTTCCCGTTGGTGAAAGGAATTCCCTGACTTGAAGGTTCCCAAAGCCGGGAGAGCGGGAGGGCTAGCTCGAAGTAATGTGTCAAACGGTTCCAGGCTAGTTCTCTGATGACAGGGAGGTGTTCAGTTGGTAGTCCGCCAGCGTGCTGTTGCGGGAGTCCAACACTCTGTGCCTAAACGCATTCACCTACCCTACTCCCCAAAAAAAAAGGTAAGATTAACATCGGGCACAATAGTTCTTTAAGGACGCGGTGCGACTTTCCCTTAACAGAAAGTTAACATCACAACCTGTTTTGAGGGCAGGGGCTCAACCCCTGGGATGCTACATTATCTCTACTCTGAATGTAGCGTTACCAGAAGTGACAGCAAGATGTTGGTTCCCTTTCTTAATCATTTGTCAATATGAAGTGAATACGAAATTTCAGGGGTAGGCACTGTCAAGAGCAAAGAATATCTTAGGTCATTCTTCTTTCATGGCGAAGGTGAGCGTCTGAAAAGTTGTTAGAAATTGACGTTGTACAAACATAATTAATTGGTGCCATCTGTCTTCTACAACAAACAGAACTATTTTTGAATAAGCCTCTCGTCTAACAATGACATTGTGGGAGCTATGTACCCCCCGTAAAAAATGAGAACATTTCTGAAGACTGCATGCCGATTGTTGAACGGGAAACCTTCCTAGGACTCTCTTGCACTTCTTTTGGAATACAAGGCAGTATGAAGAATATCACCAATAACAAGAAGAAATGATATCGGTGATAAGATCCAACTCAAGTGAACTCCGTTTTGCACTTCAAAATCTTCCGAGAGTTTACCTCGACGCAGCACGTGACATTTCTCTCTTTCCTTTTAAGCCCTCACGAATGCTGAAAAGTTAAACAAGTCCTAGAAAGATTAAAGTAGCGCACGGCGAAAAAAAGGCCGGGCCTATATGAAAATAAGAACATTGTGTATTACTAAGAACCACTTAATTTTCAGGAAAAAAACATGCACTGGCAGTTGCCATGAAAAACCCACCACAAGCTCCAAGGAATTATAGAACTAAGGTATAAAACCACGATTTTGGCTGAGGTATATGGACAACGTAGCAGCCATTAAACACAAACGAATCACGAACGAAGGTCGGCCGAAAAAACGGTGGCTTTATACGCTGGATGATGATTTGAAAGCCTCGTGACTGCATCCAAGTCAAGCCTTTGATAGAACAAAATGGCGCAACCGATCAGGACGAAGTAACCCCGCTTCTGAACGGGTTAAAGGCTAAAGAAAAAAAGAAGTGTTCTCAAATATTTGATGTAACTCATGGTTCTATCTGATTCATCTCTAGTTGTCCTTTCTTTTAGCTAGGGGAATAATACCTCAGAAAGTATTGACCAATTTTTCAGGAGATTGTGTTAGGGTCCATGTTTTACATCGGTAGTATACCACAGATCTTACCATCTTTTTGTATACTCGAAATTTTGGTTCCCTCTGTATGCAATCCGCAGGACTCAGTCGAAGGCTCTGTTTGCGAGCTGAATTCGGCGTTTTATTTCGTCAAATTCATTTCCATTTATCGTCAGTTTTTCTAAGTTACCAAGTACTTGTCAATCGTTCTATTTTATCTTTGTGAGCGTCATTTTTATTGTTTGGCTCATAATTTTCGTCCTGTTTTCGTTAATTTGTAGATCAACTTCGCTTGCTGTTCTATCGATGCTTTTAAAAAGTTTTCTTGCTGATATGAAAGATCTCGTCATGATTTTTATACCGTCTGCATAGGCGACGATTTGACAGAACTTATAGAGCACAGGCAAGTTTTGTATAACCCACTCCAATTCCAGATTGAACAGGATTGGTGGCAGCCCATCTGCTTGTGTTAATTAGACGTTTGTTTCAAACGCATCTATCAGGCTATTATTGACTCTGACAAGCGTTGTTATGTAGGATATTTTCATTCTGGTAAAGCTCATCAGTTTTGCTAGAATTCCCAGTCAAGCATTACTTTGTACGGTATAGTTCGGTCAATACTGGTATATGCCTGCTTGAAGTCCCCGAGTATTTGATGGACATCGATGTTGTTTTTACTAAGTGTGGTTTTGGATTAATATCTGCTCAACAGGCTCCTTCTCCTGTTCCACTTTTCAGCGTAACTGAAGTCGAAGAAGCAATAAAACGAGTGAAATTGAGGAAAGCCACAGGACCTGACAACATCGCATCTGACCTCTGGAAAACGGAGTGCTGAGACTCAACATTGTGACTCTTTCTTTAATCGGGTTATTTAGGAAGGTAGAACCCCCTCTGACTGAAAAGAAATTACCACAGTGACAACATTCAAACAGAAAGGTAGTCCAGCAAATTACCATCCGATCCGGTTACTTATTTTTGAACATATTCCTAACAACACTATTCGCGAAATCGTTGAAATAGTCGTGAATCAAGCCGGATTTATCAAGAATACACGCAATACACGCTGTGCGGTTACTCATGGAGAAACACCATGAGAAGCATCGCCTTCTTTACATTGCATTTCTGGATCTAGAGAGGCATTTGACCGTGTGCCACACGAACTTAGTTGCTATGTTTTACGATAACATTTAGTAAAGTGAAAAACTCGTGCGCTGGGTTCAATTGCTGTACCACGAAACGAAAAGTAAGGTTCGAAGTCTGTGAGGGTGTATCTCAACGATGCGCTCTCCACCACTCCTCTTTGTTCTTGTTATGGACACCGTCACACTGGACGTTCAATGTCCAGCGCCCTATATCCAGCTTTATGAAGATGATATGTTCCTAGCGCAAACCAGATAAAGTGGTGGTCCACAACTGGTGTTCTTTGTAATCGACGTATCAACGAACGTCCTGTCGCTCTCTATTTGATCTATTTTGATCAGATCTGAAATGAGGATATCCGCAATCGATATGGAATTGCATCGATGGAAAAATTGCGAAACAGGCGTCTTCAATGGTATGGTAACGTAATTCGCGCTAAAGAGAATTCACTTGTCTTGATTGGTCTGGACAAAGTCGATGGTAAGCGACCAAAACGCCGGCCGAAACAATCGTGGCTTGATACGCTGGATGGAGATTTAAAAGCCTCACGATTGCATCCTGATCACACATTTGATAGAACCAAATTGTGAACCCGATCACGAGGAGCCGGCCCCGCTTGTGAACGGGACAAACGTTGAAGAAACAGACGAAGAAGCTAATAATTTTGTAGGCTTTTCTTGTGTCATTGCTCGCGATGTTGTTATCAATTTTCTTCAATTCTTCGTTAATTTGTTTTCTCTTTTTTCACTTAATATTTTATCAGCTGCTCATCGTTAAGCAAATTATTTCTGTGGCACCAGAATACATATCCAATTACTTCTTCCGTTGTTTTGATAGCCCGTTCTAGGTCATACCACGTGTCATTTATAAACCTCCCCGTGAGATTCTGGAGAATGAGACCCAATTGTTTTCCCGCTTTTGCAGTGTATTCTCCTGCTATTAAATCATTTTTTAGTTTTCCTACCTCAAATTTAGGAAGTGGGTTAGCTTTTATTCCCGGTAGTTGAAATTCGGCCTCTGTATACGCTTTTCACCTTGTAGTGGTCGCAGTCACCGTTTGCTCCTCGGTATGACCTCACGTCAACAGTGTTGGATCCCTTGGTGATGAGACGCCATGCCCTTTTGTGAATGCACTTGTGTGGGAAGCATGTCGATTTTATGATTAAATTTCTGCTACTGGCAAAGTCAATAAGGTGCTGGACGTATGTTGACAAGCCATTGATTAAAAAAGTTAACTTTGATGCGAGGTGCACATATTCTTTCGTGTACAGATTTGAAGTTGATAACGTTTGCTTCAAAGTTCCTATCCATGGTGAAAGCGGTTCCAAACTCACGCTTCTCGATAACTTCCCACTTTTAAAGATCGTGTCTGGCCTGTTGATTTTTTTTGCGATCTCACAGTCCTGGATCCTGGACTGTAGAGCGTAGTCATTCTTTCGGTTACCTCGTCTTTTCCGTGGTATCAATCCTGTCCGGGGCTGTTCATTCTGTTTCTGTACAGGATGTTTGATTTTTCGGTAGATCTCGGATTATAAGTTCATCGCTCTGAACCCCCAACCAGGAGGGCCAGGTCAATTCTATTAGATCCGCTTGACGAAAGGTTTTGATCACGTAGGATCCACCTTTACTTGTTTTTTCACTTTCGCGATCGCTGGTTCTTTTACTGAGGATTGTGCTGAATTCGTTGCCTCAGACACTCCTCCTTTATGTGGGCTTTGAACCAGCAAGATATTAAAATACCATGGTGAAGTTCGGCCTTGAACTAGATGGCGTAAGCGAGGTAAGAAACTAATTCATAGATTAAAATAGAGCCGATTATCAAAGTCAACGGAAAATGGTCCGTAGACTCTGAAATAGTGAGCCAAGTAAGAAGTGTCGAACTTGATCCAACTATGTACATCGCAAAAGTATCTAGAAATGTGTGCTTATTGGAAACTTTAGTTTAGTCCTATATAAATAGCAGAAAAGTTTGTTGTTCATTTGGTATTCTGCTTTTTCTCGTGGGAAAAATGCTGAGAAATTTCCAAAGTGCCAGCGCTGTCATTGGATTTTCAATCCGAATCTTACGCGAAGAAGAAACAGTGATCATTCATTTGTATACTGATTGATACTCCAAAATCAAACACGGATTGCACAATAATCAGCTGCATCCCGGCTTTGAACCAAGCCTACCATAAGACAGCTGGTTTTCCACTACTCCCTCGACTTTAGAGTAAGGGTAGAGTAGGCGGCCCCTTTGTACTTAGAATATCTGGATTTACTTTTGAGCTTGCTTCTTTCGGATTGGAGGTTCGAGGAATATGACCACCTTTCTCCGAATCGTAGCCTTTGACTGTATTTTCCAAATGGGACCGATCGAGAAATAAGTAAGAACACCTGAAAGTTCCTTCATACGATATAATGGATCACTGAATGCCACCTTCCTGTGTATGCATATTTCTTTTACCAGACTAGGGTCTGCCAATTGAATTTTAGGCTTTCTTCCTCGTCCTCGTGATTGATGATCAACAACTGGCTTCATGTTACACGAATTATGCTATCAATTTTATGTTTAGTTTGCCTAAATCAGCCGAAAAACATTAAATCCATCAAAAACGAGTCAGGCTAAGCCATTTCCACAGCTGAAGCCGCCAAATTTGTTAATCCAAATATTTTATCAACATAATTTTTGCTGAAAATAAATTAGATTGATGTATCTTGGGCATACTGAAAGAGATATCGAAAAATCTGGAAAACGATTGTAGAAAAAATAAAAAAAAAACATGGAAACGGAGTAAAATCCTCTTTGTGCGATAACGGACGTTGATTGATGAATCTTTTGATGACATGAGACCTTTTATAGAGTGTCCACGCAAGTGTGTTGAGCAGCTCTGCGCGGAATACGCACTCTGAATGTCGTCGTCGTGATTGAATGTTGGATCTGAAGATTAAGTTTCACTGTCACCGAATGGCATCGTGAAATAATTGATGCGATTAATTTATGATGACACAATGTTTTTCCCTGTTGGCTCGTCGTTACATTTCTCAGATATCTGTAGAGCCCCAGCGAATGTGATGATAAAATTGTTTTAATGATCGCGAGCTTCATTTTTCGTTTGTAACCAATTAACATGAGCGATATTGATACGAAATTGGGTTGGATTACTGCAACATTGTATAATGGACTGCCCTAAGTGCTAATGAGTGGTAACACTTTGCAATAGATACATTGCTCGTTATAAAGCTGCTGCAGTTTCTGATGAGGTATAAAATTATAGGGAGGTGAGGCTAACACGATCGGTTTCACACTTTTGGGAAGCCAGAGAAGTATCTAAGTTCGATCTTAATACTGCAAACTAAAAGTTTTTGTCATTGGCATGAAAAAATTCCAAATTGACTGCCACCCTATCAAGGAATTTAGCAATTTAATCTAATTACCCAACTTCTCGAAGCTTCCCAACGATAATATCTGTCCCACATAAATGTCCCTTCAAAATATACCAACATTATTCTGGACAATAAATTTCAATCTAATCACCACTCATAATTCGACATGATGTCATTCACGAGGAAAAAAAAAACACAGCATAAAACATCTTCTAAATACCACCAAAAACCATATGCCCCCGGCGAGACACCAATCACTTTACAGCACCACAAACAACCATACAACAATCTAAGATATGCGTACAACATCATTTTCGACACTCTGTCGCCTCCATTAGCACCACACAGAATATCTTCCCTGATCCCAGTCCATCAAAAGATACAAGATGAAGGCTCGCTAATGGTTCTGCTCCATTATCTCGCATCATATTGTCATATTGGCTAGAAAATTTAATTACTCTTATTAATTTCATTTTGCATCTTTTTTCTCGTAATTGTTTATCATTAACGATAAAGATACAAACTGTATACATACATATATGTATATGAACCGGAAAAATTTGAGATATGGGGGGCGGAAGTGAAAAGGGCAGATGGATTCTTAACGAAGTCAGCCCAAAGGATGAACAAATAATTTGGTTATTATAGGAGAATTACATGGACAAACATGAAAATAAGAAACGAAATGGGTACATAGATAAATCTGAGAAGATGTCCCCTTTCCTGGCTAAAGATTTTATTTCCAGGAATAAATTAGAATTGGTTTCAGAATTGTAATATTTTTTTAGAAAAACTGGATCTCAAAATATTGCGTGTACCGAAAATTTTTAAAACTCAAAAACTCAAAAAAATCAAAAAAGGAAATTTTATTCTTCATTGTTTCGTTTTCTCTGTGCATCTTTATCTATTTTCAG
This sequence comes from Hermetia illucens, assembly GCF_905115235.1. Classification (NCBI taxonomy): domain Eukaryota; kingdom Metazoa; phylum Arthropoda; class Insecta; order Diptera; family Stratiomyidae; genus Hermetia; species Hermetia illucens. The sequence goes on from NC_051851.1 coordinate 142,446,982, forward strand.
GTAGCGAATTTCTCAGCATAATGAATAAAAGTCACTTTGTTTCAACGGGATTTCGGGGACCATAGCATCGTGAATGTAGAAAATAGATTCCTTAGGTCAGTAAATCCACTTTGTATTGCGATTGCGTCGGATGCCAATATCATGACCTACTAAATGTAGGAATGGGATCACAAAAACACAAGGCAAAAGACAAATTTGACTTACTTAGCTTTGTTAATAACAATACGATTTCCATCAAACTTTCCAATATAATCGATACGTTCGAATGCAGCCCATTTAATTTTTCCTAAGTATCCTACCGATTGCTTCTTGCCACCTTAGAAGTTAGGAAACCATGATCCTTACATCTTATATAATCTTACTTACAGGAGATTGTAAGGATTACGGCTCATCAGGTTATCTAACGTTTAAGATAGAGAAAGCTAAACGCGTTTAAGATAGAGAAAGCTAACACGCCAGGCATTCTACTTGTCAGAATTGACACCAACTAATGCATTCCCTACATGGCAATTTTTTTGCACAAGTCATAACCTAAACGGGTCATGACCTGTTGTTCAGTGATACTCTGGGCCGAATTGAATCTTGGTCTCCGGCCACATGTTTCCAATTGTCTCGATCAAACAATTGCGTCCTCCAGTTTCCAGACCTTGGAGCCTCTTTATTGTCTGTGTCAGTTGTGTCTCTTCAAACGTTTTCGTGGTTTTCCTGGTTTCCTTAGTCGCCGCCGTCCGCAAGGTTTTACCCCAGTACTTGTTGGTATATTTATGGATCGAACTAGGTCATGATAATTTCATGGCTATATCGGATCCGCTAGTCTGGTCTATCTCGCAGTGACGACACCATCCTTTTCAAGTCCACCCAACTACTGGCCTAAGCTGATGATATTGGCATTACGGGAAGACCTTCATCCAGACCGAGCAGGCGGTATTCGGGGCCAAAATCCAAAGGACGAGCAACATCGAATCACACTAGTCAAACGAGAATAATAAAGATAGGAGATTGCAACTTTGAGACCGTTGAAAATTTCTACTGCTACGACGATGAAATCCGGGCACGGTTGTTGACTGCCAACAGAGCCTATTTCAGTTTCCAAAAACTGTTCCGCTCAAAACATCTCACCATAGGGTCAACGCTCTTGCTGTACTAGACAATAATCTTGCCAGTCCTTATGCATTCCTCGGAGACCTGGGTTCTTAGCCAAAAAAATTGTGAGCTCTTGGTCCCGTTCGAAAGAAGAGTTCTCCTAAGAATTTTTGGCCCCCTACATGAGGATGGTCAATTCCGTAGCCTACATAACGACGAAATCTATAAGCGATACCATGACCGTCAGGTTGTGGATAAAATCCGGCTCAATAGATTACGGTGGCCGGTCACATAATCCTTATGGTTGAGGATAATCCTCCTGATGAAAAAATTCTAAACTCTTGGCCACGTTCGACAAGAGAATCGTCCGAAGAATTTTTGGCTGCCCAGATAGCTAGGCGGTTAGAGCGCAAGGCTGTCGTACGGAAGGTCACGGTTCAAATATCTCACTGGTGGCAGCGGGATTTGTATCGTGATTTGACGTCGGATACCAGTCGACTCAGCTGTGAGTGAGTATCTGAATCAAATTAGGGTTATAATCTTCTACAGGGTTCTGTAATCCTATAATGTACCAACGATTATTATAATTATTATTACATGACTATGGACGATTTCGTAGCCTCTATAACGACAAAATCTATGAGTGATACCGCTATTGTCTGGTTATGGATAAAATCCGCCCAACAGGTGCAGGTGGGGTACAATGGCTTCACTTGTTTTGTGAGGTAGACTTTTCAAAGAGTGAATCCGGCAAATGTGACACACTTTAGCCGAATCTCGTAAGCTTCATTTCGATTTTGAAGATCTGCTTGCAAGGCAACTATTCCTGATTTAGGTCTTCGCATCAGATCTCTTAGAGGCACATGTTCACGAAAATTTCTAACAACTGTCATCCGGGATAATTTACAAATATTTCCATTATTCTGAGGTATGATGTGTACATACTTGAAACATTGGGAGTGTCAGGTCGTTATCAGTGGCCGCTTCGAAGTGCCCAATTAACGCTGTGGTGCGTCATTTCCATGTCACAAACTACGAAGCCCATAACTGCTATGGTAAGAGCAAGAAGAACAAAATCTAGCTGACTTCGCTTTTCAGAACTAGCCCGTATCATTAATGAAGGAAGTCAGCTCTTCCCCTTTGCAACTAGAGACCTCCTTGAGGTCGTCAAAAAATGGCTCAGCTAGTTTTCGTAGCCTAACTTCAGCTATAGGTGGGCAATCGCAAAGACAGCATTTGCGCTTCTTTCCCGCAGTTTCGGCAATACGAATTGTAGGGTATGTCGGGTCTGCTGACATTGTCCCCTATAGGCCAGTTGCAGATGCACGCATCTGGCACGAAGGCACTGGCGATCGGGTCTTGGTATAGGTGGGCCAAATTCTTCCTGACTTGGCGAAGCTGATAAGCTTCGCAATTTTAAATTCGTGACTGCTAAATAATGCAAGTAGATTCTACCCTTAACAGACAGTGGGATACATACTGCCAAGAGCCGTATCTGGCCAGTCCGCCAGTCCGTGGGGCCGTAGGGCTTCGCTGTTCAACATCCCGACTGACGTAGTCTGACAACACTCCACGCTACTGTGTGTTCAATGTGTGAAAAGAGGTGTAGTAGTACAATAATACCATTTGCCAGACTGGACTGCAGAACTCCAATAGCACCTACACACGTGGCCCTTCGAATCTATTAAGCTTGATTTTATTGTACTTTTTGCTCGGCTCCTACAACCACACAATAGAATGGCTGTGTACATCCATAGAAGCATTCTCGGTCGGAGAACCCAACTCATTGCAAAGGTCCTGTTGTAAGTGTAGAAAGCTACGCAGGCTTTCTTAACCCTCAGTTCTATGTTCAATCTCCAATTGAATTACGAGATTACGGTCAGATATTTTACATTGGAGGAAAGAATCAATCTTTGCTCATTTAGCTGAAAGAGGTGGAACTTGGGTGCCGTTGTCTTGATGATAAATAACTTCAGCTCCATTTTGGTTGGATTTATGCTGAGTCTGCCTCTTGCAGCGCACCTTTCATGACTCATAATGGAGGGAAATATTCCTGACACTATTATTATCAAGTCGTCGGCTTACGTCGCCACTTTCGCTCCGCTTCTGTCCAATATTGATAAGATTTCATCGATTACTATCAGATATATGATACTAACGCCATTGAATGATCCCTCTATATTCAAGAAGGCAGCTAGAGTATGTTGTTTTTACTGTAGCGACGACTCAACCGTGCTAATTATCCCGCGAAGAGCGGTTTAGATGGATTTGCATTTGAAGTATGCGTACTGAGTTCTTTCTATACGGTATAGTCATGATCGTACGGTTGACAAATTGGAGTGCCGACGACGACAGGCGATCTCTTCAAGCTTTTTTGACAGAGAATAATCCAATAAATTTAAGTCTAGGCTTTCAGAAGGCTTGTCAGCCGACGCTATGAAATCTGGCACATTCACCGATAACCAATTTAGAATTTTCTTGGCCTTGTGGTCTGTCGAAGAATCCTGCCGGAAACAAGCTTTCATTAAGAGACTCAACTACGGTCTATAATCTCTGGTCATATGTCGCTGAATTGATTTTGACACCGCATTCGCAAAAATGAATGTCCTTCATGTCGTGGTAGGAAACTCCTCACCATTCCATCACTGTAGCAGGGTTGTGCCCGCTTTGAACGCTTGGTGCTCGGTTCTTAGTCTCATAGCATGGCGAATAAATTTTCCATCCTTAAAAAGGATTTTGTGATGCTAATTTTTTCGAAGCGTAGCGTTTTATCAATTTCTTGCATCGGTGAAGACGGATTTCTTTTAATTTAGGCGTCAGTAAATGGCTTTCATAGTGACTGTAGGCCTCTAACTGAGATCGTCGCGAAAATACGACTCATGGTACGCGTGGAGACGTTCATTTCACTCGCTAAACGTTTCTGTTTGCGCAGTGCATTCCGATGAACTCTTGCACAAACAGCCTGCACAACATTCTGCTGTCGTACAGACCTCGGGCGCCCCTCTGTCGACTGATCTTAGATGTCATCTGTTTCTCTGTTCCGTTGTAAAGTTCGGTGCACGAATCGTTTACATATGGATAGTGGTTTAAGTTTTTATGAATATCTCTGGGCACCTTTCCAGACTTGGTAAAAAGCAACAATAGCCACGCGTTTTTCGTACTTGCCGAACGTCATCGTTACGCTGCTTATCTGGGGGATACTTCATTACACTTTCAAAGTCTTGCCACTGTTTTTCGTTTCTCATTTCTCCCGCTGCGACGTTTCGCGGTTCACTGATAGAACTCATGGCTATACTGTGTATAATCGTCCTCAAGTTTATGTCCAGGACGCGTTCTAGGGTCTTCAACACGAAAAAGGTGAGGCTGATTGGTCGAAAGTCCTTCGCGGACTTGTGACCGTGCCTGCCCACTTTTGGTAGGAAAACCTACATATCCTACATAGCTACATATCGCAAAGAGATTTCTGTTTTCACGCCTTTTGATGGTTCGGCCTTCTGCGATACTGAGCTCCTGTATAGGTACGACGGCGATATTTTCCTATAGGAGCAAGCTTGGCAGATTAGCTGAGGTGCACTTCAAATGCTGCAGATTTATGCGCGTTAACTTCATCGTAATCTATTTGCGCAGTTTCTGTCGGACCATGGATTTTTATTTACTCTAACAGCTCGTTGCCGCCGTCGATTAGATCCAGGCTGTTTTCCAATATTGCGGAACGGAACACTTTCATCTTTGCGTTCCTGACTGCCGGACTTTATAATCCACCTTTTCAGTAAGATGAAAAGGTTGGCTGTTCACCTGAGTTTGCTTCTCCTTGATTAGCATCTAATCGTCCTCAAGAATACTGGAGTTTGCAAAGCACAAGGATGGGACGAGCTTGTCCTTATTCATGCAGATCTTCGTTAATCAGATGCCAGCAACTTATCTCTTGGGATCATCATATGGGATGGCCTCCATGCGCCACTGATCGTAGAGACACATGAACCTAGAAAGTCTGCGGAGAATTAGTTCTAGAATGCTATGATCTGGAACCTGCGGACCATCTGAGAGGAATCAAAGCAGGACTTGAATCACCCTATTCTCCTTTGTTATTCAGGAGATTCTGCTGATTTCTTAGGTGTCATTGTATTCTTCGCCGATCGCCTGCACGCCGTACTCTAGTGTATTTCTGAATAAATGTAATGCACCGAATCTGCCGTTTAGCATACTTAGCTCACGCATGGGAATGGATACGTTCCTCCCTTGCTTCAACGTTACGCTAAGAAAGTTATTCAAGCTCTTGTCAAATCACAAGGTGCCACATAGGTTCTACTGTTTGCTTTTAATATTGGGTTATCTAAGGAGAAGAACATTTCATTACCGGCCATAGGACATTTTCCTGAAATTTTTTAAAGATCACCAAAGGCAGATTTATGGAACCTTCTTTAATTAGGATTATCTACGTATTTCCATTTATAAAATGCTCCCTTTCATTGATTCGAAAGGTTTTGAGAGATTTGAGAAATGAAAAGTTCAAAAGAATGCAAGGGATTTCAATGATTGGAATGATAGGCGACATAATAGCAGGACCGTGAAGGCAAAAAACTCTTCCCGGAGAAACAGGCTGTAAATCAGAAGCCGTGAAGAAACTTCAGACTCGGTGGAAGTTACCCTCTCGCTCTCGCCAGGGCCCGCTTAAGAAGATGGGTTAGCGGGCGCTATGAGAATAGAACTCACTTGTTCTTGCGCGGAAGCCTGTACTACTTCTTACTCTGCAAAAGCTATAATATTCCTTTTACTATTTTCTAATATTTGTCAACTAATTGTTTTTATGCTATTCCATATGTCCCCGCATTACGTTCTTACTGCACCAGAAATAGCGCAGTGGTTGCAGATATTAAGATCGTTGATTGTTGCGGGTGCCTTTCTGCCGCTTAGGCGATTTATTTTTACAGTGCCTTAATGTACGACAGGTCTTTTATCCACGCTAGGATAACTTGGTGAAAGCTCTACCCCCGGCGATCAAATAAAAGAAATGCTACCCTGTCACGAGTTTAGCTAGATGCTTCATAGTCGACCCCGGGGCTCAAGTCTAACTTGTCAAAGTCAACTCCTGTTAGTGACTTTCTCGGAGAGATGGAATTCCTCGTAAACTGATTCAGCAGAGACCAAAAATCGTTCATGATTTCCGTCATTTTTATAATATCTCGTGGCACTGTAAGTCGGAATAACCATGTGGTATTCTAACAGTTAGACGCTACAGTGATCCGAAGTGGTTTGTCAGCAGCCGGCTTGGTCTCTTCCAAAGAGAGCGAGTATTAAATTTCCAAAGTTTTTCTCATGACCTACTCCACTTCCTATAGCCAAGGAGGGAGGGCTGCTTTGTTTTGCCCCCACTTACTCAATTTATATATAAATATGGTGTTGTTCGCATATCTCCACATGGTTCCATGAGGAGGTTCATACGAATCCGCGGAACCCTTCGTTATCCTTCCGAAGAGCCGTACGGATATTGGCTAACTCCACATAAAAAGAGCCCCAATCTTTGAGGGTATCTCTTCCGATTTTAAGCCGGTGGTCCTCCTTTCCTTATGAACACAATGCGGGGAGTTGTGCTTTCCCGCTCGGGGTCGTTTACTTTATTTGTGAAAGAAGTCCTAAAGGGCCACGTAGCAACTGGTATAAATGCTGAGCCCGCATACTGCACGGACAATTCCTTCTGGTACAATCATGCCGGACTAAGATTATGGTCGAAAATTCAATCCAGGTGGCGTTGAAAGGACTTACATTAAACCGCCATGGACCTTTATGTGCGATTGTCACTTTATATGTATCGACCGGGTCTCGGTACCCGAAGGTGTCAGACTCATTAGGGATTATACAGAATAGTACTTCAGCTTTATTGCTAAGCCATTGCATGTTCCTCTTGGGTTTTAGAGTTTGGAGGTTGTTAGCTGGATCTGGATCTGAATAGAAATGATTAATTCTTCACACATATTAAAGGGGGCAGAATAAGAGTAGTTATTGCCAAGTTGTTTACATATGGACATTTCAAAGCCACCCCTCATGCATTTGCCTGATAGCCAATATTCCATGGCTTTCATCAATCACATAGTCATCCGGCTTTTTGCATAGACTCCTTCAAACGCATCATCTACTTTATATTTTCCATCTGATTTATCATTATCATCTTGACATGGAAATACGATGGACGACAGACATCATCCGTGGATAAAAACCATGCAATTCTATTTGATGGTAGACTTGGACTTCTCCTCCGCATCTTCCTGTGAAACATCAAAAGCCAGCAAATTCGCTACGACAGACGACAGAAAAGAAATTCAAAGTGACAAGTCACTGACAAACTGTACGGAATTGTCGGAAAGACAGAAAACTGAACTGGATCCATCTCTGAATTGAAGAACTGTGAAATGAGGAATTGCATCTTCTTGTGTAGCGCGTCTGTTCCCGGCACCGTTAAGATGGAAAGATGCAATTGCCGTACACAACGATAGTGCTAGACGTGATAGTAGTGGATGGAAAAGCGACAGATTTCAAAAAAGTAGAAGAATCAAACAATTTGGTGGAAATAAAAATGAAAATGGAAAAGTCAAGTGAGGAAAAGTTTAGACATTTTGTACGGGGAAGTCGACACAGAAAGTTCATTTTAGAATCCTTCAGGGAGTTAGTGTGTCTCTAAAGTGCATTAGTTTGCAATAGAAACTGCGTGGTGTAGGAGCATCTGGACTGGTTATCCCTTTGCAATAAGATCCCAATGAGTCTGAAACGGGGTCAATGAAGGAAATGTTTCTTAGATGGATTTTCAAAACAAGACCTGAACATTTGACAAATGCGGCCTTCCCGATCGAAGGTCCTAGATTTCCTGGGTTGACCCAATTTGCACGCTTGTTCACAACTTCCCGCCCTTAGATTTGAACTTTCGTCCATTGTGATGGATCCTTTTTGTTTTCATTTTTTATCACTTCACTTTTGCTTATTATCATGTCTGTTCCTTTGTCATTTGTGCACATAAACCCAGTCAATCAGTCAGAAAAAGTAGAAAAGAACCAGACAATTCGTCGTGTCAAAATTTCACACCCAATTGAAAGATCTCAATCAGACAACGTACCCAGGGACGGCAGCAGCAGCATCCATAGCATCCGCATCGTCATCTCTTCGCACATGGACGCGAAACAGGCCTGATGCTGATTGAAGCGTTTGATATCTTGACGTTTATTTGAACTGAACGATTAGGAGACGGAGCCTTGATGGACACTCTTTCTTCTGAGGAGAACACTCGCAAATAACTATAACGAGCCAATCGGCCGAGCGTTGATTGACGTTATTTGTTTGTAATTTGCTTGGATTTTTCTGTAACTCGTTTGTTGTGCTATGTTCGCTGGTTGGTTCCTAATAACAATTCTATTTCATAATGGACCATGTTGAAATCGCTCAATGATCTCTTGGAAGATTCGCTCGGGCAAGAGGCTGACACAATTGAATGACAATGCCGGTAATAGTTGGACCGACTGATGGGATAGCATTACAAAAGCTACTCCAAATTTAGCGTGTGATTGTCATGATCGCAGTTGTCACGCTGGACGGTGAACCTGGACGGCTGCAATCAAAGACTTAGTTTTGTGTGACGACATTGAAGACTCAATAGGTTGGAGGTATAGTGAGCGAGTTGCCATACAGGTTTCAGTTACATTTGGAACAAGTGCCAAAAATTGATTCCTTCTTTAGTTCCGTCATTATCTGTCAATCGGTTTTGTTTTATCGAGTTTAACTTCCTCTGCTCAGAAAAAAAATTAAGTTGATGTTCTAATATCAGTTCTGTAGGGGCTGAAGATTATACACATTAAAATCTATACTTATTCACTATTCCAAAGCATACCGATTAGGCTGTTATTTCTCTAAATTCAGAGGAACGGAAAAAGTTTCTATTGGTAAATATTTCTGGACTTTTAGGCCCAAGCGCCCAGAACTCTTTCTAGTTCCATAATGGGTTGTACCCTCAAAAAGCCAATAATGTCCTTTGATGGAACCATGTGAAATAGAGCAACCCCAATGAATATCTCCAATCACCTATTACTGGAATTCACTGGGTAACCCGGATGAAAGATGCCATGGTATTTAATAATGACAGGTAATATGTAGCATCCAATGGTATCGCGGCATAGTATCATTCCCTTCGCTTTGTCCTTCGACGAGCTTACCAGAAGATCCCTTATATCGTACGCAGAATTTTTCCTTCCTCCTCATTCGCAAAAGCACTCGGTCTGCAAAAAATGGTGCAGATGCTGCAAGAAAGAAGAGTTGATTCGTTGCTTCTCAGCGAACAGTACCGAGATAAGAGCTCATCATCGTATGATGCCGATATAGCTGGCACTCCTGCCATCTGGGTGAGAGACACGAGATTAGAAACACGGAAGGGAGGATTCTAGTCGGAGGGGAGCGCTAGAACACTCCAATGGGGCATGCCTCAATCAAATTCTCGAGGCACACAGATGTTACCGATGGTCGCCAGGATATAACCTATTATCCTAAGTACCGGTAGCATTCCGACATTCCGGCGACCTGGTTGCGAGGGCGCTATCACTGACGTAACTTTTGGTATGGAGTCCTTAGTGTTAGCGGTCCAACGATAGAAGATACTGGAAGATTTCACGCCCAGTGATCATCAGTATATTTCCTTCAAAGTGCCAAACAGCTCTTACCAATGTTCTGCCGTCCGGGAAACACCTACCGGGTGAAACATCGGGAAAATCGACGTGGCAAAATTTATCGAAGTTCTCTCAAGGGGGGTAAATCAGCGACAAGACCCAGGCGCGGATAGAAAAACAACCAATGAATCACTAATTCATTCAATTATGAGTCTTATTACCGCAGCTGGTAATGCATCGGCTCCCAAAAGGAAAATGCGTCTGAAGAAATTATCCATGTATTGGTGAACCGCCTGAAATTGCAAGCCTACGAAGGAACTTAGACTTGGATCGATTGCTCAGCGCGCAACAGGCCAAGACAAGGTGACGATTAGAACCGCAGAGTATAAGAGTGGGAAAAAGGAACTCCGCCACGAAATCAACAGACAGAAGGCATGCTGCTGGCAGAAGCTAATCAACCACGTAAGCAGAAAGGCATGGGACCTTTGGTATAAGCTGGTTTCGAAAAAATTCGGCGCCCATCGGTCACCTTGTTCTATGGAAGGAACAAAGATGGCCACCCCTTTCCTGTCTACACTGTCGATAAAGGAGTGAGTACTGAGGAATGCCCACTTTTCACTGCAAAGGAACTAAAACAGGCTGTCCTCTCCATGAAAGACAAAAATGCATCAGGAGCAGACGGTATTCCCCGCGAAGTGTTCATGTTGTAGTCCTCCCTATTCAGGTTTGTGAAATCATGGTTTTGTCGAAGCCGGCCGGTGAAATACCTGGGCATCGTGACAAACACAAAGAAGAGTTTCTTCGAGCAGATTCTCAATACAGCAGACAAGGCCGGGTGTAGAATGTTTACGATTTGCCGGCTGATGTCCAATGTCGGAGGTCCCTTATCCAGCAGGCGTCGGTTGCATATTATTGCGGTTCAATCCGTCCTTCTTTACGGTTTCGAAATATGGGCTGACTCGCTCAGTGAGGAAATGTGCCGTAAGCGCCTAGCGCAAGTACAAAGACGAGGGGCTTTGCGTTTCGGGTCCGCCTATTGCACCGTCTCGGAACCAGCTGTAATGGTGATAACAGAAGTTATTCGAATCGCTCTCCAAGCTGCCGAGCGGAGGCTTATATACCTCAGCAAAGGCGAGGGAATTAAAGAAGATGTCGCTTGTGAAGAGAGAGACGGTACCCTCTGCGCATGGCAGCAATCTTGGGAAACAGATTCGAGAGGTAGATAGACCGAGCATCTCATAAAAGACGTGCGGCCGTCGCTCAATCGAAAGCACGGTGAGGTTGACCGGGCGCGTCGGAATGTCGGAGTTCTATCAGTATTTAGGGCAATGATTCCTGTCCTGACGCCCATCTATAAAATCTGTGTGCCTCGAAAATCTGGTTGAGGTATGCCCCATTCGAGGGCTCTGGCGTTGAAATCTTCTTCGACGAGAATTCTCTCTTCTATGTTTTTAATATCGTCCTCCAACGTTTCGAGCCTATTCCAAAAAGCTTGTATAGATTCGTTCGGTGTTAGGTAAAGGCTGAAAAATGTCACTTTCGCACAACAATCCGAAACGCCTCGGCCATGGGCCCGCACTCGGAAGTTAATCGTGTCTCTCACCCAGATGGCGGTAGCATCAGATATATCGGCATACGTCGATTGTGAGCTCCTATTTCGGTAGCATTCGCTGAGAACCACCAAGTCAACTCTTCTTTCTTGCACCATCTACCCCATGAAGTCATGAGCATTTGCATTCCTATGCATGTTTGCGTGTTTGTAGGATGTGACTGATGGTGCTTGACTTTTTGTTTTTTTTTGTTTTTCTTTTTTGAGGACGTGGCAACGCACAGAATCGGGAACATGAGTCGCATTTTCTTCTCGCAAACCTCGGTCCTTACAAAGGACACAACACTTTGCCGAATCACAAGTCTTCGTTTTGTGCCCTGGTTCTCCACACTTGTAACACAGAGTGCTTCTGTCCTGCCCCTTGCAGCACTTAAAGCAGCGGATTTGAACTGCTCTTCGCCTTATTCTGCATCTACCCGAGCTTTATTTTCTCGCAATGGAGAAGTTGGCTCGCTGTCTTCTCAGGGAGAGCAATAATGACCAGTTTTGGTCCTCAAGTGTTAACAGACCTTAAAGTCGCCCACATCTGGCTAATCCCTTTTTATCGCCTCCTCCATCTCTTCCGTCCTCGTGAGACAATCCGGATCCATTATTTCAAGGGTGCACATGGGTTCTAGGAAACCTAGGGAACCACTGCCTCCGTGCCTAGAATCCTCTAGACTTGCTCCCAGAACTCTCTGCAAGTAAACCGCTAGTTTGCCGGATAGATTTAACATCGACCTTAGCGTCTTCTGGTTTGGCGTTGCTGCGAACTTCTCGAAGAACTTCCGCAAAAGATCTCCCTTCGTTCGTGTTAATGAGAATGGCCTCTGACCGTGGTTTGCCCCGTCTCTTTTTCTTTGACGCTGATATTACTGTCGACTTCGACTTTGCTACAGTGACTGTTGTTGCTGAATTTTCTCCTGTTTTCGCCCCTGCTTGGTCCTCTTAGTTACCACCTCGCGGAATTTTTCCTGCTGCGTCCTGGTCAGCAGAACCCCGCTCTTTTCCCCCCGCCTTCTTTTGCCTATTTTTTGTTTCCTTTGGGCACCGTGTTTTGCGGAACTAGAAGCTGCACTAGCGATGTACCTTCTCCCACAGCTCCTCCTCGGCTGTCTTCCAGGAGTTTCGCTGGTGTGCAATAAAGTCCAGTAGTTCTTCCATCTCCATTATACCACTTTTCGCATCCATGGAGATGTTTCGCTGGACGATGGTAGCAGTCTTCATTTTCCGTAGGACTACTCCGCACCTCTTAAGTCGCCTTTTTTCTTTTACTCTTGCCTTTCGGATGAGGTCCATCCGCTCCGGTGACTGGCATGATTTGCATTTCCGCCTGATTGGAAAATTCGTCAACTCAAAGTTGATAGTGGAACTTTCAACTTTGTCAGTAGGTTACCGTCGTAACTTGGCGCTTCTTGTAAAGAAATCTATAGTAGGATCTCCTATTTTAGCTGCCAGAAGGGGTGAGCGTGGTGTATTACTACTCTTTGTAAAAAGGTCGGCTATTGCCGGTCGTGTTCGTTAGTGTTGTTGTTGTTGTTGTCATTTTAATGTGGATCCTATTTGCAAGCTGCTATCTCCGCTGGAAAGTGCAGTCGCTTTTAATGATTTCCGTGATTGTCTATGCAAGCAGGGAGGTCACGCATGGGTCGACAGAAATCCTTATAGGAGCTTGTATTTAGAGCCGGCATCAGTTGCTAGTCAGGAGTCCATCTCAATTGAGCCTGCACCTCCAGCTTAATGGCGCCCTAGCTTTGAACGTACTTGCAGCCCTGCCAAGGTTCTTATTGGGAAGGGGGGCATTAATCTGACAGCCATTTCTACGAGATGGCATTCTCGTGTACTAACGTAACGGAATGCCATAGGTGGCAATTCATGTGCAATCTATTCCGAATCGTTTGACAAATCATGAGCCTATGCCATGCCAGGTCGTCGTCGTTGTCGCCGCTCACGTTAGTTCACCACCAGATTGATTAGTAGTTATCCGGGGCTACCAACTGGGAGGTGTGAGTCGACTTGGTTCAGAAATAACAAGGATCGTAGCCATTGAGCCACATTGCCCTGTCTGTCCGAACCCATTTTATTAAGTGCATTGTCTACCAAACTGCAACTCTGCTCCTTTCATTATTTCTTGGAATACAAGGACCTACTTTATTCGGAATGGTCTTCAACTTATTTGAGTTCGAACCGGGCTTCAAGGATTTGATATTTTCGCTGCAACTTTCTTCATCCTTCAAAAGTAAAACGTCTTCCATCTGGACTTGTAACACTATGCATTCCGGTACATACTTAGTCGTGAGCTAAATGGTATCATTTTCAAGATGTAGGCCCGCATCTAGTAGTACAGCATTTTGTAAATGACACGGAACTGGACCACGCTCACGACATGATCCATTCATTCAATAATTTTCTAGTATCTTCTCATTGAAAACTGATCTTTCTTTGATCTTGTTGCGCACTCGCGCGAAAGTCTAAGCTTCGGACCATCTTTCTTGCACCATTGTAGGATTGTATCTTTGGCACTACAATGGCTGATACAAATAGCGCTGAAGTATTTTGATTTGCGCTGGCAATTGTAGTAAGTTAGCTCGTTTCCAGCGTTTGTAAATTGAACGATTAGTTGTTGATTCGTGATTGCAGTCAAATGAAATGGAAACCAATCTACGGAAATTTGGCTGAAATTCGTCAAACTCCAAATGGCAATCTCATCTTTGCATGGCACGAATGATCGATGATCACCACAGATCATGATGTTGATGGTGATGCTGGTGGTGATGAGGACAAAGGAGTCGGTCATGATGAGAATAATCTTTTCTGATTTTCTCAATCTTGCGAGCTGTTGTGTAACTGCGGTCGCGTTATTGTCTGCATGTTGTTTTGAAACTTTTGACTTTTCAGTTTGGAAAGATCAGTTCGGGGATGTCAATCGAAGATCATTAGAAGCTTTTTGAGGAATTCGTGATGCAGCGAGAAAAGATGCAAATAATCTACAGTTAGATTAACTGTTTGGCGAAAATGGGGTATAGTTTTGATGTTAGCTGAATGCAAATAGATTGAGGCCTCCAAGGATAGCTGGTCTGGACGACAAAATGCAGTTTATGTGAATGACCTAGTGAAATAACTTGAGTCATGCATGTTTTACGTTAATCCCAGCTTGCAAGTCAGCACTTTGGATTTTCCAAAAACAATACTAGCTGCGACATCCTATCAACTTGTTGATACATAAATAAACAATTTAGATACGCCAAAGTGACTACTTTATCAATCAAGCTCCCAATCATCATTACCCTGTTAAGTCTGAATGATGTATGAGGGTTTTTATGGAAAAAACAATCACAGCTAGTCACACAAATATCAACTATGAAACGAATAAAGTATGAAAGCCGACAATAAATCCAAAATGTGACTTCAAACAGTCGTTCGTTATCTGAGCGATGGAGGAAGACGGAATGCGAGTATCGTGTTCTACGCACTGACAACAATCAGCCACCAAGAATGATAGTCGCAGGCAGCACTAACGACTTCAACGGAAGCAAACCAACATTGCCCCAATCCAGATATGCCCCTGAATATGTCTGTAAGGCAACTGACAAACAAGCGATCGGTCATAAAATGAGTGACAGGTGACAAGTATTACCTTCCCGCCAATCTACCCCGGCCCCCAGGATGACGCATTATGCATTGCTCAGGTGAGCCCCGCGCTGGTCATCTAACAGCGTACTTGAATGAGGTAATCAGAGCACACACGCTTTCAAGAATGTATTATAGTACGTATCGTGATTGGAGTGTTGCCGGGTGTTAATAACTCTATAACTGAGATTAGAATAGTTACTGGTATTCGCAGGTGTCACGATTTTCGCTCATTAAATTTAGCAGAAAAAGGTTTTCTTGACTCTCGCGCCACTCCCCTTAGGCTACAGAATTTCCATATCCATAGTTTCAGGAGACGAATAGATTAAGATATCACCTGACCCTATTTAGGAGAGACACGATGCCAACCCTATCGTCCTTCATACACTGCATATCTTCAAAACTGCCCCCAACGCTTATCGATTTATAATATTCGCACGCTAATAGTCCCCTCTCTCATGCGTCCCACCTTCCCCCAGTGCGGTTGATGGTTGCATGACAAAATATAAGTTCTGTGGTGAATTGGTGGCAGAAAATGATGCATTCGATTAACCTGAAATAATTCGTTTCGACATTTTGCACTTTTACAATTTCGATTATTCAATCTGTCGTCTGTGGAAGGTGATTAAATATCGACATTGCATCGTCGTCGCTGTTGCCGTCGACGTAAGTGTTAGCGGTTTTCTCAGATTACTCAGTTCCAGCACTCAACCAACAAGAACCTAACCAATCTTGTGAAAATCATGTTCACCGTGAGTTTTGTTACAAGTCAATTGGCTTGCCAGGGATGGATTGAAGGCTGACGAGTCGATCGTGATTTTCGGGGACTGCGGTTGGGAGTCTAGAATGTTTTCAGTTTTCTTATGAGCGTTAATTAGAATGCAACCTTTTCCACACATCTTCCATGACTACGGGAGCTCTCCTTCAAAAGACTTTAATAAAAGCAGACAGACTTGCCTCAGCTCTATATCCACCCCCCCCCCCCCCACATTTGAGACAGCGAGTATTTATTCAAAGAACATTAAAGGAATGTTTTGATTCATTTTATCTTCTCGGGTATTAAATGATATTATCAAGACGTTCTTTCTTAATAATACACAACAAACGCAGATTGACTGACACACTTTTGTGAAGTCAGTCAGTCAATGTCAGTTGCAGGAGAGAAGAGCGCTCAAGTCGTGGGAGCCACAAGTAAATGAACATTTGAAAAGGATCTTTCTTGGATGAATGTCTTTGCTTTGGATGAAGATGGTGATGGCTGCCACCTTCAGTTGTTCCCGTCACTTGATTCGTTCTATTTATTTTCTCTTGAAGGTGAACTTTAAGGATATTAAGGATATATGTATGTATTTGAGGAGAATATTTCATGGGATAATATAATTTTTGTGACTTGAATAGTTGGTGGAGAAAAATATAAAAAAAAATAACATTTCCCAAGAATTAAAAAAATTGCTGGGACAGAGGAGGGAACATCACAATTATATAGTAGCATGTACCAGCAGACTTCCGATATAGTGAAGAAGGACCCTTTCTGCAAGCAATTACACATCTAAATGTCAAGGTGGGCTCTGATAACACCTTACTCGGACATATGATGGGGAAGTACCGTCTTGGCAACCGTAACGATAATGGTGGGAGGTTTATGGATTTCTGCAGCCTTCATCGCTCCATCATTGGTGGCATATTCTTCGTGCACAGAACTTGTCACATCTTCAGTTGAGTTTCACACTAACTGATACCGTATGAACAGGCAGGCTGACCGCTATTTCTCAAAGAGTGCCACCGACTGCTTCCCGAAGGATAGCGTAAGATTTGGCCCACTGCCGTGGAAGCGGATCGATGAATGGAAGAGGCGAGTGTGGGCTTGTCAGTGAAGCGAAAGATGCCCCAGAATGCTATGATTTCAGAAGTGCATATGCATCATGATGGAACTTACCACATACAAATATATTCGATGGTCCTGTGACCGACAGTTATTGAAAATCTGCTCCTTCCACTCGTATTATATCATGATAATGCCAGATCCTGCTCAAAGAGTGGACGATAGGGATGATCTTTACGATTGCAAAGAAGGCCATCTGCTTTGAGTTTGACAATTATAGGATCATCTTCGTGCTCCCTGCCGTCGCAAATATTATAGCTTAAACAATGCCGAAATGCCTTAGAGAACATTTCGAATGTTTGAATGACAGAGAGCAGGTTCGTTTCCGCTCTGGATCCTGCAGCATTTACCATATCAATACCCTACGGATCATTTGGGACATTCAGTTCACCTGCTCTTCATCAATTTCGAGGAACCTTTCGACACCGTGAACTGGGAGTATTTCTGGCGCGCTCTACGCAAGAGAGTATTCCTGGGAAACTAATATCTGTTGCTAGTACGACATATGGTGGTGCAAAATGTCACATTTTGCATCGAGGTAAATTCTTAGAGGAGTTTGAGGTCGGAAGCGGAGTCCGCTAGAGTTGCATCTTGTCACCGATGTTATTTGTTCTTATTATTGGCAAGAGTACTAGTGGCGGAGTGTGAGCGTTTCGGGAAGTCCTGGTGGGAGCTTAAGCGCATTTCAAATAACTGCCAACGATGGATGTAATACTGTTAAAAACCATGATGAATTGTTCCTTTCACATTTTTGGTTGGTATTCATCGTGGGTCGTCATCGACGGTTAACGTACTTCACCGGATTTAAGATCACATGCAAATTTCTTTCGTAATGTGGTATACACTTCTGAAATCATGGTTGTTTGCAGAGTTGAGAGTATTTGCCATGCGATTCGCAAGATAGCTCTGCCACTATAGAGGGTCAACTGTATCATACAAGCGATCGATGTCGAACTCGCGGAGTCCTAGCTCTCCAAAGCTACGAGAGGTGGCGGACACAACACTCAAGCGAAGGTAAGCGATCCCCTTCGAGACCGATGTCAAAGCCTCTTGTTGTTATGCACATCCGGTAAATAACCTCTGAACCTGCTGCTAATCGCGTCAATTTGGTTAATCGTTTGGTTTCCAGTCAGTTGAAACCCAAAGTCTGTACTCAAACAATGCAATAACGAGGCGGTCAAAACAACATTCCCAAAAACAACATTTTTTATTTATCCTATAAAACTACATAGCTAAATTAACCTAACTTATGCACTACCTTAACAGCCTAGCTTAATCTATGGGAAAAACTATGGCTTAAACTAACTATCACTAGAGAAGAAATTGGGAAAATATAATTAACAAAGTGTTCTGGAGGAAAAGTCGAAAAAAACCTCCGCTCGTTAATTTTTTTTATAAAAGCGGGCAGGCGGGGGAAGGAGCTAGGATGTGGGTTGGGATGGGGGCATACGGGAGGGGTTTGGGAAAGGAACCTAGGAGCGGCGCTGAGGATAGGCGGGTTTTGAAAACTGCGATGAGGAGTAAATGCCGTTGTAGAAGATTAATCTACCGCAGGGGTCGAAGAGGAGGTTACGGGACTGCAGAGATAGGAGGATTTGAGGGAACAAATGAGTTCATAGAAGATTTCCATCTGCATGGCCTGGGAGATAAGTGAATTTGGATGGGATGTGCATTTGTCGAGGAATTTGAGGGCATGACGGGCTAGGACGGCGTCGATGCGGGGCGTTTGACAGGAGTCGCAGAGGATCTGCTGGGAGATGTATTTGGAGCGGTCTTCGTTGGATATTGGAACAGTGACGTATGATTCTGCGCTCTTTGAGACGGAGTCGTTCGATTTGGTAGGGGGAAGAGCCGGGCCAGAAGATGAAGCCGAAAATGAGGAGGGGACGGATAAACTGTTTGTAGCAAAACAGCTTGACTTTCTGAGGTGTTGGGCTACTGTATTTTAGGATGGGATAAAGGGATTTCAAGGCACTAGTTGCACGGTTCAGTGCCTTCGTGATATGTGGGAGGTGGGATGAATAACGAAGCGGTGGACGCTGTAGAAACTTTTATAACCTCCCACCATTATCGTTATCTATCTATCTATCTTTGGTATGAGCCGAGGATGTTGTGGGTGTGTGAGGCCATCCGATGTAGCAGGCTAGCGGAGAATATCTTATAGATAGTAATCAGCAACGTGATGTCTCTACAATTTCCAGCAATCCTGCTCTTATATATGGGACAGGTAATGCCTTGTTGCTAATCGTCAAGCATTGAGTGGCTGTCCGGCACATTGAGTATAAGCTGACGCATTGCTTGGTGTAATTAGTCGCCTCCATATTTAACCAGTTCGGCTATAATTGCATCGGCTCCTGGCGATTTGTGATTTTTATGCCGATGGATTGCACAGACTGTTTCTTCCACATTTAGTGGTCCATCGGCTTCGGGTGGCGGGACCTCCAAATCGCCGATATTTTGGTTGTTGAGCAGTTCACCGAAATATTTAATCCATCGCTCCGATATGTCCATTCTGTCGGAAATCAGATTTCCCTCTTCGTCTTGGCAGGATGAGCATCGAGGGGTATACGGCTTCATCCTGCTGACTTGTTGCTAAAAGTTCCGCGCCTGATGCGGTTGCTGCCGGTACTTTTTGAGTTTACACATCTGTTAGTTCTCCCAGGCTTCCTTTTCCGTCTGTGAAAGCGCTTCTCCACTCGACGAAGTTTGTGATAGGCCTCTGCTCGTGCCCGCCTTCTTTAAGAGTGCAGCATTGGTCTGGTCTGGAGGGAATCGTCTGAACACGGGCTTTGTCTCTATTTGGCTGTTAAAATCTTATAGTGTGATTTTGATATCAAACTTGGGACAAGCTTCATTGGTCCGCTCCACTGCTTCTCCGGCTCTACAGTTTCCTTTGCAGGGACGTGAACGTTAATTAGGCTTTTATTTCGAAATTTGTGTCATGAGCTTCTCTAATGATAGTTGTATGATAATCATCTGGGTTACTTTCTCAATTCCAGAAATGAATTTGATGCGTCTCTCAGGAATCGTACCTCGAATTCTGAGTTTTGTTTTACACTTTATCAATATTTGTGCCAAGGACATCAAAACGGAGCGGTTATGATTTGATATCGTTCTCTATCATTTCATACTCGCTGTGAAGTGATCCAATTGTAGAAGTTGGGTTCATTACCCAAGGTGAAGACCTGCTGTTCGGTCTGTACAGATATTAGAAATTCCCCAGTAAATATGGTGGTCATTAAGATGGTATTCTGCTATTATTCGATTGGATAGCTTTATTCTACTGGGAATTCCGTCGTCTTCGTAGGTAAAACAAGTCGGAGACTGGAACTTGGTGCTTCAGGTATGCAAGGTTTTGTTGATATTTCGTGCAACAATATCTGGGAACACGATGGTTCCAATTATACATAGGTCATAGTGTATGTAGGTTGAATATACCTTGAATATACTCCTTACTAAGGTTTACCTTACTGCACTTAGTTTGTCCGGTACGCTATGAAGGATGGTGAGTGTGGAGTCGATGAGGCTGAAAAAAATCTAAGTTGAAGTTGACAAAGTTCGGAGTTTGACGAAGTAGAGATTTAGATTTTTCATGTGTATATTTGTGGCTTGAGATCTAGATCAGTTCGTCAGCACGTGCTTGCACGCCTCTGTGCTAGCCAAGCTCGGGAATGTGGCATTTGAACACTTTGATCCCCCATTTTACAAGGAAAACCATGTGTCTTTGCTAGTGCATGAATCCGTACTGGATCCTAAAAAAATACTCAGAACAGACGCAAGGATCTGCGTGCAAATAACGATATAACCACACACGAGCCAAATTTGAAAGTAAAAATAAAAAAAGGTTCGACTGCGCGCGTAGAGCAGTAAATCTCCGGACCCGAGTGCCGCGATCGAAAGGAAGGATCCACGACGGATCACATCCTCGATCATTGTTCGTTCTGCCTGATATGTTCAGTGATTCGCGGACTCTGAGGTTCCCACCCTTCCTTGACATCCTCAGGCCATTCTTTTGCAGGATGTTCCTAAAACGTGAGCTTTGCGGGCCAAGGAGGAGGAGAGAAGAAGGAAGTCCTTAAATCAAAAGGAATTTATCTTGAATTCATATTGCCTAAATATATTTCGAAATTTAAATTTCCGATTCAAAGGAAAGCCTTTTTCATGATACAAATAAGTAACCATCAATAAAAGCTAACTATTATGAAAAAGTAGGAAAATGGAGAGAAAAAAATGAAGATGAGTACACCTAAATCCCTAGAGTTTCAGTCAGTGAACAAAAACAGGATGAATCACTGAAGATGAAATGGCACAGCATGTAATCGACTACCTCCGTATTCCATCAAGGATTCATCTCACCCGTCACTTCATCCCTACGAAGAAGAAAGAGTATTAAATTTTCCAAAAATCGCAAACGAAGAGATAGCCCTTTAACATGAAGGTATGAAAGGGCCCTCCCCAGAAGCTTGGACGGCAATACCTTTCAGCATATAGTCGCAAAGGCCTGTAGATTCAGAGATTTCTGGAAGGCAATCATCCAGGAGACGTTAAGTCTCCAAGACAAACACAACAAACGGCTGGCTTTTGTGGTATTCTACCAAAGATAGTTCAGGAAAGTCTACTCTACAAGGTGGGAAAAGAAAATTGAGCCTTAGGAACATTTTCTTCTGGAAAAGAAGGCGTTAAACCTAAAACTAGAAAGATGAAGTCAAGTTTACGTGGAATCAATCCGAGAACAATGTTAAAAATTTATTGATTCTCTATCGGACACAACGAAGCGAAGTTGTGAGCCGGAACAAGCTATTTGCCACGGATTCAAGGAACTGGTAATTAACAAATGTTATGCCCGAATCCAGAAAATGTTGGACCCGACGTTGGGTACCATTTGTAATGTACATTGTGAGATTATAATGGTCCAACGACCTATATCGCCCTCCCTCGACGTCACCGCAGGGTCATTGGAGCTCTGCTGAGCTTGATCCTTCAGCGCACCGCAACCATTGACGGTGTCATGAGGCCACGAGGAGAGATCCTGAAGGTTGAGTTGCTTCTTCCACGAGGCGGACGAGTATGTCACTTCACGAGTTGAAGGATTGGTTCGGGAGCTAGTGGCTGCAACATAAGCCCGCTTAAACGCGTGCAGTACATTTTGACGACAGACGCGATTTTGGACGAATTATAACTAATTTTCACAGGGACGACCATAGACGTTACTTGAATTTTCACAGACTTGACGATAGATCCGGATCCGATAACTATTACGGAACTAACGACAGATCTGAACTCGACCATCGCACCTAACCTAATATAATAATAATAATAATCGTTGGCGCAACAATCCATGTTGGATCAGGGCCTTGAAGTGTGTTAGAGCACTTCATTCAAGACCGTAACGGTACACTAGGAGGCAATGTGGTCAACATTGCGCTCGCCCGAGATTATTACCCTGATTTGACTCAGGTACTCATTCACAGCTGAGTCGACTGGTGTCCGACGTCAAATCACGATATAAATTCCACTGCCACCAGTGAGATTTGAACCGCGACCTTCCGTACGACAGCCTTGCGCTCTAACCACTCAGCTATCCGGACACAACCTAATATACCTAATATAATTAAGAATGCAGCCAATCTTTGTAGATACTTTTTTTTGTTAGGAATTTGGAAGTTCTAAGTCCGCATCCACTTGATGCCGGATCGGACCAAATGGAGAGCAACTTGTTCCCACTCTTTATGGTCCACGGACTCCTCTTTTTGAACTTAACACCCAAAGTTCAAAAAGTAAAAGAGGAACGAAGACGGCTACGGTTTTGTACCAGGGCCTGCCCTGGGACCAGCGTGACCGAAGCGGCTTGCAATATGGTGTACGCTCCCTTTTATAATTGGACCATAAAGAGTGGGAGCAAGTTGCTCTCCATTTGGCCCGGTTTGGCATCAAGTGGATATGGACTTAGGATTTCCAAATTCCTAAAAAAAGGGTTTAGCTCCGGCCAAGCTTTGGTGCGAACTGCTGGGGGGATTTACGTTGAATATAATTCGCACCCTTGTCGTGTTTTGCGAATTATGAAGGGGGTGGATAACATCTGCGAGTCGCTTCGGTCACGCTGCTCCCAGGGCAGAGGTGAGGCAGTGTCTGATGAGTTACCCCTGCCCTGGTACGAAACCGTAGCCGTCTTCGTCTCTCTTTTACAATGCAAATGATGCCGCATATGACTATGGGAAGCCATAATCTTTAACCCCATCCCTTTTCTGTGCTGAAGATTATATAGATCATCCTTTAAGGACTTTTTGTATTGTGTATCTTTCTGTATTTGTGTGGGTGATTTCTAAATGACATTCAAAGTCTTCATAATTTCGAGTCCTGCTGAGCAGAGAAATGCCCATTTCATATTGCTGTGCAAAAACAACCTAAACTTTCTCAATACAAATTACTTCGCTGAAATATCTGGCATTGATTGCATAAATAATTTATTCATAAACCTTTCCCTCCCTCCTGTGTCCGCTTTATTCTGCCTTCGACAATCCTTTACTGAAAACAAAACAAGTATAATAAAACCAATAATCATAATAATCATTTTGCATTCATCCCTAAAATGTGATTTCTTTCTGTCGATTTGTTTCGATTTCACTCAGGATATGTAAGGAAATTCACTGTGTATATTCATCCAACTGTATCCATTCACTCATTCATTTATTGAATGGTTCAATGCATATGTCTTGAAACAATTTAGCAACAGGATAGTGGTACATTAGACGGAGTGGATCTACCTACGGAGAATACGTAAGGGTGCTGGCTTGTTCTGGTGGTGATTGTTGATGTTTGGTGCAGTCCTTGAGTTTAGGACTGTTGAGGACGATTGATGGATTTGTTCAGCTCTTTACCCCCGGAAAAATCCAGAGAAGGCTTGATAGTACTTTCTTTCTTTTGGCTTGATGTCACAAGGGAATGTCACTTCAAATCGTCAATTGCACCTTCCAGAATGAACGTTCTCGAGGAAGCCTAACATCCCAACAAGGACACCCCCTTAATTACGTACATTCTTCCACAAAACATTCGTGAATTTCCTATGTATTCGGATTTTTGCAAATGTTCTCCTCCTTCCCAGCATCCGAAGATGAATAAAATTTTATGATCAACCTTTGCCCTTTTTCCCTTAACCGATTTTAGATGTATTTTCCTTTTCCACTCATGCCTTTCCTTTCTTATTCTTTTTATCATTTCAATCCACTTGGCCACTTGCATAAAAATGAAGACTATTACTATTATTTTTGTGTTCGACAACGACGAGTGCTTTTTGATGCGTAGCCATCTTATGCCTGGCGTGGGGTGGGTGGGGGTGGCTGTTTTGTATATGATGTTTTGGTCGTTTGATGGCACAATTCAATTGTGTTGTAACGGAGAGTAGCATAAGGCCATGTTAAAAGAGTTTCTTGGAATTAATGAAATTGATCTTGGCCATTAGAATTGATGGAATGGCAACACTTTAACGGTTTAATGGCCTATGGAGGAATAAAAAAAAACAGAACTACTGTATTATGAAAGAAAAGGATTTCATTTCCTTTATCCATTACACTTCTCGGGCGGATGTGTTTCTCAACACCTTCAGTGGATATTTTGTAAGGAAATTGAAATTGATTCGTGTTTTTCTCGCAGGGAAAGTGTTCCAAATGGTTTTTTAGTTCCAATGGTGCGTGAAATACATTTACGGATTCTATTAAAGATATTAAATCTTTCAAGTGAAAACCCTAAGTAAGCATAAACTCGATTTAATGCGGATGGAAAAATAATAAAAAATAGCTACTCCTTTGGTTAACGACGTGTCCTTCTTGGTCCTTTCTGACTCTTATTTCTTTAATAGTTATCCGCGAATAAAGTGCGTCAGCAGTGGTAGCAGTGATGACTATTCCAGAGGAAGAATATCTTCTGTTTGTTTTTCAAATGCATCTCAAGATTTCTGCAGAGGATATAGGACGTTTCTATAGTTAAAAATCGGGGCATCAATTAGACTTTCTGTTTCAACATTTTATAGAAAGAAACATTTTTGAAATTTTTTTTGTCAAAATCTACTATGTTAGGTATGTATCATCTTCATCAACAAAATAAAAAAAAACTAGCAAAGATAAACTGGTCCCAGAAGACAAACTTTCAAAGAGGTCCTGCTGCAAAACACAACGTTAGTAGAAAACGCAAATGATAAAACTTCTCAAATCGGAGAGAAGTTACGACGAGCATCCGACGCTAAGGCCCAAGGAGGTCCGGCTTCCAAAGATGACTACCGAACTTCTGGCAGAACTCTGAAATCGGGGTATACTGCAGACAGAAACCGATCTGGATACGAGCAACAATATGAACAATATGACGAGGCGTGGAACAAACTGCATGTGACTATAGTGGGAAGTAAAAGCAAACACTTCAAGCGACTGTACAAGGAAGCTGATTCGGACCACTGGTGCAAAGGCAAACGCCCTGCACCGATTAATTGCCTTAGCTTGCTACACGGGATAATGACGAAACTCTTCCAAAAAAATGTGCCTTCGTATTGTCCAAGTGAATTCCGTCGAAATTCCAAGCGAGGAAGAGGTCCTGGAAGCTGCAAAGAAAATTGCAGAAAATGAGGCCCCTGGTTTAGATAGTATCAACAACAAAGTCCTTAAGACGAGAGTGAATTTAGCGCCAAATATGTTTGTGGAGGTTTTTTCCGGATGTCCTAAGCAAGGAACATTTCAAAAGAAGTAGAGGTTAATTTTGATTCCCAAGCTAGACCAGTTTGGATTTTGAAAGAAAAGGTCTACAACCGATGCCGTTAATCTATTGGCTAGGGGAGAGAGAGAGCCACTGATAACGCTTGACGTAAAAAATGCCTTCAACTTCGCAAGATGGAACAAAGTACTACAGGCCCTAATTAAATTGGGATGCATAGGCTTCTGCGCTGCGATTTAGATGAAGGATCTAAATCTTACCAAACTACATACGGAGTTCTACAACGGCCTGTTCTAGGGCCACTATTGTGGATAATTATGTATAATGGAGTACTGACCTAGATCTCCCTACCGGCATGGCCACGTTCGGCTTCGCAGACGACATTCGGCTGATGGTTGCTGCACGGCTCCTTGATGAGATCGAGGTTTACGCCAATGAAACAGTATATGATAATAGGTCTTGGCTGGAGAACGCACGCCTACTTCAGGCAGGCCACAAGACGGAAGTAGTACTTATCACTAAACGAAGGAACAGTATAACAATGAAAACCAAAGTTGGGGCACAGATAATACATTCTCAGTCTGGGCTCAAGTAAGTTTCAAGTTGCATGTGGAGGGTGCTGCAACTAGGCGATAAGATACCGGAACACTGCTGGCGAAAATACTACCGAATGTAGGTGGCCCAAGGTCGAGCCGTCGCCTCCTCGTTTAAAGGGTGGACAGGTAGATCCTTCTTTATGCAGCCCTCCACTGGAAAATAAAGTACTGCTTATTCATATTTTGGCGAGCGAAGGATAATGCCTTTATTATGGAGTCTTTCTCACCGTGGCAAGAGAAGTAGAGCGAGTCAGAGAAAGCCGGGGAAGTAGGTTTCAACGTAATACAAGTTTTTGTGGACATGGAGGTTATCAAGCATACCTCTATTGATTTGGGTATGACCAATCGCCATATTGTCGAAAGTCACCAAACATTGCAGAGGACGCAGAGCACATCTTATTTTAAAGCCTAAAGTTCACGGTTTATAGAGTCGCATTAGAAGGAAAAACTGAGGAGCAGTTTACTCCCGATCTGTAAAACGTCCAGCGGCGGATACGGATAACTATGTCCGAATTCCGAATGCATCATCCAAACTCTGCCGTGGAGCGGATGAACCTGCCCGTGACATCGGAGGTAGGGGCGTGGTTGACGTGGCGGCACAACATCATCGTCAACTCAACTGGCTGCGCGCTTATTTCTACAGCAAAAAGCAGGCGAGTCCCTTGTATGCGCCTGTCTGTAACGCAGACTGTGAGCTGACTCCACTTAATTTGAAGGATCGATCTTTCAATGCTCTGAGTGGGAGCGGATTGATGACTGGAAGTCGAAGGCAATGGTAAACACGTGAATTGTCTTTGACAGCCATTTGTCAATTTGCATTTGTCGAACGGATGGCTGCGTGCTGGGGAGCTCTTTGCTGAGACGGAGGGGTTCATGTATGCCATTCAGAACGGCGTGGTCATCACCTGAGTTCATCATGAAAGAACGGGAGAACGGTTCGGCGTTAGAGAGGTTGGACCATCTCATTTCTGGCTAAGCAGTCATGGCACCGTTGCTATACATCACCAGGCATAATGCTGTATGTAAGGTTATCCATCAAAAGCTTGCATACAAGCATGGGCTGATCACGGAAACACCGATATTAGCCGTAAGCAGTACTTACAAGTTCTGATTGTTTGCCATACTCTTCATAAAAGCCTGACGCTCAATTATATACGCTCCGCGTATATGTTGATATCCCCCATTACAGCAACATCGAACGGAAATACGTGGAGAAGATGGTGAACTATGAGCCACTGGCTCGGGGAATCAAAGAAATTTGGCGTCTCGAGCGGGTAGCTGTAGTTCCCATATTATCGTCAGCTACAGGCATTTTGCCTAAATCCATCACAGCTTCCCTTGATGTCCTGGGACTTTCCCACAATCTGGTTCAAACCATGCAGAAGTGTACCATCTGCATACGTGTTTGATGTTGCGGGGAGTTCTCGACGGATTCTCCCATCATCCTACCACCGGCCACCACCACCCTTTAGTTTTTAAGTAGGTAGCATCGTTGGAACCTAAATGCTTGGCACTTAGTGCTAGTATTAGGTAAAATCCGGCATCTGCCGAGATTGTGACAATTCGGAAAAAATAATAAAAATTCCGCCGTAGCTGGTCGCAAGTCGGGTTGTAAAAGGAAGTGAGATAGACAGTTTCAGTCTGAATGGCTGCACGCCACCGCAGTGTCTCAGGGAGTAGGTGCGGAAAGTGCAGTAACTTTGTAGTTTTACTACTCACTACGGAAGTTATCACCATACCTGGCAGTTGGATATAAAATGCACTACCAAACATGAAGAGAAGGAGAATTTGAAAGTCTGGTACGGATAACCGGCGGAAGTCATTCGACTTGATGACTTGGTTGGGTTCCCATAATGGACAGCACCGCGTCGAAACCGCTAAAGTGAGGAGGTTCGACGTCTTGGCGTCAAGATGAGCAGGAAAATTACTCCGTCTGCTGCAGCTGTTCCGCCACAATTTGTGCCTACCACTTCAGCAGGTTTGCGTAGGCAGTATATGAAGTGGACTAAGGAAATAAACTTCTTTATCATCCGCTCCTACTAAAAAATAACTGCGGTGACAAGTATAACATCTTACGGCTCTTTGTTGTACCAGAGATTCGTCAAGCGGACGTGACTGTGTAGCACAGTCACGCACGTGACTGTGTAGTACTTATTTACTCACGGCGACACAATCCCGGCCGTCATCAGGGAACGTGTTCGCCTTGAGGTCATCGTGGAAACTGGTAACCAAGAATTGGTGGGGGCAGAGACGGTGGCATTAATAGCACCACGACACACTGCGGGCAACGATTTCAGTACTCACCGAAGCACACTTCTGAAGTCTCCGCTGAGGTTCGGAAGGAATTCCACAGAGCGAGTACAGAATTCTCGTAAATATTCTCAAGCTCTATGCATCTGCAGTAACCTGGAGAATTCTATCTCGAATCAATGATGCAATTGCGTCTCGGCTGTGTACTGATGGATGTGTGGTGTTTAGGTTTAAGTGACCGAGAAATCCACCATGGACGGCGAGATTCATTAAGCCAGGCTCCTAGGCTGACTTAAATCAGGTTAATGCGCAATTTCTATAAGATGGTGAGCCATCGAAACACAGTCGGCAAATAAGCCGGGCCGAAATACCAATTTGAAGATCCAATTCAGGGAAATCGCCAATCGGAAAAATTGCGGTCATTCTTTGTACTTGTGAAGCGCCTTTCACCCCCGGCCTGCCTTTGGCTCGAAATTCCCCACTCACGGGACTCTCGAATTCCTTGGGAACCATTCGCGGTTGCAGCAAAAAATAAATCATCGGTTGGAATTGCAAAAAAAACACGGTGCGCACGCAAGCAAAACAACCCGCGGACGTACGGACCCCGGGCAGCTTCTTTCAATTGCCCGGTGAAACTGAAAATACCGCATGCGACTCCTTTAGCCTTCAACTAACGAATTCACCTGAAGAATTTAAAATTCATAGTCAGACGCTTACCGATTTGACCACTCCCACGATTCCGTCAAAGTCATCGCCATTGATAAAATTATAATGGAAAACTTGGAGGCTAGTTACAACTTATAGAACCGCTCAGTCGATTTTTCTCAAGCCGGCATCCACCCAACGGCGGTGCCGTCAGATCCCAATATCCGCATGCACAATATTCGGCCTTAGTCAAAAGCAATCGTTAGCAATGCATTTTGTAATATGTAACGAGATTAAATTTATCTTCAAACAACCGTCAAAAAAAGCAATGAGTGTTTTTGAAATATTAGAAAATTTCTAAGTACATTAATATTTAAATGAATTTTAGGGTTTGTGGAAAGTTAAAAGGTCGAGATAATCGTTTTAAAAATTAATATGTAATAATAAATGGATCTTGGGATGGGAAATTGGAAAGGAGGGTAATGTAGTTGTTGGAGAGGCTAAGTAATTGGAAAGGAACTATGCTGCAGACTACTGAATAATGGGGAGATCACTTTCTCGATAATAACATACGCCGGAGTGTGCAAGTTTTTAGTATATCATTAACAACTGCAGTAGCCACGTCCTGGAACTTGCAAACACTTGACACATCCCACTCGAACAGCATTCACAAACCAATCCTGATACAGAGCCTGGATGTCAAACTAAAAGATGTCTTCAGAATATCTAACATCAAACTTAGGGAATTGATTCAGAACCCCAAGATGACTTGAGGGAATTCATAGCTCGAATACAGGAACAGATCAAGTTGGCGTCATACGAAGTAAGGTGAACCACTAGGCTCAAGCGGTGTCTTTTGACATCAGCAAAGCGTACGAAAGAGTGGACCTACTCCTTGTTGCCTAAACTATGAGAGAGGAAAACGTGGATACTCTGGGACCCTGCGCTTTCTGGAATACAAGGAGCAGAAGCTGGCTGAGTAGTCGTGCTCGATAAACAGTGTTCTACCTCAACGAACT
This sequence comes from Hermetia illucens, assembly GCF_905115235.1. Lineage (NCBI taxonomy): Eukaryota > Metazoa > Arthropoda > Insecta > Diptera > Stratiomyidae > Hermetia > Hermetia illucens. Next base: position 142,477,014 of record NC_051851.1, read on the forward strand.
TTTTTAAGCCCGTTACTTGTCAATCTGTACACAATCCCGCTTCGCTCCTAACTCAATGACTCAGTGGAAATCTACCAATACGCAGACGACTTTATCACCCATGCTATGGGTATAGGAGATGCTCAGCTGGATAGACTACTACAAAAACAGATTGACCTTTTTATGAACAAATGTAACACCCTGAAACTCGCAGTGAACAGAGATAGCGTCATTGAATTTAAGAGAAATAATGGCAAGCCATGTAAAATTTTGGTACGTCAGTCCCCTTTAAAACAGGCACCGGAGATTACACTTCTGGCCAGGACAATTACGAAATCTTTATCCCTGAAAGATCGAATTCACACACAACAACACAATCATGAAGGCGAAATCGTCTTCGAGGGTAGTGCTTTGCTACAGGTTTCTCATGGGGATTGAAACCTGAGAGAGCTTTATAACTTTCTAGGACCATTGTGTGACCGGTGCTTCATTATGCTGCTGCCTCCACGTTCTTGATGTCCAAATACCTGAACAACAGAATAGCCACGATTGTAGCGTCTCAGTTGGAAAGATGTTTAGGTTTAACTAAATCTTCACTGCATCATGTGGCCCATGCTCTGGCGCTATTAACCTCTAAGGATCTGAAAAGGCTCAAAAGATCTACTGCCTCCTCCTATAGTTTGGTCATATACAATTCCATGGCTAAAAATGATCTATCGGAAACTTATTTCGAGCAAGCCTTTAATAGGATGAGGAGGAGGAAATCTGCTGGTCTGAAGTTAGTCAGGGCAGGGAAGGAATGGGAGCAGAAATTCTTGGGTAGTTAAAAATCCAAAATGAAACAACCGAATTCAGGGGTTTTGCCCTATATGGAACTGATGTGGCAACATCGGTAGTCGCCCCCAGCTGTGTGGCAGTCTCTGACCACCCTCGAATTAAAACTGGCTGCAGGATGCAAGCAATGACAGTCCTCTCTGCTGAACTGAATAGTTTCTGACCAGCCTCGAATTAACGCTGACAACAGGATGCAAGCAATGACGGTCCTCTCTACTGAACTGAATGGGATAAAGATAGTCACGCTAATGGCAAAAGAAAGATAAAAAAAGAAAATAGTGATAATCATAGGCTCCAAAAAGAGCCTGCACTCTTCGGGAGAAGCAAGACATCAGACATCCCATTGACTGGGAAATAGTTAACGCAATAACGAAATCTAACTTCGGGGAGATAAAAATTGTGTGGTGCCCAGGTAAAAAGGGAATTACGTCATACAAAATGGCGCACTCAACAGCAAATGCAGACCTAATCAGCGGAAGAGCCATTGTTCCATCCTTTCTAGCTGAGGATGTGCTATGGGTGGTACAGAATAAAATTAAGAAGGACTGGCAAGATGAATACCGGGCAACGTCGAGATTAAAAGTCAAAGACTTTGCGGCAATCTTTCCGGAACTGTCCGTTAAGTTTCCATCTCAACAAATGGGCTTTACTGAAACCATGTCTAGAGCAAACCTTTTCTTCGGAAGATTGGCAAAATCAACAATGACAATTGTCTAAAGTGTGGCGTGCAGGAAACAATAGACTACCGCTAGGCCTAATGCATCAGCTATCACGCAGTATGGGCATGTATTTGGACCATGCAATTTATTGGGAAGCAACAAATTTGATAATATTTAAATAGGTTTTAGGGTCTCGGGGATTTCAACAGTGGGAGGGCTTAAGCATAAACATTTCAAAAAGGAATTGAAATGGTCGTATATAAAAAGTGTAGTGATGGTAGACAGGCAGGAAAGGGAAAATGCTTCGTGCAAGCGAATTGACAAAGACGAATCGAAATGATCTGCATGCCGTGCGGCTGCAGATACTGCACGACTGTCCGAGACCTGCTGAAGGAAAAACAACTGAAAACAGAAACTGGGAGTAAGATAATCCATCTATCCTTTACATAATGAGATCCTTGCTTTTTTAGCGCGTAGTTTTAATATTTGCCGACCGAGTAGATGCATATGCGGGAACGATGTACCGGGGGGAGGAAAAAGTGCCACTTAATTGTTGAGCTAGCAAGCATCAATCCTTTTCTGCAATTTTCGAACGAACTTCACTATGAAGTGCTAGTGGATAGGTTTCCATTCGACGGTTAAAGTGTAAGGGCTGAAAATTACAAGCACCTCTTTCTCCGTCATATTTCTTATCTAACCAAATCTAACATCGCTGCTTTAACTAACAGAGTTGCTAACGTCAGTGCCCATCCCCGCCTAACTAAACGTGAGTTAAATTAATTTATTTTACATATTTAAAAATATGTCGTTAATGTACAATCATTATGATATCCAATTCCTTATATACACAGTCTCTATGTAAGTCAAAAATATGGGATAAAATTTGAGCACTCCCAGTGAAAGATAATTACATGCACTTAACTCCCATCAGAAACGAATTTGGAATAGAAATCACTACTTAAACCCAAAAAGTCCTTGAGCCTGAAGGTTTCCGCCATTCTATTCTCTCTATTCAATCCCTTCACTGTCTTAAATCATTGGCTGATGGTCTGGTCCAACCATCAGACTCGTCCAGCTGCCATGCGAACATACAGAGTGCACATATCCATTTCTCATGACTTTTCAATTTTGAGTGATTTACAGCGGAAATCCTTTTTTGTAGTCTCTCGCATTCACTCCATTTACTCAAACCACGAACAGGAGTGCATCGAATCGAAGAAAGAAAGAAAGTAGCCCGTTCGGATCTCACAAGACTCGCACGTTATATCTTCTTTTCGATGCATTAATCGGACTCGTGTGAGTGTGGAGTATCTTAGCCAGACGAAGAGGAAGGTCTGGCCTAACATCATCACTGGACCCTAGAGCGAACCTTGCGGAATGCTTATGTGGGTATTTGAAGAATCTCAAAATAAGGTGTTTTTCTGATGTGTCTGGAGGAGATGTACATTTTGATTAAGACCTTCAGATGTTGGTCATAGACGTTATTATTATGTTTTCTTCTTTTATCTGAAGTTATACGATGACCATCGCCGTTCTACCCTCAATTTGAGCTAATACATGGGACTGGGTGTCTGGGATTCCTAAGTCTTTTAGGCATAAATTAAGACTATAAATTTTATTTAGGATCACATTTATCTTTGACAGATGGCGCATTTCACATTTATATACAAATGTTTCATATGACCGTGGCTATATCTTCATATTAGGTGGAAGTTTGGACTGTGTTCGATGGGAAAGTAGTGAAATTTTCCTATTCTCTCCTCCTGGATGGTATAATTTTCCATTTTTTTGCTTTGTCGATGAGATTCCAATAAATTCTTCTTTCTTTCTTTCATGTTTAATGACCGTCTCCTCGCTGAGACTGAGGTAATTTTATTGATGGGAATTTATTTCCTTTTGAAATAGTCATCGATGAGACAATCGTAAATCAAATTTGGTTGGACGAGAGGGGAAGGGTGAAGCTTAATTTCCATTGAGTCTTAGAATTTATGAGAATCGGTGAAAGTCCATTATGCTTCAGAGGGTGAAGTGTGTGAAGTTTTCGGTCATAAATAATAACTACCATAAAAGGGATTCATAACATATGTCCGCCCGGCAGTTAGCGCGTTCACTATAGTTATAAAAGGGGCAGTTGGTCCTGGTTCTGATGACTCTTACCGAGCAATTCAGGCACTTTAGGAAGAACTACTGGTTAGCCTTTGAGGCTGCTGCACGGTTGTCATTCTGGCATTTTGTCGCACATTCGATATCCTAGAATTGGTTTTTGATACAGAATGTTTGTCGCGAATATAATTCTTTCATTATCCGTCTTTCCATAGCATCTAAAGTCGGTTTTACTCAATGATTTAAGTAGGTTTTTTGCCTCTATTTCAAACATTGCTGCCAATCACCCTCTTGCAAGTTACCATCTCAAACATTCTCCGTAGATTTTCTTCAATGGGTATTTACACAGTAATATCTCGCGGTCATACTCGTATATCGAACGAGTGAGTGCTTTCGAATGTCATAAAATCTTTCCCGAAAAGACTACTTATGTGTCTGGACGAGGTGATTTATGACCGCATCATAGAGCCTTCACATACGCGTCGTCCTCATGCATACGTCCCCATGCGACGATAATAACGTATGAAAGATTATTTATTGGATACATCTGTTCTTTGCTTGATGAAGATGGTCTCGATCCTACTCTTTCTATCTCCTCTAGCGCAAGACTAGGATTTTTAAATTGTATAAAAATGCACTAAGAATTTGAATGATTCTTGACGTTATACAGATCGTCCTAAGAGGAGACATCCCATGATACCACCTCAGTATATAGCACAACAAGATAAACTACAGGAGACGGTGGACGACAAACTATCAGGAAAAGATCAGACCAGGAGATGGTGATGACGATGAAAGTGTTGCGAAGAAATTATGAAGACTGACGGCTCAATGCAAGGCGGAGGGAACTTTCAGATTATGCTTATTTTCGCTTGATGTGGGATGATGAGAATTGGCATCAAACTTATCAACATTTTCTTAATGGGTGGCGAATGGGGTCTTGATTGCTAAATATACAATTCGCAAAATTATGGATTTAGTTGCAGTTTGTATTATTCTAGTTGAGAATTGTGCCAAGAATCTGCTTCCTATTGCAAACTGACACTATGAAAACAGATGTGACTAATGTCATTGTGAAACCATTGGAAACATCCTTTTGATGGGTGCTTTCTTAGTATCTGTTCAAATTCATACTCTATTTAGGTAGTCAGAAAGCAGACATACCACAATATTTGTCCTAACTAAATATTCCTAAAATGTCCTTTCTTTCTTTTTCAGATGTGTGTGTGCTTTGTAGTGTTTATTACCAGTGAATAGTGCTTTCCGCGACTTGCAGATAAAATTGGGGCCAAAATGCGTTCCAAACAACAGCCACGGCCTTCATATCGGTGGATTGATAAGGACGAAAATGGTGAGTTATTTTTTATGATATTTTATTTCTGTTGTCAGGATCACAATCTCTTCCAGGTTTTTTTTTTCTTTGTTTGGCGGGCGCAATGATACGCTACCAGCTAAACACTTTCCTGCCATCAGGGAACTAGCCTGGAACCGTTTCACATATTACTTTGCGCTAGCCCTTCCACCCTTCCGGCTTAGGAAGCCTTCAAGTCAGGGATTTCTTTGCACCAACTGGATGAGAGAAGAGGAAGGGAGTTGTTAGTTCAGAGAACTATTGCTATTCAACTTCTTCACCAGTCAAACTCAATCTTCTTTGTAACAAGAAGAACCCGAACGTAATGCGCATTACGATCCATTTGCCAGCGCTCCTCAGCATCTCTCCGACAATGTTGTCTAGGGAGAGCTCCCCTGCGTCTGTATAAAGTTGCTGATAAAACCCATCCCACGTTTGACTAGAGAATAAGTTGTGTTCGGCGTCGTCTGCCACTCCAGTGCATAACAGACAATCAGGAAAGACTTAAAACTTCCGTGTCTGCTTAGAAGTGGGGTAAGTAAATAATCAATCTCACCATGTTTTCGGTTGAGCCTCGGATCTAAACTGCCGATAAGCCGCGCAGTCCATCTGCCTCTTCAATCAACCGCTGGTTTTGTTCTATAGTCAACTAGTTATCAATACGGGACACAGGGTTAGAATTCTCTTTCTGGTGAAGATGACTACTTTGGTTTTTTCCCAGGCCAAAACCATGAATAGTCTATCCGCTTACTCCTCGCATCACTATGCCAAGTCTGCTTTGTGCAGTGCGTGCGGCAACAAGTGCCGCAACGCCGTCTATATAACCGACTAGCCGCGAATCTTCTGGCATGTCGCGTCAGACTATCGTAGGAAGCAGCTACATCCGAAGTGATCTTCATCCTCATCTACCGTCTCATTGAGCAGGGAGCAGTCTCTCCAATAATCCTTCAAAATCCGCAAGAGATGGCTAGGCACGTGGAATGAGTTCTTCTGATGTGCCCACCATATTTCTCCTTCTTACGGATTTTAAGGCATTTCTGGCATGAGGAGCACTATCCGTCGAGATCGGTGGCTATGTGCCTCAGCTCGATGAACCGTATCCTCAACCTTCATAGGAGCATTCACCGTGGATCTGCTTGCTGCGAAATGCCTAGGGGATAATGCTCGTATAATGCGGTTCATCTACATAGCACTTAGTATACAGGGTTTCCACAGCGCCCCAATCTTCGAGGTTTCAATTTTATATCGGAGTCCCTACGGACCCTCATTTACATCGTTAGCTAAGTTCTGCCAGCCAAGAGTTTTGCTTTTATTTATTGCGCTTCGGACTCTCCTTTTCGTTAATCTACGTGGGCGGTACCTAAAAATGATGCAAGACATTTCTTTTTTAAATTTATTTTTATATTTTTGTAGTCTCCTTGTAAGACTACACACTTCTCCCAGCGGTGCTGCCATCTATTTAATCCGTCCATATAGTACTGCGCGTCTTTTTCTCTTTACGAAGGTGATAGTCTCCTCATATGACGAAAATCTTTGTTCACCGCGCACAATTTTTAGATTAGGGAACAAAAAGAAGTCGCTTGGGGCTAGATCTGGTGAATAAGGAGGGTGGTCAAACAGTTCAAACCGTAATTCGTGAATTTTCGCTATGGTAACCACAGAGGTGTGAGACAGCGCATTGTATTAGTAAAACAGATTTTTTCATCAAATATGGCCATTTTTTCGCCTGCCTTTAGCTTCTCGAGAAATGATACGTGGTATGCTCCTGTAATAGTTTTTCTTGTTGGAAGATCATCGATTAAGATAACTCCATGACTATCCCAAAAAGTAGTTGCTATCACTTTTCCAGCGGAACAATCAGTTGCTTTTTTCGGAGCCAATTGCCCCTGCGGAGTCCACAGTTTTGACTGTACTTTTGTTTCGGGCGTATAATGGTGTATCCAAGTTTCATGTATAGTAATTAATCTTTGCTAAAACTTTGATTTATTGCGCCTAAACTTGAAAATGTTCGTTCGAACACATTTTTGGTCTAATGTGAGCCAATGTGGTACCTTTTTCATGCCTAAATCTTCATTCAATATGTGACAAACACGTTCTTTCGACATATTCATGGCCTCGGCTATCTCTCACTTTAACTCGGCGGTCGTTTAGCAACATTTCGTTGTTTGTTATCATCAGTGGTTTCAGGATTTGGACGTCCCAAACGTTTATCGTCTCCCAAGCTTGTACAGCCACGTTTGAGTTCAGGGGCCTAAAATCTCACGGTGTTAAATGATGGTTCAGAGTTTCCTTACGCAGTATCCAACTCATCTTTAATTTGCCTTTCAAAAACAGATATTTAATAACAGCTTGATACTCGATTTTTTCTATTTTCTCAAAAACACTCACATCGACTCACTCAAACAAGATCCGCGCGTCCAAAATGGCTGAAATTTTGGTATCTGTTGAAAGTTGCGTAACAGCATTCCCTGGATTTTATTGACGAGTGCTGCCATCTTCACGTTGAGGTCGGATACTTTTCAGACTACCCTCGTATACTCGTATACCTTTATGACGCATGTCTTCTCGCGGGCGTGCAAACATTGTGCCTAGTTAACTAACTAGCAACGCTACCACCTCCAGAAGCGCCCAGCAGCGTGACTATGCCAGTTGCAAGTGCTTCGACGAATTTCCCGATGTTAGCCCTCGCAACGTTTCTCACTTAAGGGGATTATCGAGTTACTGCACGTCGGCAAGTACTTTGAACGCGAAGGGCTGATGGTCACCTGTGAAGAAGTCTTCTAAGACGTGACGCCGACCATGCAATAAATTTCGATGCGAAAGTTGTGGCAGGGATGCTTCCTTTAGAGCCTGGGCGCCGGAATGTTGGCATGGGTCCGATGTTTAAAACTACGAGCCCCGGTCTCGCCGTCATTTCCTTGGTTTGATTTCTCCTGGAGTCTGGGTGAGGCATGTCCCATTCAAGAGCTCTAGCATCGAAATCGCCTCCTACCAGTATTTGTCTCTCCGTGCTCGAAACGGCATCCTACATCTCATTCGGCGCTAGGTAAATATTAAAAATCTCTTTCCAAACAGATAATCCAGACCAACTATTCCCCTGCCCTTCGGCCAGACTCTACGTGGCAACGGTAATTGGTAAGTCGAGATGCAATAAGTCCGGGTCCTTGTTCCGGTATTGAGCGCTTATTAGCACTATGTGAGCTTTGACCTCCGCAGCGAACTGAACAGCAATTCGTGAGCGGTTGCACTGCGGTGCATGGTTATGTAGGATGCGGATCATGCTTGTTGTGTCCTAGTCCTTCCTAGTTTCACCCTGACGACTAAGTGCCACACCGAACCCGCAATGCGTATGCGACCAACCTGACCGCAATCTGTTGCATGCTGTCCTTCTGTGAAGTCCGTTGCAAGTTGCTGACGTGTGTATATTTTTCAGATACCTGCAGCACTTGACTCCGTATTCGTACCCTACATACTACTCATCCAATTTTGATTTTCACGCTATCAAGGAGTTTCCTCGCATATTGGAGGGGAATAGAAAGCGGGTTCTCAGGGCTTTCTACGCCAGACCCGCTTAGAAGATATTTCCTTCAAGTCGGTTAAAATTATTTATACCCTCAAACTGGATATGTGCCATCTGCGCGAAGTGCTTTGGAATGCACTAAGGATAGTATAGTAGTTCTTGCTTTGTCACTGACCGCCATCAATAATGATCTAGTTTTTTTCGCCACATTTGTGTTTTGTTTGCAGATGCGCCAATTATTTCCCTCCTTCTGCGACCTATTCTCCTGGATAATTTATTTTTAGGAGAGTCTCTGGAGTTTGTGAAAATTCCATCCGGTTTTCTAAGAAAGTTCAGCTTGGTTGATTCATAATAAGTTTTAAGGACTCTGCCCCACTTCACGAGCCTCTTATATTCACGCTCTAAATTCCTGAAATTCAACCAGCCTTCATTCGTATTGTTTTTACTAGGACCATTCAGGAGTCATTTTGTTGGTTTCCCGAGCTCCTGCAGTTCTCGTTCCTATTCCTTTTTGACATAAGTGTAGCCTTATTTGTAAAAGAAAACATAAGGGTTTGCCACGATTGGTGTGTAACCAAGTTTTCCTCACGCTCTATAGGCAAAAACTCGGCCCCCTCACGATCACTTTACCTTTTTCTTGTTCGCAGTGTGCGGTCCGCGCAGATTTGATTCCATAAACTTCCGTTCACCACTCTACCTTTCCTTTCTTGCGCTTGTTCCATTAAATGTGCAGGAGTAGTTACTAGCAAATAGGATCTGTTACGTAGTCCTCCCGTCAGTGCGGAGTTCGGCCACTGTATGACCTATACTCCGCCGCACGCACTTTCAGATACTCTACAATTTCCTGTTATGACTTTCAATCTTTCCAGGAAAAGGAGCATCATATGGTGATTGTCTCTGATCACATTTAGACTTTTTTGGTCCAGTTCGAATACCAAGCTGAAATCCCACACGTTGACAATGGCCTGGATCAGCGCCCGCATTCTCGTTCTGGCTTGCGAATGATGTCCCCTGTCTTCCTTCCACGGCCAGGTATCCAACATACAAAATATTCTCTCCCCCACAGGATGGTAAATTGTCCCTCTGACATTATCTTTGTCGCTAGTATTTTATATTAATATACATACGAGTATACCGATCTTTCGGAGACGACTTGTTCCTTTGTTCATTGCTATGGAAGACTAATAATGCTGAAAATTAGTAAAGTATTAATATGAAAAACTAGCAAAAAAGGAAAGCAGTGTAATCATTTGCACTAATTTAATCGCCAGAAACACCAGAAAATTTCACTAAGATTTTGTCAGTCTTAGAGGAAATTCTAATGATAACCGTCAGAGATGGGGCTGCAATTTGGACATACGTTCTCTTCTTTTCTACTTGGTCTTAGTAGTTATGTGGGAGGTAACAGCTTCGTTGAGATCTCTCTCGCTGATTTGATTACTTTCCAGTACACTGGTTCTTATCCCTGCCTCCTGGTGCGGTACGTAATGGAGCGTTACCCACCACCGTTTGCCGAAAAAGTCTGCTCTGTCGATTGGGGGTCTTACAAGGATTACCACTTTGTCCTCGCATTCGATTCCTCTGGAAATTTCCATTCCCTTGTCCTTATTCACAAGGAACTTCGACTATTCTGCTTCATCTATCGACATTAGACCAGTTGTACTCGCATCATCAGCTTCGTTTCTTCCTTACTCTACCTGGGAAAGGGGGGGGAGGGGGGTGATGTTTGACAAGTCTGTGCCTCGGCTCAACGACTCGCATCCACGACTTCCATAATAGCATCCACCGTCGATCTTCCTGTCCTTAGTTCGACGAGGACCCACCGTTCGTTTTCCGTATGGAAGACACTTCTGCTTCGTTGTCTTCAGGTTTCATCCTCTAGTGGATTTTACTAAGGGCTTCCGCAAATGTGTTGCCTTCCGTCGGCTTAATGAGCAGAGCCGACGACCTATTTCTTCTTCGGTTCCCCGTCTTTTTTGCTTGTAGCTTTTGATTTGTAGGTTTCTTGTCTTTGGACAGAGGGGTTTGTCTAGCCTAGCCAGTTGTTTCATTTTATCCTTCTTCGCCCCCTTGTTTTTTTGGGGCCCCTGGATACTCCTTTGATAAAGTTTCCTTCAGGTACGTGGTCCTCTTTCCGCTTTTTCCCTAGTTTGCTCTGAAGTTGGCTATCTCAGATCTGTTTGGCGCTAGCAGTCTTCTCAGTTGGAAGTGCGGTTCCGCTGCTCTCCACGTTTACTGTAGAAGAAGATGCGGTCCAATAGTTCCTCCCTTTGCATCAGTCCATTTTTGACGTCTTTGCTAACGTTCCTCTAGGGGAACGTGGCCGACCGCCTACGCTTCACCACTGCTACGCATTTCCTGATGAGCTTTTCCTTTTCGGCTCTAGCTAGGACGATTGACTGTACTTCTACTCGGTTTGTGTCCTAATGAAGCTGCTCAGGATTAGCGATTCTGATTGACTCTTTTCCGGAACAGGGGCACTGCAGGGTATTGGAGTTGCCGTCCCCGCACAGTCGCTCTGCTTGGCCCCTTTCGCTGGTCATTGCGGAGAGCGATGCGTTTTTGTGCTTCCTCTTTCTCTCTCTATTCTCCATGGAAATTTCAACATCGTGTACAAGCCAGGCGGCTGCAATAGTTGGGAACGGGTCTACCCTTGGAGACACCGTTCCTACACTAGTTCCTGGAGGTCTGCCATATGCTTAACTGATCTGGGAACACACGGAAACGTCACCTCCCATATCGTAAGCAACCCGCTAAAGGTCGCTGACGACCCCTAAGGGTATACGCTATGCTCCACAAAGGAGTGAACGCGAAGTCGAAAACTATGTCAAGTCAATTGTCACCAATTAGCACCGGCTGATGGCGAAATTCAGTAAACGTAGCGAAGCATTCCTGAGTCTTCCTTTGATGTCAGTTCATCTTCTGTTGAAGTGCTAAGTCCCAAGGATCCACGTAGCCAAATGGAGAAACTTATACTAACAGCCGATAATCTTCATGTATTTTCTCTTAGGAAGAGAGAAATGAAAACTACAAAAAATAATGGTGGTGGGTTTAGCTATTTGTAGTCATTGTTAGGTACCCCAGCTTTCTCATATTTAGGACAACAATACTTCAGAAGGTCTTCTTCAACAAAAGATCTTCGCAAACTCTGCTTTTAGAAGACCTATCTCAGTGCGGTAACTAGTACACTGAGGATAATAGCATCTACTGTCAATTTCATTTAAGATTTCCCTGCTCAGGCTATGAGATGTCCTTGTTTCCGGACTATTAGATCAGAGTGACATTTTCTCTTCTAACTTGGGGTCATATTTAGTTATTCTTCGTGAGGTACATGAATTTTATACTGAGGACTGAAATTGAAGGATACACATATGCCGATTAGGTTTTTGGCTACCGGAATTAAGCTTCTCTGAATATCTAGTCGTTCATAGTTTCACGATCTTTAAACCGAACAGATTGTTATGGAGGACATATATTCTCTAATATTTTCCACTTATGGGAATTACAAGTGCCAAAGGATCTTAGCCTTCAGCAGTATGAAAGAAATAAATCAACGCCTCCTTGACCTTTCTAAACGCTAGTTTCATATCAAGAGTTCCACTTTTTCATATTGAGTGGTAAATCCAGGATTCAGTGAGATATTAACGATGCACCGTATAAGTTACCTTGACTGTGTACGCCCATATTTCCAGCACAACTGCCGGCAACTAGAACATCAAAGCCCAAACTGAACATTTGATTATTTTCGCTGATCTAAACTAAAATAGAAAAGGGTTCACCCTGCCCCATTTATGTCCTTTTGTCGATTATATGTATGACAAATGAACTGGAAACGACCGCATTAATTATTATTATAAACCGAAAAATCTCATTCTATGTTCAATAGAACCATTTATCAATAACAAGCGTTCCGGCAGGACCCGGATTTGTGTACTACTCTTTTCTCACACCAGCTAATCCTGCGCTAATCGAAATCGGTATTCCCGGAGAAAATGAAGTGTTTCTGACAGCTTCGCTAATGAATGATTTGATTTGTGTCCTTTTCGTCTCTGCAGCGCTACGGCCGCGTGTGTGGGTGATGTATGTAGATATTAATTTCGTTATTGCCGGGCGCTCACTCACCCACATATTTTAGTTTAGCATCATTTCATTCCATTTTTATGTTTTACCAGTGCAATTAATTGCGAATTTCTACATCTCTATTTGTTGTGGTGCGTTATAGTTTGCCGGCTTCGGGGGGCGGCTGGTCCTGCCAGTTTGCTGTTCATACTCCGCCAGGGCTACCTACTACATGCCCGCTTTTTCCGCCACTTTCTGCTGCTGATGCCATAGACACGAATTTGCACGGACATTAGCTACACTTCACATAAATCATAACCTAATTAAAATATTAGTCCGCTGGAACGCTTTTGGACTACGACATAGGTGGTCTCCACACTGAATTTCTAAATCCTGTGTAGGTTTCGAGTATGTGACGCCAGGATATATGTGCGGTACGGATGTTTTATGTGCTCCTGTGCGATAATAATGCGTCATTTTTCCCCGTGTTTAGAGGGAATAAAATATGATATATGCCGGGGCTAAGTTGTTGATGATAATGGGTAATGGGGTTTGGACATTAGATGGAAAATACCATGTAGATTTAGATAAGTACGGAGCGATTTGGCAAATTGAATTTGATGTGCTATCGAATTTGTCGTAGTTGACTCCATTTTCCAACCCTTCTCTGCCATTTCAACCAGCATTTCGTTCATTATTAGAGTCAATGGCCTGCTCGAACGCTCCACTTAAGTTTCCATTCAGAGCCTTGCACTATCTTCCCTTCTAAAAAATCAAGTCCATTCTATTCGACACTGCTAAAGTGCTTCCCTCTCCCTGTTCCCAAATCGAAAAGATACATGACCAGACGGTTGATGTGACGGAATACAATTCCGTAACATTCGCAACAATTTGCAATTGGCCGGTAATCCGTTATTTCCTAAAGGCTTCCTCACATGTCATAGCGACGGAGAGTTGCTTTTCCTACCTAATGCATCCAGTGGTCTGGTTCACTTATGCCTATATCTTCGAAAGGACACACAGAATCTTCAAGTAAGACACTAAGTTATGGTTTTGAAGGAGGGAGTCTTTGCATCTGCTTTCCTTGAATGCTCAGTAGTCTGGAGTTACCATAGCAACCTTGGAGCACATTTTGTTGTCTTAGCTTCTCTCAGCTTACTAATTTCTAATCCTATTCCCTTCCTATTCCGAAGCATAGAGCATCAAGCTGGCAACTCATCTCATAGCTTTTAGCCTAAACAAGAGCTTGCTACTGTCCAAAAGATAGACCATCAAGGAATGTCACGATAAGATAAGATTTATCTAAGACGACTGTACACTAGCCGCACGAATCTACTCTACCCCTAGCAAGAGCGGACAACAGACCCCATGAAGTGAACACGATAGCCAAAAACCCACATACTCCATGGAAGCCTTGGAATAGACCCAATATATTTCATAGAAGGATATTTAGAGAATCCTGACAAGTCAAGTGCTTACACATAGCTCTCAGATTGACTAAATATTGGCCGGCAGTTACACAAACGATTCCGATTTAGATTCGATTCCGCTACGAAAGATACAAGATAGAGACAAAATGGGAATAATATGCAGAAATTGCATCCCTCAATTTCGTCTTGGCCACAATATATTCAAAGTGCTGGAGTGTATGCATGCTTCTGGGTTGCTGTGGACATTGCAGTGAATGGAAATGAAATGTGAACCTTAGAGAAGGAACCTTCTGTGAAATTTTAAGACATCGAACTAAGTAATATACAGATCAAATAACGAACTGAATTGAGAAAATCGACATATTGGGCAATTGTTGTAGAGCCGAGTCTAAGTTTCTGGGCTTGTCTGTCTTTCCACAGTAAAGGAAAGTACAAATTCTCAATGCGCTTCGGGGGATGATATATTTTAGGTCTAAGATAGCTTCTGTAAGTCTCTTAGTCTGATGCTGCTTGAAATTGTCTTAGGCTTGGAACGGGTGGATGTTGGAGGAAAGGATAAATAACCATAGCCAGAATTAGTTTCCGCCTCAAAGAAATAATATTATACAATATTCGATATGTTACATTTTCTTCCACATAATATACACATTTATCCTTGTTAAAAGTCCTAAGATCTTGACATAGATATTACCCTGGAAGTCTACCAAAAATTTGTCAAAGTCCAATTGCAAGCAAGTTGATCATTATGTTTGACAACATCCTCCTGTCATTTATTCGTTGAAGACATATGAGTCGAAGCTTCGTCAAACAACATGTTTGAAAAAGTTCAGAAAAGAACCCCAAGCCTTCATCAGCTTGTGCTGGGTCCTATCATTGGAACAGTTCATAAAAGTTCATAAAAGAACCCCAAGCCTTCATCAGCTTGTGCTGGGTCCTATCATTGGAACATTATGCCTTGAAACAATATCAAATAAAAAGCTACTTCAGCGTTCAGGCCGGATAACTGTGAATGGGTTATTTGAAGGCGAACGATGCAGTGGGTAGGTCATGCTTGAAAGAAATGTGAAAATTTCATTGTTAGTTGAGCTATGTAAGTGAATCCACTAACTCAGTGTGTTCAATAAGTACATCACTCTGAATGAGGGTTGGAAGCTTCTAGGAATGCTTGAAGGATGCTAAAGTACTTTCGTGTATGTGTCTATTTGTGGTAGAGGAGAAGCTACAGTTTCTGAGCATTCAGATTGTGGTGGCCTATTGTACTGGTCACCCCCGCCTGACGGAATATCCCAGATTCGTTAACGTATAGCAGGATTTCCGTTAGTGGATGTGATGGTAACCGTCGCAACTAGAGAACATCGGTACCGAAAATCTGATGATTGATGGTAGACTGATGGTGATAGACGGGGCATTCATATCGAAAATGCTCCGCGGATTCCGCTTCCTCATTACAGGAGGGACACGTATCATCTTGAATAATTCCTATTCTACATATGTCCAGTGAATTATGGCCTGTCAGAATGTCCTGCAAGTTATCCTGCTTTTCGACAGGATAACTTTACGGTATGCATATTTGGTTGTGGGAAACTTCTTCCCAATTTATGAAGACAGCCCTAGTTGATACTCCAATTGCTGGTTCCGGTCCTGGCATGAGATGGAGCAGTACCACCGCATTGAATCTAGAGACAGAGTTCGAACGGTTTCTGCATTCCTGGACAATTTTCGATGTGATCAAAGGACAACTCAATGTCCTCAATGTAGCCAGGTTATCACTGTAGATTGCGGTGCGCCCGCCCTTCGCTCTTCAATCACCCAGTTTGCCGCCCTGCGTATTGCAGCTACTTCAGCTTGAAAAACTGTTTCATATTGGTCCCAAAGGAAAAGCCCATTTTTAAAGAAGTGATCACTTTCAACCCCCCGCGCTCCCGACCCTTCCAACGAATGTCAAAACTAACCCCCTATTAAAATCGGTTTACTGTCTGTCTGTCTGTCTGTCCGTCTGTCTGTCTGTCTGTCTGTCTGTCTGTCCGTCACACGCATTTTTCTCGGAGACGGTTATAGCGATTGACACCAAATTTGGTAAAAAGGTGGGAACTGTGAACGTTCACGCATACAGTGAATTAAATCCTTTTACGTCGCACTTAAGGGGGGGTCCCCATACATGCAAAAGGGGGGTGTAAAATTTTTTTTTCATCAAATATAGTCATGTGGGGTATCAAATTAAAGGTCTCGATTAGTACTTTTCAAAGCCGATCTTAGTTTTGACATTCGTTGGAAGGGTGGGGAGCGCGGGGGGTTGAAAGTGATCACTTCTTTAAGGGGGCCATTCTCAGAAACTGCCTAACCGAAAAATCTGAAAAAAATCAGGAGGCTGCTACTATATGGTGCCTGGGCTCCGAAATACCTTCCATGCCGATATCTGTTTAAATATAGTTAATAATAGTATATTACTACAATTTTTTGTAATTGGTTGGAAACCCCCATTAGGTTCATCCTAGTACCATGAAATTTTGCAGTGATATAGGCCATAATATAGAGCATGATCTTACCAGGTTTGGCGGGAATCGCACTATTACTAACAAAGTTATAATACCTCAAATTTGTTGCTTATTTGAAAATTGAAGACTATGAATGTCAATATCACCCGAAAGTGGATACTCTCACATAATATATAGATATATTACGTGCTACGTACTAAGAAATACACAAAACCTTTCGTACCTGAAGCGTCCAGCTTCCGGTTTCCCGACTTGTTCGTTTTTATTCTAGAAGTAGACTCCGACTCCAAGGACCTGTTCTGTTTTTGAGCGATCGGTGTAGAAGAATTCCGTATATTCCGCCACGTATTCCTCTGGGACTTCCAGTCTTTCTATGTTCGGGTACGGGTAAATTCCTATTTTCTACGAAACAGATGGAACCTGAGAATTGGAAGGCATTGTAAGAACTGGATTTATTACTCCCAAAAACTCTTCCAACGCTCTGTGCTACCTTAACCTTCTGCCAAGAGGTAGGCACATAGCCCAAAAATATTTCTTAGCAATTGCTATGAGTGTTCCATACCTTCCTTTAGCATTACTGGATAGATACCATCCATGCCAGGTGCTTTGAAGTTTCAAAGGACAGGGTTGGCAGCTCTGACCTTTTAATTGGTAATAACCGCTTTCGCAGTGTTTTAGTTCACCTTCCAGCACTTGCGTGTTGAAGGGGTTGCAAGAACGGTCAACTCTCCCGCTACCACTTTTCTCACCCATTCTCCCGGGTGGTGTACTTCCAGGAGAGTCTGTACTGATTCCAGTGCAGAGCTCGTCAAAGTACCATCGGGTTTTCTAAGAGAGTTCAATTTCTCCGATTCATCCTTTTTAATAACTCTGCACAGCCTTGAAGTCTCTCTTTCGCCTTCCAGTCCCTCACAGTACGCTCTAAAGGAGTCTTGTTTCGAACACCTTACGAGCCTCTTATATTCACGCCATGAGTTCCTGAAATTTAACCAGTCTTCGTTCTTATTACTTTTGCAAGCACGGTTCAGAAGTTGCCTGGTTGATTTCCTGAGTTTTTGCAGTTCCCGGTTCCACCAAGGAACCGTTTCATCGTTTTGGTCTCGAGAATAGGACAAGCCAGAGTTCCCAATTCGTCTTCCAGTGCCAAAGGAGTCCTTAGTCGCCTAGGGAGCTGTCCTTTATTGTCAAGAAATTCATTGAACTTTGTCCAATCCGTTTTCCAAGGGTTCCGCCTTTGTACTGCAGACTGTTCGCCCGCAACATTCAGGTTCAATTCTAGGTATCAGTGATCTGACAGCGAGACCTTGTCTAGCATCCGCCAGTATGTAATCAACTCTAACACTTTTGACGTGGAAGTTATTAGGCCAATTGCTTCGTTTCTTCCCGGTCCCACGAACGTGGGGTGCACCCTACGTTTGCCGTTATGAGACCAGCTGAAGTGATGAAATCAATAGCTTCTCTCCCCTTAGATTGCATTTGCTACTGTCCCAACAAATATGTTGCGTCGGTAGAGGATACAAAGAATCATAGGTTAAATAAACGAAGGCAACTATAATGCTTTTCCTCTCGCCATTTATCTGATTTTGTACCATGACGGTAACTAAGTCCTGGGCACAGAACTGTCTCAGCATAGTTGCCTCTAATCGTCTTGACATCAGGGCAAAATCTATCGGTCTTATGGATCTTTCATCGTACGAGATCCTAGCCTATATAGATAATACTCAGCAATGTGATAATTGCTGCACTGCGTGATATCTCCCTTTTTATATATGGGACAGATAATGTCTTGTTATCAGTCGTCCGGCATTGATTCGCTGTCCCACATGTTAAGCGTAATTTGATAAACCGCTTGGTGAAATTGGTCACCTCCATATTTAACCGATTCGGTTGTAATTCCATCGACTCCTGGCGACTTACGATTGTTAAGCCGATTAATTGCATGGACCCTTTCCTCTATACTTGGTGGTGGCAGCATTTGTCCGTCGTCTTCAGTTGGCGGGACCTCAAACTCGCCGATATTTTGGTTGTTGAGCAGTTCATCAAAGTACTCAACCCATCGCTCCAATATGCCCATTCTGTCGGAAATCAGATTTCCCTCTTTGTTTCGGCTGGATTAGCATCGAGGTGGGTAATGCTTCCTCCTGCTGACTTATTGGTAAAACGTGTGAGCCTGGTGCGGTTGCTTCCTATACTTTTGGAGTTCACAGACCTGTTGGTTCTCCCGGGCTTCCTTTTTCCATTTGTGAAGCCGCTTCTCCGCTCGCCGGAATTCATGATAATAACCGCGCTTAGCGGCGTCCTTTGAGAATGCAACATTAAGATGATACGTTCTTCAGGTGATTGTGAAGATGTTTGTTGATCTCCAGGATCTCTGTTCATTGTGGTTATTGCGACATCCGTCTCTCCATGATAGGTATTGCGTAGGGCTGTGTTGTGGATGGCCTCAGTGTTAACTCTCATCTGATTGTCGAGGGGATTTTAGGCAGTGTTCTTATTCGAGCTGATCTGAGTCTATATTGACCCCCCTATATGTTCTGACATTCGTCAAGGCTGAGAGGTGGCTGTGTTCGATCAACACGTGGTCAATTTGATTGAACCAGTTGCTTCCAACAACCATCTCGTGTGACACTGCTAATTTGATGTAAGCTATGGTAGCCATCGTATCACCTGAATACGGGCTCGGACCTAACCTAATCTCTAAGTATGATTTTGATGCCTGGGGAGGGTTCGAGGGTTCGTTCTGCTGCCTCGAAGAAGGTATCCTTCTCCGACTTTGCAGTCTTTCCTATAGGGGCGTGAAATTTAATGTGGTCTACATTTCTAAATTGGGCTCGCAAACGGTAACGCCGACAACAGCAGGTTTCATTTTTTGGCTGACTAAAAAGCCTACTCCGAGCACATGATTTACTGGATGGCCACTGTAATATATGGTGTAGTGGCTCTTCTCCAGGAAACCCTTAGCATCAGCAATTCGAGATGGCGCCTAGAAAGAACATCATTCGTATATATCCCAACTCCATGCTGCTCCTAACCACTCTTAGGAGAGATCTTATAGTGATTTCTGTCCATTGTTAGGATGTCAGGCAGAATGTTTTTGTCTTCCATCTTTAGGTAGGACCTTGGGAAATGAGTTCTGAGAAGCAAATGTACCCTGTACTCCTCATTCTCGATAAATGTCCCATTTACCTCAGACAGACAGGAAATATTGCCTTGTCTTTAGCTGTAGCTTTGGATGGATACTTCAGTGACCTTTTCTATCCTCTGCACATAATTCCCTGCAGCTGTTTCGTTTTTCTTCCCTGACTGGGTTGCTATACGTCGAGAGTGCTCTTTTGTTCCTCTCCCAGCCCTCGGTTTATGGATCTTTGTTCTCATCCTGTCAAGGTTTCTGTTCCACTAGAGTACGCCCATTGATAACTTAACTATGTTAGCCGGACAGGTTGCCTCATATACATCAATGGTGACTTTCTTGTGTCTTCCACCACGGTTTTCAGCTCTACTTCACTCCCCGATGTCATGTAGGTAAGCCACATTGTCACTCAGGTGTCTTGTATAGGAGTCTATTCTCTTGGAATTCTGTATCATTCTATATACTTCCGAGTTGCCCTCAATGTTGAATCTGATTATTCTGTGATCCGACATAGAAGGCTCATCCGACACTTATATTATGCAGGATTAATTCCAGAAGCTACTTATCTTTTCGATTGATGTCGCTGCTTTCCCAGATCTCTTCGTGGACATTAACTTGCAGCCGTGAAGTAGCGGTGACGCTTCCCCCTGACAGAATTTCGCTAGTCCAACGACTATAATTCCGGTGGTATCCGGGTATCGTCTCCTGGGAAGTATCCTGATGCCACCACTGCCTCTCGAGTTCTTCTCTCAGTTGCCAGTGAAACTTGAACAGCTGCGAAGTTTCCAGATAAAAACTCTTTAAGACATTTCAAGTTAATTTTGAGAATGATGCAAGCTCTTGGTTTTTCACAAAAGGAATCCTGAATTACCTGCGTACCATGAATATGCGCCCAGTGTACACTGGGTTCTGCACTATTCTACTGTTATCCATGGAACTTGGCATTTTAATTAGGGCAGATGCAGCTTTTGCGTGGTGGATGCTTACCTGGCCTTGGATTTTACTGCTGACCATCGACTCCGTTAGTGCTTGGAGCTCTGCTTCAATGTCGGAGTGTTATCCCCTTCCTACAGTATGGCACTAAATCGCGTTTCGCTTTCCGACATGAGCCTTAAAAGATTTAGATTAAGGTAGTTCAGCTTCTCCTCTTCTGTGCGCAACAGGTTCACTTCCCTGCTCGACCCTACCCTTTCAGCCTCTATGAACTCGCGATTTTATCGGGGATCGTGGTAGGCTTTCCAGCCGATGTGTTCTCTAAATTACCTTCCGTGGTTTCTCACTGTACATGTGCACACTACAAATCTATAATTGATGAAGCAGTTACGATGTTTATTTGTCTCCAGGGTTCAGTCACTCACTTCGATCGTGAGGAATTGGCTCTTGCCCTCCCCTTTGATTTTAGAAAATCGCCATTACCGTGTGAGGAAATCCATGTTTAGAGTGATGAGGAGTCGCATAAACCTCCTCGTCTCAATCGATATCGTTTCCGGGAGGTAGGTCATCATCATGTGTGCCCCTGATGTATAATCCCCGGCACCTGGCGACAGTAGCCAATCGACCGTGTCCTCTGCCGCGCAGTCTACCAGTATAAGACTCAATTATTTCATGCTCCTCACGAGTTCGTATTTGCTTCTGATATGGAGACTTCCAACATACCCTTGATTGCCTTGTTGGTTGCGGTCTTTGCAGTAATTCATGGTTTTTTTTTTTTTTGTTATGGATGGAGGTGGAAATCTTAGAAAGACGCTGCTGCGCCAGGTTGCAGCAGTGTGTGGTATTCACACCCATTAAAACCACCCCCACTCTTCCGCCCCTCCCCGCGGGACCACCGTGAAGTATTACTTCGCGGGGGAGGCTCTGATTCGCTATACCAGCTCGTCCATGTCACGTCTCCGTCGCGCCGCCTTCCGATCTCGATCCAACTTCAGGAGTTTTGTCTGCACCACGGCTACTGCCTCATTTACCGCCATCCAGTTTTCCTCCGACTTCAACATCTCTTCCACCAGGTTCGAGGGCTCGATGTCCGCCCCTAAGATGCTGTTCAACCTCCTTTTCTGCTGCAGAAATCTGGGACAATGGAACATAACGTGCTCCGGGTCCTCGAGTGTAGCACCGCATTCAGGACAGTTGGGAGACTCGTTCAACTCGAAGCGATGGAAGTATTTTCTATAGCCACCGTGTCCCGTAAGGAACTGTGTCAGGTGGTAATTCAATTCTCCGTGCTTTCGGTTGACCCATTTCTCGATGCACGGGATCAATGTATGGGTCCACCTGTCCTTGTCGGAGTTATCCCATCGTTGTTGCCACTTGCCACACAACTCTCTCCTGATGGCTTTTCGGGAATCCACATTCACCTCGGCTGGATTTGCCTTCCGTTTTTCGTAGAGCCAGTGTGCCTCGCTCGCTAGAAGATCTATAGGGATCATTCCTGCGATAACACACACTGCCTCCGTCGACGCCGTCCTAAATGCGCTGCACACCCTTAGCGCAATTGGCCGGTATGCCGAACATATCTTCCTCCGGTTGTCAGCGTGGTTCAACGCTCCCGCCCAGACAGGGGCCGCGTATAGCAGGATCGACCTCACCACTCCCGCGATGAGTAGTCTGCGACTATACTTCGGCCCTCCCACGTTAGGCATCATCCTTGCAAGGGATGAGCTGGCATTTGCTGCCTTCTCTCGCGCATAATCCAAGTGTCCCTTGGAACTCAGCTTGGTATCGATCATCACCCCCAGGTATTTGACAACCGATTTTGAGACGACCTCACGATTACCAACCCGGATGGTAACCGTGTTGTTCTTCCTACGGTTGGTAATGAGGACCGCCTCCGTCTTTTCGTCCGCCAGGTCCAGATTGGCCATTCGTTACCATGACTTGATGGTATGAATGGCTTCATTTGCATAAAGCTCCACGTCCTCGGGATGCTTTGCAATTGCAACTACCGCCAGGTCGTCCGCAAAACCAATCGGCGTTGTCTCCTTCGGCACGCGAATGCCAAGCACTCCGTCGTACATTATGTTCCACAGCAGCGGTCCCAATACAGAACCTTGAGGCACACCTACTGTCACAATGTAGAAGTCTGTCCGAAAAGTAACTCTCGATGAGCCGAGCCAAGTAGCTAGGAACACCCAGTTTGGCCAAAGCGCCCTTAATCCAGCCCCAGTTGGCTGAGTTAAAAGCATTTTTGACGTCCACCGTCACCAGAGCACAGCATTTGCCCATGGCCATTGCATTTCGAGCCAATTCCACGACCTTTGCTACTGCATCGACCGTAGAACGGGCTCGCCGAAACCCATATTGCCGCTCTGAAAGACCACCCGCAAGCTCGATGAACGGGAGCAGCCTGTTGTATATCACCCTCTCCAACATCTTCCCCATGGTGTCTAAGAGACAAATAGGGCGATATGAAGAGGGCACGCCGGGTGGTTTTCGGGGCTTCGGTAGCAAGACCAGCTTCTGCCTCTTCCACTGGGCGGGAAACACTCCTTCCGCCATGCACGATTCGAATGTGCTTGCGAACCACCTTGGTCTGGCCTTGACCGCCACCTTCAGAGCCCTGTTCGGAATTTCGTCCAATCCCGGAGCCTTGCTGTCCCCAATACGTCTGCAGATTTCCCAAAGTTCCTCTTCGGTAACATCAGGGATCGAAAAGACCTGCTGAGCTGCCAGTTGGGGTTCTCTTTCGTCCTGCTCCTGCTGCGGGAAAAGAGTTGCAATTATTTGCAACAAGAGCCGTGGGCATGTCACCTGAGGTGATTTTCGCCCGCGGATCTTGTTCATTACAACTTGGTAGGCTGTACCCCACGGATTCGTATTAGCCTCCATGCAGAGCTTCTGGTAGCATTCCCGCTTGCTTCTCCGAATGGCCTTCTTAAGGTTGCTTCGCATATCCCTGTGTTCCTCCTCACGCTCCTGGTGCTCCGGCCTTCCCCTTGTCCTGTGGGAAAGTCTCCTCGTTCAGAGACAAGAGGATCTCAAGGCAGCGATCTCCGTGTAATTCATGGTTGACCTTACCTCCACGGTTTGACTTCCCACCTGCCCCCTTCTTCGGTCCAGTGACCTGTGTTGCAGAGATGTGCCTCCGCCGGCTAGTATGTGTCCGGCACAGGGTCCCGCTTGTTTGTTTTTCGATTCTTCTATATAATTCTTTATTGCATTTGAATCCAATGAGTATGGGATTAGGAAGTCTGCCGTGCCATAAGTCCCCGTAGCACGGTAAGGTCAGGCTTACTCACTCAGGTGACCTATTATCAATGAAGCTCTGTTTGCATACAGTCAGTTACTCCTGACTACAAGATACCTAATGGGCGCGACTCTCGCGACACCATGGATTGGAGGAGGTCTTTTTCGACCCAAAGATAGAAGGGTTGGTTCCCAGAAGATTGTATTCCGCATCATCAATGCTTGATCCCCGGTGAGGATAATGCCTACTGTGGAGGGGCGAAAGTATAGCCGTAGCCTGTTTATTGCATGGGTGTGAAGTCCATTGTTTTTATTTTTATGTTATGGACAGAAGTGGTGGGGACTGACACCCAAAAAGTGGCAGTATATAAAATTTTGACCTGAGACTATCTACTCATCAATTTTACTTTACAGTCAATAGTATCGGATGGTTCTTCGAAATCCGCAGAAATGATCAAAGGAAGGAATCAAGTGAAGATTGTTTCTTATTTGAAATTCAAAGCGACCTAGCCTGTTAAGGGGTTCCGTTTTCACTTTGGAAGAAATCGTCCTTCAGAAACTTAAAATGCAACTCTAGAACAGCAACACTAAACACCAGTTAATATTTACTGCTGCACTCAGTTGCAACAACATAAATACAACCATCCATAAATAACTCATAAATAATCTGGCATGCAATTAACTCAGGGTATCAATTAATCAATCAAAACTCGCGATTGCATTTATACGAAAATAGTCTGACAATGGCCGATTGTGCAGATTGGTTGATGCAATTGCAACTGTCGATGCAGCTTGCATCAGTGCGAGTAGGCTAGACGACCTCCATCTAAGTCAGCAGAAAGTACAGACCAGCAACTTTGAGTAGTATCCAACGTCCATCCGTTTATCGGTGGTTGGTCTGTGAGAAGCTGGTTCTTCTCACTGGGTTCACTGATGACCCCAGAAGCGATCAATTCGCGATGTCCAAGATGGACAGCCCAGATAGATGGATGGACAGATGCGCAAAATGTTGGTGAAAACTCGTTTGATATGATTCCGCATCCAGATGGGCTACACCTAAAGATGTGCAGGAATTATTGGTCAGCTTGCAGTAAGGCCGGCTGAGTCACAACAATGCGCTTTAACGGATGCACCCGATATCCAAGGTGTTTCCATGCTGTGCATTTACCCCGAGATAACTCTTCTGGAGGATGTTTCCCACTTGGCTTGTTGTTTATGGTGATGGCTAGTGAAAAGTCTATTGAATCTTATTGGTTGGATGGCATTCTCAGGATGATCCTGCTTGCTCTACTGATGAACAGTGGACAACGGAAGTGTTCTGATAAGTGCACAGAATTTCTGTACGTGCCAAGAATCTATTACTACACCCCTTTTCAACTAGTTAGTAGAGGGATAACATTTTTTAGGGAGTCCTCTATATTTACCAGGATTTAAGATAAATTAATCCAAAGGGGAATGCAGTTTTGTATGTCCCAAAAATTATGACTTTCTTCCAAAGTCTCCTGGACTGTATTACTGCTACCATGTCCCTGCGTTCAAAGTTTCGCTCCGCACTGTATATCCATATATAAATTTAATTGACCATCTTCATCTCATGTGATTGATATCCGACCGTTTCGCGGAAATCTTCAAGGCAAACGCGCGAATTGACTGGAAATGAAAATCAACTTGGCGGGAAATGGTGAAAATAAATCATTGGCGGAATCGCGCAGTCAAGATGGACATTACTGGTAATATTGGATATATTGAGGTCATGAATTGAACAGTTTTGAGCTGGATGGCGCGCGGTTGGCTTTGGATAGCACTCGTAATCGTATGGTGTGAGTGCACTCTCCTCGCTGCAATTACGAGTGCAATACATGCAGAGTACAGAAATGAGAAATGCAATCGATGCAGCCATCATGCACTCGCCACTGTCAATGCAGCACAAATGCACATCCGCTGTTGTGCGAGCACATTTAAATTAACATTTCTCGACGTTATTATTGATTATATTGCAGTCAGTCACGATAAAAAGCTGTAATTTCTCGTTGCTTTCTAGATTTTGTTATTTCACGTATATTTTTGCCGGCGATAGTTGGCCATGCCACTCACTCAAGTTTCCAGCGAGCAGGCGATGAAGCAGTGAAATGGTTTGCTGGAATACGTGCACGTATCTTTTTGCTATGCGTTTTTACGGAAATGCGTCTATTTTTCATGAAGTGATTTGAAGTGATGCAATAAATCAAAGTACTGGATGATTTCTACACATAATTTCGCGATGGATAGTTCTCTGGAAAACGTGTAGGCTAAGGAAAGTGCGAGCTTGATAACAAAGTTACATTGTATTCATTGTAGAAGAAGTTAAGGGAACCATTCACTTAGTCCCGTTGGATACCATGCATTCCGTCAATTTTCGATCCCCGGTAATCAACTTTTTGGAGGACTAGACTCATGGTTGCTATGAAAATTATTGTGCTGACGATATCCGACTAGATGGAAGAGTCAAATGGTGTTTCAAATTCTATCCTTTGTTGGATGCTGTTATACTATCCCTTACCTCATATCCAAGGACTAACAACGAAGACCCGTATTTTGACAGATCGTTCTACCACTCGTCTGAAAACCAGTGTTAAAGATAGTTTAATGAAATTTGTATACTCTCGTCATTAACCACAAGGAGTATCTTCCTGCTACCAAATTTGGTCAAGCTATACAATACCCTGTCAGACTTTGATGCAATTCCGCAATAGGTGTGGTCATATGATCGCGGTTAACATCGGCAAGCTGCTCCCCTAGCTCCATTGCAGTAGGGTAGGTGGGTGAATTTACACTGAGTATTTGACTCTCTCTGAGACCGTTCTCTAAAGAGAGCTTGCCTATGCCTGCATAAACTTCCTGATGAAACCCATCCCACCTTTGACAAGGGAAACAGATGTGGTCGATGCCGTCTGCCAATCCATTGCAGAACATACCATCAGAAAATCTTGTAAGACTGAAAACCCTCATGTCGACTAAGAAGTTGGGTAAGGAAATATTCATCCTCACTATGCTTTCGATTCAGTCAAGGACGATGCCTCTTGGCTTGTTTTGCCAAAATACTTGACGCTTGCTAAGTGTGCGTTGATGTTCTTCGCCCATCCTTTTCGCTCTTGCAGCTGTAGAGGCTCTATGTTCCTTAGAAAGGATGTCAACGAAGATCGCTCTTGCGATCACCATGGCGGTCGGTTCTGAAAGAATGCCATAAGCAAGCGCCACTCGGAAAGTCCCCGTCTCTGCATTTGGGCAAGGCGATTTTGATACACCTCCTTGCCAAGAACATCAGCCCATATTTATTTGCCGTAGAGCAAAACGGATTGCAGAGCGCCAAAAGTAAGACGTCTCCTGGTAGATATAAAACATTCAATATTCGCTATTAGCCGACTCGAGACTCCAGTTGCAGCCCTGTCGGCTGCTTCTTGATATTCTCGAAGAAGCGAATCCTCGAGTCAAGCATTAAACCAAAGTGTTTAACCGCTTGTGATTTGTGACTCTACAGTCAACTCGCCGCTCGACATGGGACGCAGGGTCGGGATTTTCTTGCAGGTTAGGATGGTGTTTCCAACGCAAGGCTGACATGAGCAATCATCCATTCGCTTACCGGTCGTATCAATATGCCAAGTCTGCTTTATGTCTGTTCAACAGTGCGTCCGACCACAAGTGCCGCAATGTCATCTGCATATTATTGCCTTGGCGTGCCAATCATACACAGCGGTCAATACGCAGACAGCAGCTCAGGGTCTCCTTTCCCTTTGCTGATTAGTGTGGGCCTCACTACTTTCTAGCATCAAGGAAAAATGTTCTCCTTTAGGCAAGCATTGTTCGCCCCGAGCAAAAAGTCTGGCCGATGACGGAACACCAATTTGTAAGATTCCGCCCGGATACCAGGACCTGGGCGTAAGAAAGTTAGATAGAGTAGACAGCGTCAGTATGATTCTATGCTTCTTTGGGAAAGAAATAGGTGCTCTGACAGATGAACCTTGTCGTAGCGAGGTATCTTCTAGTAATCGTAGTTCATAATTATTCTAAGACTGTTGAAAACATGAATATGGATGTAAGGAACTTTGAAGTGGTAAGAAGTCACAACTTGGAGTCGAGTTGCGTTTGGGGCACGAATTTTGAAAGTTTTACCAAAGGATAGTGTAGAAATTGCTAAAACCTGACTACGGTGGGTTTGTAGTTTGTCCTGTTTCCTAAAAATTCCACAAATCGGGACAGAGAGGCACGCCGTAGGAAACTCAGCATGAAAGGGGACTTCAGGGTGAATCTTCAATATCGGAACCTTCTCTTCTACTTCCGCGCAAATGATCTGAGCTGAATTCAACTGATCTAACACCGTGTGGACGTTGAACTGTTCAGGCCGGATACTTTAAACTTGGCAAGTCTCCCAGTCCACGACAGTGGAAGATTGTGAAAAGAAGGCAAAGCTTCTTGAGAGTGAGGATATGAGCGCACTACAAGGTGCGACAATATCCAGACATCGGACGCAAGGTCGGTGAAATTCACTTTGGACGCGGCAAACGCTCTAGTTAATGGAGTTTTTTTCAGCATATATAAGGCTACACTACATTAGACATATAGGTTTGTCAAATCAACTTACAGCATGCCAAAACTCCAATAACTCTGACAAAGTTGCAGGACCGACCTTATGTTATATCTTTCTGCTACGGGAGCCTTCTGGCTTCGATTTAACGAAATGTTTGGTATTGGATCAGTAATGGAAATTGTGATCTCCTACGTTGAGATATCCATGAGAGCCTGCATCCTGATATCAAATTTGTTAAAAATAATCAGCGAAGATAATTCTGTGGCCATGACTAGCTGCAATGATCTTTGAATACCAGGTTAGGTGTAAAAGGGAAAGGCGTCATAAATGCCTCTGTACTCTGTATACCTTGGTACTTTACGCAAAAACTAATCAACCTGTTAACATATGCCGAGTCAAATGGGCGTGTTCTCTTAGTGGGTTGTAATCCGAACGTTCAATGCCGAGAAGTAGCAAATGCAATCCCAGAGAACCTATTTGATTTCGTCACTTCAGCTGATATCAGCACATGGGGCATGCTAAGAAGGCTATGGAGCACTGAGAGGGGCTTCTGAGAAATATTTTACCAGGTCTCGCTCTGGGGTACATGCCTACCTCTTGGCAAAAGATTAAGCTGCTCTTTATATCAAAGTGTGGGGAGGCGGCTGTTCAAACCTAAAGAATTTCAGACCGATCAGCTTAACATAATTTAAGATATCTTTGAGCATCACATTCATGCAAAGGCGCTAAGGTTGCACTCACTAAATGAAATGCTAACCAGCGTGGAAAATCCGGTGGGTCTACTCTTCACTTCTTGGTGTTCAAAATAGAGGACGCAACTTTGAAAAGCGAGTATACGATAGTGGTGTTCTTTGAAGGTGCCTTTGAAGCCTGCTATACCTTTCGGATAAAAACAAAACAAGGTTCTGTAGCAAGAGTAGGCTTTTTTGGAGACAATATACAACAGTCTTTCAGGCTGAAGTGTATCCAATTCTAGTAGCTGCAACCCAGGTGATTGATGAGCGATTGAACTACAAGCGCATCCTAATCTGAACTGATAGCCCAGCTACCTTGAGGGTGCTTGGGCCTTTGTTCATTTGAAAAATCGTTCGGGAATGTGGAAACCATTTGAACAGCATTTATAAATTCAATGGAGTGGAAAATACTCTGTGTACATAGTTACTGTGTCGGATTCCTTAGTAAAACAGGTTCGATTCCTGTCATGCCACTACCAGAACTTGTGATTGGAGTCACAACAGCATTGGCTAATTCTAGTATCAGAAACTGGAAACAAGCTTACTATAAGAACAAATGGCAAATCGGTTGGATTGTATCTCTTTCGGTGAGAATTCTATTTGAAGGTTGCAACGTTATGTGGTAACAGGGGTTCTTCTAAACAGGATTTCGAAAGTTGAATGCAAGATAAGTGTATCGGGTCGCTGGAAACTTTGAGATGAAACCTTGGTGGCTCTTAAGACAAGATTCTTGAGACAAGAAAACAATCCATCCCCAATTGTCAAAAGACTCAAAACCTGAATTGCGAGAAATCCTTTTCAACCACGCCGTTTTTCATGTCTCCGTATTTCGTATCCAAGAAGGGAACAAATGGTTTCCGAAGTACACTATATGCGATATTGAAGTAAACA
Source organism: Hermetia illucens (assembly GCF_905115235.1). Classification (NCBI taxonomy): domain Eukaryota; kingdom Metazoa; phylum Arthropoda; class Insecta; order Diptera; family Stratiomyidae; genus Hermetia; species Hermetia illucens. The sequence continues at coordinate 142,506,945 of NC_051851.1, forward strand.
CTTCAACGACTAGGCCAGGACCGACCAGGACCTGTGATAAACCCGCTATGACAATATACTCTCTGAATCTATTACTCACCCCTTGAATGCTTTCTGAAAGATAATTCTCGGCCATCATTACCAAATACCCAGAAACATTTATTTTAGTTTTTGATTCGCTGCAATTTTGCGGGGTTAGATCTATTCTTGACATGAAGCGTCAGTCAGAATTGCTCGTGCCTTTTTCCAGTTTTCTACAGGGCTTCTCAGTTTTCAGTGATTGCTAGAAGTCTGGGAGATTGCGCGGCATGATAGTGGGTCTTTTTCGTTCAATAATGGTTACGTAGAAAGTTTCCACGAATACCATTTCGGTAATGACACTCCTTCTTTCAGTCATACTTTAAAGGTAACCTACTCTGTGTGGCCGGCTTCGAAGCTTTATTGGCAAAGTCAATCAAACCAGAAGTATTATTTAACTAACCGTACCGCATAATCCCAGTAACCGTTTCCCGGTTACTTGAGTATCGTGCAATTTTCTAATTTGACCATTGTTTTGTTATGACGGGAATTTGAGGGTGTTCTCTCTCCATTTTGTTCTTTAGTCTTTGTCCCGTTTATAATCTGAGTCGGTAGCTCCATTTTGCTCTGTCAAAGGGCTAATCTGAATGCAATTATAAAACCACCCTCATTCAGCTTATCGAGCTACCGCTGTTTCGGCCGCCCTTTTGACCGTTTTCCCATCGACTTCGATGTTTAGCACGATTTTGGCAAATTACATGACCATAACATCGAAGACGCTTTTCTCGCAATTTTTCTACGATCGGCGCAATTCTACATTGATCAAGGATATCCTCATTTCAAATGTGATTATGGCTGACGTTATCGGTATTATGCGTAGAATAATCAGAGCTGTACAAATCGCTTCCATCAAATCAAAAAGGTGGTATCCGGCGCGAGATTTTGGGCGTAAATGAGTCCGAAGACAAAATATATGGTGGCAACTTCAGCATGTAAAATAAAAGAAGCGATAACAAGTAGCACTGGCCAACTGAGGATGATAAAGACAGGAGAATATAATTTTGGAACCGTTGATAGTTTTTCCTATCTGGGATGGAAAATCACAACCGATGGCAGCTACGACGATGAATGCACGCACTGCGACTTAAGCCTCAAGTGCTCATGTATTTCTTGAATACTTGGATTCTTAGCAAGGAAAATTGTGAATTCTTAGCTGCGTTCAAGTGAAGAATCCTCCAGAGAATTTTTGGCCTCCCACAAGAGGATGGAAGATTCCGTTGCCTTTAGAACGAAGGAGTTTATGAGCGATACCATGACTGTCTGATTGTGGATAAAATCGATGAGTGGGTGACTTACTCCGCATACTCCCCTTAACCCATTGGCAATTTTGACGGCAACGTTGGATCGTTTCGCGTTGAGTTTCTTAATAATCTCCTTCTGCTAAAAGCTTACCAGAGAGGACGCAGCCCCTGATTGGTAGCCTCTGTGTTGGACGAAACTGCAGTCATCTCTTTTTAAAAATTAAGTATTAGCCCTAAAGAGTAGGTTCCGTGGACCACAAATAATGAGCGTAAGGTGCTCCCAATTAGCCCGGTCCACCATCCAGTGTATGGCGAACAAATCGCTCCTTCAGCTCCCAAATAAAAATAAAATGCTCCCAAAACTTTGTTGGACGTGTTAAAGCCTTAGCGGGTTACTCCTACGCCGAAAATTGTTGCCTCCCTGCCGCTTTTTTGTAAGCGTTCTAACCATCGAAGCTTCTCCTGAATAAAGCTTACGGTACTACTAATTGCATTCCACACTTCCTGGGATTTGGCGGAATTATCGTCTCTACATGTAAGGGAAGAGAAACTGTTCCCCCCAGCAAATCTCTGGCACATTAAAAGTATGTGCTCTGGGTTCTGGAATTCTTTTAGACATTCCGGACATAAGGGAGAACCGTCATGTCCAAAGCGATATAAATACCGGCGATATCCACCACGCTTGGTTAGAAACTGAGTCAATCTGAATCACTTCACCTCCTTTGAATTATCCCAACATTCCTACCACACCCTGAGGGTTCTCTCCTCCCGTCGTTGATCTTCGGCATTATATCTGCTTTCCAGTTGTATAATTTCCACATCTCCTCAGCCAAAGTATTAATAGGCATCATTTCGCCTTAGCAGGCCGAATACGCCTTAACATTAGTTGCCTTTATCCAAACTGGTACTGCGTACAGTAGAACGGATGAACACATTCTGGATAGCAAACCCCTGCTCAGTAGTTTGAGTCCTCCAATACTGGTCAACATGCCAATCAGCACTTCTGCCACTTTTTCTGTTTTCTTGCTCACATGGGTCAAATGTTTCTGCAAGATTTATCTATAATTCAGCATAATACCGAGATATCCCTGGACATTATCATATACTGACCCTCACAAAAGCGTAGAACTTCATTCAACTTGCCACTGCCTACTAGTACAGCCTCAGTCTTGTGTTCTACCAACTCCGTTCCATGTGATACCAGCCACTGATCAGCATAGCCGATGGAGGCTCAGACAACGTGCTCAAGATGTTTGTCTATTATTACACTTGCAAAGTTGTCAGCATAGCCAATAATGGGAGGACACGTATATCACATGGTCGTACATTATGTTCCAGAGTATTGGGCCCAGCATCGATTATTAAGGCACCCCGCCGGTTACCAAATGTTTAACTATTCAACTGGGCCTACCTCGGTGTCATAGAGGAGCGCTCTGTCCACAAAATAGTGCTTGATGATTGGCTGAATATACGTGGACGCGTTCAGTTGGCTTGGAGATCTTACTATACCCTGCCATTGTGGAAAGTATTCCTCACATCGGGTGTGACGATAGTACGGTATTTTTTGGGACGGTGACCTTATACCTACAATTGCTTCCGCTGGCAGATACCATCCAGCACTGATTGGCCGGTGTGAAAACTGTATTGTTGTGTAGACATGCCTCCTGTTTCCTCTACAATTAGGGGCAGCCTGTTAAAATAATGCGCTCCAACGATAGCTCACTAGGGGGTTTGTTATTCTTTGGTAACAGCTCCACCATCTGCTTTTCCAACGAGTCGGAAAGATGCCCTCTTTCAAAAGAGTATTAAAAGTGGAAATGAACCACTGCGATGCTGCTTTTGTCGCCGCCTTCATAGCCATGTTCCATATTTCGTCCAGCTTGGGTGGTCTTTTACCCCTAACTTTTCGTATTCGGTGGTTAGCTCGTCCTCTGTTATAGTTGGAATAGCCTTCGGGAGATGCTTTCTTTCGATCACAATAATGCGTTTGCTTCGCTGTGGATGGAAAGTGGTATTCTTCGCAATAAAACAAGTCACGGAAGCTTTGTACCTCGCCTTTTACTGTACAATTTTTTTCTCATCATCCCCACCTCGGGAATTTCTTCTTGCTCGCAGGCAATTAGCACACCGTCTGTCTGTATGTCACACTCAATTTCATCAGAAACGATTACCACTATTGATACGAAGTTTGGTAGAAACTGTAAAGCCCCACACATGCGATGAATTATAACGCTCTACGCTGAACTTGGGAGTTCCCTGAACCTACGTTGATCCATGGAGTTCCCCATACACGTAAAATAGGTTTGTATAATTTTTTTTTACCCGGTATAGCCACACTGGGTATCAAATGCAGTGCCTCGATTAGTACTTTTCGAAACAGATATTAATTTTGACATTGGTTGCAAAGGGAAGGAGTGCAGTGGTCCGAAGAAGGCGAATTACTTCAAGGAGTCGTTCTCAGAACTAACCCAAACGAAAAATCTGGGTGATCCATGATCATGGTATCCATGCTCCGAAATATCCCGGTTACGATGTCTGTTCAAATAAAGTTGATATATTATTATATCTTAAAAGCTAGGTTTTAACTGCAACAGATGACATCGACTACGCCTTGCTTGCGATTGGGCTCCAATTCTCTAAATGGAATTGGTTGCTGATCGGATCTATGGGAAACGTGAGCTTAGAGTTACAGCCATTGATTCTTAGCAATTAAGTTTATTGTCTTGAAAGGCTCGATCGAAAGATTTTGAATGAAATAGGAGAACCTAGGGCACTTCTGACTGTGCGATTTAAGATTTAAATTTGTGTAGAAGTATTTTGGAAAGCTGTGTGAATACTGTCCAAAAATTAACTGAACGCTTTCGGATCTCAGCCCTGAAAAGTAATTCGATTCGTTTTGCATTGTTAACGTTTAAAGATTCTGCAATTGTTAAGCTTTGACTATTGAATTTATAATTTAACCTTCCTCCCTTTCCTGAGCTACTCCTGAAAATGCACCTCCTCGAGCTCTCCTCTGAAATGCTTTACTTGACTCTGAGGATATAGATCCAGCAGGCCATACTCTGCAATCATGTCTTGGTAGCAGCATCAGTAGCAGATTTACTCTATACTTCCCGAAATTGAGAACATCATCTTGTCTTTCCAGTTCCATTGTTTTAAGTGACATGCAGAAAGACAGATGGACAGACAGACATGACAAACTAACATATAGAATTCAGTTTCTCTGAGAGAAGTTGAAACTAGTACATACTATTTCGCTGTAAAGTCTAATATATGTGAGAGACAACGACGAGGACGACTTTGGAAAAGGACACGATGACGATATGTGAGGACCGAGCATACGATGGATGAGAAGGATGGGGTTAAAATCAAGTGAATGAATGAAGTATGTTGCTATAGGTGTGTGGAATTTGTATAGTATTGTAGGTTTGCAGGATATCATTTCGAAATTGTCTCGAAAGGCAATGATGATGATGACGATGAAGACGAAAACGAGTACGAACCTCTTATGATGCTCGAGTACATATTACCACATAGTGTTTCGGATCAGGACGGCTCGTCCCTATGAAGTTCACTAGAAGATTTAGAGTGACGTCTTACAGGCACATACATTGATTCCATGCTTTGATCCTTCAGTTTGGTTGTCACATGGATATTTTGGATTCAGATCGAATGGTTAGTCATGTACAGATAGAAATTATGTTGGACATTGTACTACTGTAGTAAGGATAACAAAGAGCTAGAAAAAACAGGAGCAAGGCTCTAATTTTAATAGTCCCTAATCGTGTCCTTGCCTTTTCCGTGAACAAGGAAATGGATAAAGATCTTATCCGATTCCTATGGAGCTATTTTTGCTGTATCCTACTCCCTTCTCCTTTCTCAAAAGTAGACGTTTGTCCACGTGGAAGTTACGTCTTGGATGTCCCAAATTTAGCTACAACCAGTTTTTGCACTACTCACATATATTGTTGCTGCAAGTCTGACCGCCACCCCTGCACACTCTAATCCTTGTGATAAATTCAATTTCTGGACAAAACTTTATCCATTATGCAACGTTGTGGTGATTGACAGGAAAGGTAAAAGAAAACGAAGTATTGCTGCATCGTTCGCCGTTAACGTTGAGATGTAGGGGGAGCATTTTAGGAAGGACACTGCAAAATGGCTTATCCTTTGTTCCGTCTTGTCTAGAGCTAGTAAATTTAGGATGTCGTTAGATAAACGACCAGAGAACATGCGTTGGCTGAAGGGTCAGTAGTAATGGCATTTGGATAGTGATTGGGAAGATGCACGGACGATTAAGACTTTCATTTGATTTGTGGGGAGGGGGTATAAGTTTGAAATCTAGGATGCTTCATGGGTTACTTCGGTGGTACACCATTAAGATGAGAATGGAAACATCACATGCCAAGGTTTGATTGTATTACTTTTTCAGCCTCCCTTCGGCAAGTGAAAAGCATACAATCGAAGGAGGATCCGGGACAGAACAATTTAATCAGAACGCAAAATCTATTCAAATCTATCTCAATTCTACATTTCAGATATCTGACTAACTCATCTAAAATACTCGTTTCATTGCCTTGGACAACTACAAATTTATGTCTTCTTAATTCCGTTTTCTAGAAGTTGTTAAGTATTGCGCTTTCCGTATCTGTGCCTGCATCGCCCTCGTCGGGGCCTATTTTCGGAACAAGGCAATTCAGCAGCGGCTCAACTAAATGATTGATTTATGACAAATGAACGAATGATGAACGACCACAAGACTTTTAAATGTTGAGAAATTTGCGATCCATCGCTGACAGACTTAAGATTTGAATGAGATCATCTTCTTGATTGAATGAGTTATACACGTTCGGATGCTGAGATGACTGAGCGAAGACGAATGGAAATATGATGTGATGCGATGTCATGTGATGAGATGTGTTGCGATGATGACTTTATTATGGTGGATGTTTTAGGTGGAAATATTTAGCATTTGATGATGATTTTATGAAAATGTCTTAATAATTCAGAAGAAAATGAATCTAAGATTAGTTTAAGGGTATCCCATCTACGCTAAACCATGTCATTTTCTAGATTCTCAGAAACTTAAAATTTTCGTAATTGGCCGCGTTATGCTGACTGAGAAAATTCTGAAAACTGATCCAAAAATTTGAGGAAGAAACGTAGCCTTAAGTTTAAGCCTGCTCAACTAAAAGTACCTCAGAAAACATGGATGACACTTATTGGCAATATCGCAAACTCAATGTTGGATCCCTCTTGTTAAACTGAAGCAAGGCGACCAAGTTAGCATCATCATTGCCGGAAGTTAATTCTAAGAGTTAAGTTCAATCCACCTCAACAACCTCAGGGATTTGGATACTGGCCTGGCTTTTTTAATATCCTGGAAGATCAGGCCTAGTGTGTCAGCCTCTCGATCTCCTTGCCTAAGAACATAAATAGGTATTGTAGGAAAGTGCAGAAGTGCACATTAACTATTATCAACAAAATTATAGTAGGGCGGCATCGTTTCCCTTCGGTTGCGTGTTGCATCCGGCACTTCTCGAAGGATTGGAGAGTTCCGACCGGCCAAGTTCAAAATTGACCGCTTGTAAAATCCGCTATGAGTGATAGTGAGCGTAATGAGCTCGAGTTCCGATACCGTCTAAATTTCCCTAGAAGTTGGGCGTAGTGTGCGACGTGACAAAAGGAAATTCGTTATTTCGCTGGTCAAAGACAGGTAGCAGGACGCAATGATTTTAGAAATGTATACCACACCAAAGAACTTCCATGTGGTCACAAACCGTTCGGGGATCTTGTGAAGGACATTAACGACCGACTCTTCATTCACAGTGCTAAGCAATTGAGGGAGTGGAAGGGACACTTTACCGTGGTTCTTAACCGTATCATATACGGTGAAGTTGAGTAGCTATTCATTGCTACTCCTGCAGATCTGCTGCGTCCACTTATACGGAAATCCTGCGAATTTGAGGCTTTTCTTATAGAGCCGAAGAGAAGGATAATCGTTAGAATTCGGAAAGCTGCACCTATCTGGATTGCGTCAACTGGGAAGATAATCCTGGAAAGTATTGAGAAATGCCTCAAGAGGATCGAAAGCGAAGGGGAATAGGGGGATTCCTTTGATTTGATTCCTCTTAAGTGGTCCATGGGTTGCATGTTATAGTATGCCAGAACCAATTCCAGCCGGACTTTCTCGGTTCGTGCGTCGTAAAAATCGGTGACGTCTGGAAGGGCATGAAGCTCAAGGTCATTCCATACGACGAGATTCGCAGGATACCGGTCGCTCGAATATGGTTATCAAAAGTTCGCATGGACAAGGACTTACTTATCCAACTCTCTTGTCTTGAAAGCTCCAAAGTTCCCATGGAGGACTGGGTGGTTATAAACTAGGAGATGAATAGCCAAACTTTTCTACTCCGCATAAATGGAGGCTGCTTAAAAGCACTGGAAAAGATGCTTAAAAACACTGGAAAAGATGTGATTCGGTGTCAGAAATGCAAAGGTGAAAGTGTTCCACTCCAGTCGGCGCGCCTGTTAGAGGAAGTGAAGATGGACAGTTCGACGGGGACTGAAGAGCCCCCTACGTAAGCAGATCCCGCTGCGGGTAGTGCAGATAAATCTACAGAACTCGAATTGTGCCTTTAATCTGCTGGACTTCCTCCTAGAGGAAGACGTCGACGTTCTACTAATACAGGAGCCTTTCATCGGAGGAGGCTGAACCATCAAAAGACTCCAAAGCAAATATTTAAATTTATTTCACCGGAGGGGGGACACTAACTGGAACATACCTAGCACATGTATCGTCGCAACGAAGGGCCTACACGCTTTTTTATGTACGGACCTGAGTTCCAGATAACTAACCGCGGTCAACCTAGAACAGACGAAAGCGGCGTGTATTTCTCGGCTTTCATGATTCAGAACTGATCAGCTTCGCCAGAAGAAAAACAACATTTGACATTCAATAACGCAGCAAAGGAAGCCTACGGGAAGGCTATGGCGCTAATGTCAGGCATACCCTTTAGACAGCTCGGATTATTAACGAGAAAGATGGGCCTCTCTTTGATTTTATAATTAACACAAATTCACCAGTGTGGGCAGTACACCAACCTTCTATTTCCCTAGCTCGGAGGATTGTTGTCCTACTCACTGATAATGGGGTTTTTACGGTGGAGAAATGGTGAGTGTTTGTTTAACCAGATACTTTTCAGTCTAGATCTTGCTGTAGAGGTCTCAATCAACTGGAGGACCTAGTGGAATGAAGATCTGAAGAACCTCAGGAAGCTGACCAGGGAGGTCTTCAACATCTTCTACAGGCACAAATATTGGCAGCCACACATCGTTTACCGAATTCCACCTCCTGCAGCTTAATGAACAAAAAATAGTTGTTTCTCCAATGTCAATTATCTGGACGTAATCCTATAGGTCGCCGTGTTGTCGTTGTGGGTCCTGCGATCAACCATTCAGGCCACAAGTAATCTCCGGCTATATCTAGAGCCTTCAATATTAGGCATCATCCGTACTAATGATGCGCTGGTATTATCCGCTTTCCCACAGCCATGGTACGGGCGTCTCTTGAAATCATCCCAGGTATTTGATAGCCGGCTTTGAAGAGATGGTATGACTACCAACACGAATACTATTTGTATTCTTTTTCCTTTGGTTGGTAATCGAAGCCGGCTCCGTCTTTTGTTCTGCAATGTCAAGCTGAACCATCTTCAGCCATACTTTTAAGGCGCTGATGGTTTTGTTTGCGTACACTTCAGACTATGTCATTTGCGATAGGTAACTTTAGAGTATCTTGGCCAAATAACTAGGGACAGCCGTTCAAATCGACGAGTTTTTTAACCACTCCCAGTTGGCTGAATTGTACCCATTTTTAACGTCCAATGTTATCACAGTATAACATTTATTAAAGGCCATTGCGTCTCGAGCCAGCTTTAAAACCACGTCAGAGCATGGATCGTTGAATGACCTTGGTAAAAACCAAACTGTCGCTCCGATTAGGTATCCCTATATTATATGATAGGGTGAAGTCTATTGTAGATGACCCTTTCAAACATCTTTCTTACCATGTCTACTATAAGCCAAATTGGACGTATGATGATGGATGTCCTGGATGTTTATTGGGCACCACTTTCATTGATCGGAGAAAACTCCTTCTACTAACTAACTAATTGATATACATGTCTCAAATACGCTGATAAACGAGTCGGTTCTTGTCAGTGGTTTTAAAAGCTCTATTGTGTTCGGATAGTTGAGTGATTAGAGCACAAAGCCGTCGTAGTGGAAGGTAGCGGTTCAAATCTCACCGGTGGCAGAGAAATTTGTTATCGTGACTGAATGTCCGATGCCAGTCGACTCGGCTGTGAATGAGTACCTAAATCAAGACAATAATCTCGGGCGAGCGTAATGCCGACCGCATTGCCTCCTATAGGGTACTATAATCCTGTAGTGTACCGTTATGTTCTTTAATGAAGTGCTCTAACATACTTCAAGACACTGATCCAATTGGATTGTCGCACCACCGATTATTATTAAAAGCTCTGTTGGAAATATCATCCAAACCAGGAGCTTTACTATCACCGATTCTCTGACAAATTCTGCAAGCTCCTCCTCGATTACGACAGGTGTGGTGTAGACATCCAACGTTTGTTTATATTTTTGCCCTGTCCATAATGCGTGAGAAAGAGCGCTACGACTATATCGGAAAGAAGAAGCGGGTAGGTCGGTGCCGTTCGCCATCTTATCTTCTTCATAACAACCCTCTACGCTGTTCCGCAGGGGTTTTGGTCTGCCGTTGCACAAACTTCCTTGAAACATTCTCGCTTGCTGGTCTGTATAGCTCGTTTAAGCCTATCTCGAAGATTCATGTATACTTTCTGTTTCTCGTGCAAGTCTAGTCTTCTTCTAGATAGTTCGAAGATTCTTCTTGCTCAGATATCCATATTGCCGTCTTGCCGGTTGCATGTCCTTCCCAAGTAACACTCTTAAGGTCGCCATCCATCTGCAATACGGCCTGTCAGTTACACCTGAATAGTTTGCATTTGACCGGCGGGCGTGAAGTGGACGGGTGGTGCTGACCTATCAGTTTGGACTCTTCAAGGGGCCGATGATCAAATGCTGATTTGGCCAACCGACCAAACATATTTATTTATGCTGTGAGCAAGGATTTCTTCTTTGTTTAGGATGTGAATGAGAGTTTTATGGGCATTTTTACCGCTGGTTAACATTTTTGATAAATACTCCTATATCTCAAATTCTCGTCTCAATGCCTTGCACGTCCAGGGTGGGACTAATGATATTGCTTCTTGCCGGTACGTGGTGCTTTGAGTTCTGTGCTGCGACTTCATCAATGCCTCTACATTGTATCACAACTGCTGATTTTCCGCCTAAACTTGTATCTCTTCGCCTAAGGACATCTCCATTTTGAAATGTAAATTTTTAGTTGCCTTACCTGGAGATTTCTTCAGCTCCAGCATCAAATCTCTTTTTTGGGAACGTCTAATCCGGCTGAGGCTTTCTTCAAAGTCCATCAGTTTGGGATCGAATTTGACCTTACCATATCGGCGTATGTGATATCTGCTTTTTGATGATTAATTCGTGCCGGATTCTCCTTTTCAATGGCGCGTTCTTCTTTCCGCCAACATAGCTTCATGCTTCCGCAAGTTCCTTTTTGGAGCATTACCTCCCTTAGGCTCATAGAAGTCGACGCCGTTGTTTCGACGATTTTGGTCGCCCTATTGACCTTGTTGGAGTTTTCCTTTTCCTGTGAGAGTCCTTTTTGCCTGTTTACGTCCTGCGAGCATTCAAGCAAATCGTTCGCTTCCTCTTTACTCTTCTTTTTATGTTTACCGCCCTTTGGGTTTTGAAGAAGGTGTCACTTGTGTTGTCTGAGTCATCCTTGCTTTCTTCTTTGCATTTTTATCGTCTTTGGTACTGTTGTACGGAACACGAATTACCTTGTTTTTGATGCTCTGTTGCACATTATGTTTGTCCTTTATGAATTCCGACAAAGGGAGGACAACGAACGATAATTCGTCTATATTCAGACACTGTTCCTCTGTTTGGTTTTCCCAGTTTGCATATATAAATAAGCTTTCCGATTCCTTTCCTGATTTCATCCTTCAGCGACGTTAACTTTAGCTTCTCCTAAATGGATCAGACACTAGTTCCTGCAAGATTTACTGACCAGGTGTGGTTACCTCACTTTGAGCTGAAGAATGCCCAGTCTGTTAATATCTCGGGAATGATGTATTTCTTTTAAACGCTTTTTTCTTTAGACTTCTTATAGTACTAGGCATCGGTTAAGGACTTATGAGGTTTTCGTAGAATGAGATGTCAGAGATTGAATTGTTGCGTGTTGACAGAACACTTCTGTGGAGCTTCGCAAATTTTCTAGGTTTTTTGAGATACCTCTCCTCTTTTGGTGTGTCCGGCCACTCAGGATGGTTTTGGCCATCGCCCAACCGCATTATGTCATCACAATTTCTAAGAATGCCTTCCACGACGTATGGTAATCCAAAAACATCGCTGGAAAAAGTGTACAGCTAATTGAGAAGAGAACACGCACTTTTCTCCGAATCCGAACAAAATTTGGTGGATAGATGATAACTATGAAATCCCACGCATACAGCGAGTGACATAAATTTAGGTGGAGTTTAAAGGGGGGGCTCTCCATGGAAAGGAGGAATATAAACAAAATTTTTAGCGATGTAGTCGTACTTTACGAAATTGACATTAGTTTCGGCGTGAATCGCAAAGTGCGCGAGTACGAAGTCAAAATGTACGCACTTAAAGTGAGACAGGACTCATTTTGGGAAACTACCCAACCCAAAAATCCGAAAAAAAGCAGGATGGTCCGCTTAGATGAAATCTAGGCCTCCCATTCCGATATCTGTTCAAATAAACATACTAATAGCATATTACCAACTGGAAAACCTCTCTTAAGTTCATCCTAGGAGTACCGACATAGAGAAATGTGTCGTGCATACACATGCCACATCTTATGGAAATCCAACTATTAGTGTCAAAGTTATAGCAGTTTAAACTTATCAATTTCCTGCGAATTTACCGCATCCTAAGCCATACAAACAAAATGCTGACGTCATAGTTCACGAGAATAATTGACATTCGAATAAAATATTAAAATTCCACTCATGAAGAATCTATTTCTGCCTAACCCTTTTTTGCATCTGTTGTAGGTTAAATTAAATTAAATAATATTAAACTCAGAGTGTGAAGCGTGTGAGGTTGACTATTATCAACACAGGGCTTTGCATCAAATGATTTATTTAAATCGCTTTCTAAAAACTAGAGGGCAATGGGATTTTTAACTATGTTATACGGAGCTGCTATGCACTCATCGCTTGTCACATCTTCTTTTTCTTCAGCCTTTGTCCCGTTCACAAATGGAGTCGCCTCGTCATGATCGGTTTCGCCATTTTATTTTATCAGATGCCTGATCTGGATGCAATTTCGAGGCTTTTTAATGATCATCCAGCGTATCAAGCCACCGTTGTTTCGGCCTGCCTTTTGGTCGCTCACCATTGACTTTACGTGACCATACCATCGAAGACTCCTTCCTCGGAGTTTCTCCACGATCGGTGCAACCCCATATTGATCGCGGATATACTCATTTCGGATGTAATCAAATCGTGCCACGCGACCAATCCAATGCAACATCTTCGTCTCCATTACCGCAAGACGCCGTTCATTGTCTTTTATAGTCGGCCAACATTCAGAACTATAGAGAGCGGCAGACGGACGACATTGCGGTAAATTTTAGATTTGAGACGTTCGCTAATACGTCGATCACAGAGAACACCAGTTGTGGAATGCCACTTCATCCAGGTTGCGTTAATACGTGAAACCATTTCATTACGCAGTTCTCCATTGGCTGATATAGCGTTGACCCGAAATGTTTAATTCGCTCAGTTCTGGGCAGGTTACTGAAGCTGACAGCACTGAGCAATTTAAATATCTGGAGTCAATGCTATTGGCCAATGGAGAACTGCGGTATGCTCCTCACAAAGGAAAATACAAAACCTTTTATACCTGGAGCGTCAAGCTTCCGGTTTCCCGACGCTGCCCCCGGGAAAGCTGTTATCAACGATAACTAAAACATGAGCATGTTTGATAAATTAAAAGAAAACCAATTTAACTCCGACCTTGTTGTTGAAGCCAGAGTTTATTAGCAACTCAACTGACAAATCATGAATATCTTTTACTTCCTAAGAGGCTATAAAAAGATTGATCCAACATTTTCCTTGTTGACGAAATATGACCTCTGCTAAGTGCCCACTTAGCTCTGAAGTAGGCAGATCAAGCGACAGATAGCCGTCCGGGTTGTAAATATGATTTTGCTGATCGTCACACAAGATCGATGTAAGCGATCATCACAATCAATTGCATCAATTTCTAAGATGATTTTTCCATTGATCACGGCCATTTATCTCACGATGGTATCGTGTTTTTCCTTTCTCATCTTTTTTTTCATTACGTTCCTTTCATTTACTTTCTTGATCTTTTACAATAACATTTTTTAGAGTCGATCATTCTCCGTCCAATATAAATAAATGTCTCCTACAATGGCATGACAATATTGGCCGTGTTGACTTGATGTTGGGTCTCCCCCAACCCAACAAGTATCTGAATGAGTGTACGAGTATTTGAGTAGAGTATCTTCGAGTGAGGAGAGTGTATTTCAAAATTTATTTGTCGACTTTTCATTATTTATGATTTGTGTTAAAAACCGTCATATATCACTCCAATGTGACGTCCATTAAATTCATAACCGCTCGCTCTCTGGAGAAGGAATGTCAAGTGTTATATAGAAAATATCTTTAGATACAGTACAATTTATAGGCTGACTTCACGTATATAGATATTTGTTCATACATGGACTGGATAGATGGACGGGATAGCATGATGCGTATGAGTTTTTAAGAAGACGGCTTTGAGGGGTCTATGGTCAGATTTAAAGCAGAGGATTGTATCTATTCACGTCAGCTTCTTCACAATTACACATAATGAATCTGACCCACATGCATTTTCATTTTTGTGGACACACATCACGTCTCGTACCATCTCCATGTCCAAATATGATTGCATTACGGAGGCTGACACGATGCAGTGGTCTTTAGTGACTTTGAGTCATCCCCAAGTAAGTAATGCAAAATTAGAGAGATAGCAGTAAAGAAGCAACGCCGTGTTAGCTTGCACGCATTTCGCATCGATTACCCATCGAAAGGCCATCCTTTCGGTAACGATCTTTATGTCACGATAGCAACAAATTCGTGAGATTTTCGCTGAGATTAGGCTCAAAATCTAGATATTCAACCATTTCCAGGCTTGGTCGCCATCAATTATGAACTTCGGTGTACATTCCATAACCAGGTCATTAATGTAATTATCCAACGAACAAAACGATAAATTGTGCGATCATCCTCGATTTTACGGATGAAATACCTAAAAAAATATGTGGTGATACAGTTTCCTGCCGGGTTATAAATTACTCGATTTTATGTGGTGCTTTCAATACAGAAATACTTCAGGAAAGCGGAAAAAATGCAATTATTCGAATTGAATTCGATAAAAAACTGCACAAAATCATTCCGTGGGCAGATCATAAAACGAACAGTACCTCATGAGTATCCGTTGATCCTTCAAGCCGAAACGAGTATCTTTAATTTATCCATTTGTCGTGCATGATGCCTACATGAAATTGTAAAAGATCACTAATAACTTTGCGTCTTAAGATATCGCGAAAATGTCGTAAAATTCATTGATTGGTGATATTTTGCATTATATGGAGAAACTGATCATGACGACGATAATGACACGACCGTGATGTTGTTGACGATGATGGTCAGCCCAATCGTCTATTGGATTCGTACATGATCTTGTGTTTTTGAGATGATGACAAATATGGGATTATGCAGTTGCGTTGGACTTTATAGGAACGCAGGCGTCTGTAGCCTCAGGGCTGGTTGCGTTGTAATTGCCTTCTATAATTGAGAGGGCAGTGGCTCGGAGTTAACCCAGCTGATGTATCCTAAAAAAGGAATTTCTAGATGTGCAGACCAAAAATTATTTTCAAGTTGTGAAGGTGGTTTGGTTCCGTCAACACTCTACTTAACCAGAAGAAAAGTCATGGAATATTATATCAAAATTCTTAGAAACTGTTCACCATTTCTCTGTTGATGCATTTTTACTGAAGACAGAAGTGACAGCGTAGGAGACAAAACTTTAGTTCGTTCGATGACAACTGGCATATATATTTGGAGTTCAACGGCAGACTCTGAAGAACTGCGTCGTCATTCTGGACCACAGCGATTGCCGAAAAATTAACTGCGGGTGGAATGTTGATTCCAGAGATCCTAGACAAAGCGTCAGCTGTCTAAACTAAACTAAACTAGCTTATGTAGACTTAGTGCTGGAATTGGCGCTTTGTTGGGCTTTTGCCTTAAGGGATATGGCTAGGGATGTATCCTGCAGAAGCAATGCCGAAAATGTAGCGTCTACCAGTTGTTGTTTGGAGGTATCAAATGCCTGAAAGGTTTCTGGAGACCATAATAACCTCCGGTGATTTTTTGGTCTTAGGATCAGATAGGAAGGTGTCGGAAGCATAGCGTGGTGATGAGCGCCTTTGAGAAGGAAACGACGGTAGAAGTATATAATACCCAAGAACCTTCTAAAGTCTTTGATCGTCTGCGTCACCGAAAAGGCAACGAGAATGTCATCCAAGTGGACGAAAACGAAGCCTTAGTTTCGTAGTTCAGAATAGATGAATCTCGAAAGGTTGCTCGGCCTTGCACAAGCCGAAAATTATCCGTGTGAACTCGAACAATGCGAAAGTTGTGCAAACTGCTGTCTTTGCAATAGATGGTAAGCCTTGCCGAGATCCAAGGTCGAGAAGACAGAACAATTTGCTAAATAATGCACTAAGCCTTGGATGAGTGGAATAGGCCACCGGTCCCAAATCATCTGTTCATTTAGGCGTCTATAATCTCCACAAGGTCGCCATTCGCTGCTAGGCTTCAGTACTGGATAGAGTAAAGGTGACCAACTACTGTTGGAAGGTCTGCATATATCCTGCTTGATTAATTCGTGGAATTCTTTCTGAATAGCAACCTTCCCGGGGGATCAAGGACACACCTTCGAGAGGATTCGATGGATCCAGTGGTATTGATGTAGTGTTGAACATCATGCTTAACTGGCTGAGATATACTACAGGAGAGTGCGCGAATGCGAAGAGTGTTGTTTGCGCAGACTGAAATTTTCCCTGACGACCTATGTTGTGGGGTTTATCAAAAACCTGTGACACAGAAAGTCTGCGCCTAATATCTGGACAATGATGCCAGTTAAAATGAGCTTTTTGGGTCTGGAGACAGGGAAGAACGAGACTTCCGCGCCTGTGTCAGATCAGATAATTGCATCTACTAAAGGGAGTGTATACTGTAAGGCGACATGTTCTTGTAATTCCGGCAAAAGTCACTGCGTCCCCAGCAAATTCAGGTTTTTTGGGTCACGAGAAAAGTATATGGGTCGGTAGATTTAATGACCTACCAACTTACGATGATACCAGCACACGTCGGAGTTTGATGTGGACTCCGGCGCGCAGCTATCCACGGGCCCGTTTCTCGAGGTGGACGTCGAATGCATTCGCCACCGCATTGTCAAAAGCAAAGCATTTATCGCCGTTGTTAGTGTGGTCGCATTTGTCGTGAGCGCGGCCATTTGCCGTCTTAGTTCTGCCACCAGTTGCGCGTACTAATTTTCAATTTTGGCTGCGGTGGGGGCCAACATCTCTTGAGAACCACCGTCGTCACACTTTAGTATGGTCTCCGGCCGTCGTTGAAGCCACAAGGCTGACTACCCTAGAAAGCAGAAGACGTCGACTTCGTCTTGGCCTACCAATGTTTGGTAGTATCCTCGAGATCGTCGCAGCGATGGAAGACCCTTTAGTTGCAGCGCACTCAATGTGTTTTTTGAAATCTTCTGTCAACAATTACTCCCAAACATTTGAACAACGCTTGGGAGTAAATTGTTTGTTCGCCAACTTTGATTTTCACAGTTGTGTACTTTTTTCTCTTGCTGATGAGAACTATAATACTTCCGGAATTTTTCAACCAGGAATTGATGTCGCATATCGCTTCACTTGCGTAGATCTCGATCTAATCTTGATGCTTTGCAACCATTGTTATTCCGATACCATCGGCGAAGCCAATAGTTGTCACGTTGTCCGGAAAGCGCAGCGTCAACACTTCATCATACATAACTAGCCTCAGCAAAGGACCTAGGACGGAACCCTGTGGCACCCCGCAAGTTGTCGGGAATATTTTTAGCTCATCGTCCGAGTCGCAGTAAAGCCTTCTCCCAAGCAGAAACTCAACAACAACGCATACAATGTATTTCGGAGCCTATAGCTTGCCGAAAGCCTCGATGATTTTTTTTCCCATGTTGCAGTATTGAACGCATTTTTTACGTCGAAGGCTATTGCTGCGCAGCATTTTCCTTTCTGATTGCAGCCTGAGCCAAACCAGTCACCATACTGATTGCGTTGACAGTTGATTTCGCCTTACGAAATCCGAATTGTCGGAACGGCCTCCTTTCTTTTCCGCAACAGCAATCAGCCAGTTGTATATTACTCGCTCAATTAGTTTGCCAATGGTATTGACCAGATGATTGATGGTTTACCTACTTCCGGAATGAGTATTTGCTTTTGTAGCGTCCATTACTTCGGGAAATCTCCTTCCTTGGGCAACTTGGTCTTTTTCTTAGTCAATCTGTTCGTTGCGTATAGTCCACATCTACTGGGAACAGGGTGTTCACTATATTTTGCAACAACTGCGGACAAGTAATCGGTGGGGAGCGTTCGCCTTTTAATAATGATATCACCGACCTGCATGTGCCACCCCATGGGCGAAAGTCAGCTTCATTACAAATCTGCTTGAAATGTTCAGATTTGCTCTGTGTGATAGATACTTGCAATTTTTTCCTCGCACTTTTAAATTGCACGTGTAGCTCCTCGAACTCAGGTCGGTTTCTTCTGCGCTGGGAGCATCAATTTCTCAATTTCACCAGAAATTAGGATTTCGTCTTCGGAAAGTGCTTCGCCGAGGCATAAAGGCAACGCATGCCCTTTGAAATTTTTCCACAACCTGTGAACCTTTTTTTGTGCGCTTTCCGATAGCAATGTTTCTCTTCCAGAAGTACCTCCTTGAGCATTTCTGCATCAAATTTCTTCGTTACCCAGCTCATCGTTATTTTTTCTAATGGCTTCATAATATTCCTTTCCGAAGTTTGGAAAATGACAGCATGATGATCGTTGTGTGTGTACTTCTCGCTGACACACCATTGCAAGTCCCTGATTAGAGTGTTACTGACGATGGTGAGGTGTATTACCGATTGAAATTCTCCCCTCCGAAATGTGTTGGCTATCCCAGAGGTGGAAAGTACCACGTTCAAACGCGAGAATGTCTCCAATATTCGTCCTCTTGCATTGGTTTCTCTGCTACCCCATTCTTCTGCCCATGCGTTGAAGTCGCCGACTATTATTTTGGGATTGTAGCGACTTGTATTGAAGGATAATTTCTCCAGCAATGACGTAAATTCTCCTAATCTGTCTATCTGCCCGGTGCTCTGAGGTGGCGGGGAGGAAGACGGGGCGGCAACCCTGTCGGCTGAACCAAAACCAAGTGGCGAGGAGAACCTCCACGTGGTGGCACCGGGAACCGCTGTATCGCATTGGCTTGCCGGCGTGATGCAGTAGGCGAATGCTCCAAGGCCTAGCTAGGGCGATCAGACCCGAGTCTGCACGGGGACTCATCTGAAGTGGCTTCAGTCACGAAACCTTACCAGGGGTATACTGGTACCATGGGAACCGAGGTAGCCCCTGGACTCTTATACTTCAGGAGAATTCCTGTCGTATCTGAGTACAGCTCGGTTGGCTGCGGCTGGTCTCCTAGTGGGACTTTCATAGGGGCTGTGGTTGTGCTCGAGCGAGAAGAGACCTTCGGGCCTCGACGTAGTGTTGCGTATCAACACTGGTGCCGTACTCCATAGTTCGGTAGAGATTTGGGTAATTTTTGCATCCACCAGTATGAATGCTAAGCCATGCACTTGGTATAGACTGGTACCGTTGCGCTTGTCTCAGCGGGGCTCTCATTGTGGTCATAAAATCAATCCGTGTCTGAAGAGGACCGTAACATTAAGTCTCCATGACAGGTACCTACGTAAAACACCGAGGACTTCACTGTCTATCTGTCCGCTACATGCATTTTTCTCGGAGACGGTTATAGCGATTGACACCAAATTTGGTAGAAAGGTGGGAACTATGAACATAGTGCATGGAGGCTCAGCGTGCACATCGCTAAATGCGAACCCTACCTGAAGCTTCTACTGCAACTAAGGAGTACGGCATTCGAGTTGTTCAGCGCAACTCCATGCTTGAGCCAACAAGGAGATTTTCCCTCGATATGGGCACATCACAGGAACCATGAGAATGTCACAAACGGGTCGTAAATAACCCATGAATTCTCCTGAGACTTAGGAACCTGAATATACCCTGAATGTATATCCGCGTATGATACTTCTTCCTTGGTGAAAACTTGCTATGACACTCGGACTTTTTCGTGTTCTTTACAAGCCTTGCTATATCTTAATAAGGCTATGCCTATTCTGGTAGAAAGTGATATTATTTAGTCTAAATATGTTGTGGAGAAGTGAAATTCCTTGACCCATATGTACACATATGTTATATAAATACCATTGGGTTTCTTATTGTTCCTTGACGTATGAGAGATTTGGACATCTTCTCCTACAACTTGAAACCTGCTTATGATCTATTTTATCAGAAGCTACAAATGATCCTTTTCAGATACTAGCTCCTGGCATTTAAAGCCAGTGCTCATGTGTGCCAAATCGGTAACACCGGATCTTGCCACATTTACGCAAACTCTATGCAAATTAGTTTAAATACCGACTTCATGAAAATTATGAAACCCATTCCGTTGCTTGGTTTAATTAACACAACAGCTTTTTTCTTTCAATATCTCTCGGTAAATTTCGTTAATTTGTTCATAATTCACGTAGTACCCCACTGAGAAGTCAGTTGCACCAATGATGCCGCGGCTGATGTTGATGCTAACCATGATCATGGCCTGATGGCATAGGATCTAAACGAGATACTTTTCTTTATTATTATTGCTCGAATTATTATTATTAATCAGTTGGGAAGGTGAACATTCTTTTCAGCTAATTCCCCCGTACGGCCCAAATGGACGCTCTGTCACTTGTGTTAAATAATGTCGTTTTGCTGTCAGAAAGGTTGGTTATTTATAACACAATAATTCAACGTTTTATTGACATTTGCAGATGGAACCGAGTCTTTTGTGTTATTTCTGAAACAATGTCACCCTGATGGGACACGATCAGTCATATTATGATGGCCATTTGTCATGATGTTTTCTCTTTTGAATTCAAGATTTAAATGGAGGATATAAATAAAATGGTGTGAGAAAAAATGGCTGGACTTCGTTGTTTATAGCTGGTTACTCAGGGTTTGTTAATGGCTCTTATCACTTGTGAACTGTTCATCAAAAGTTTGTTATGATTGTCCTGATGTTTACCTTCAACAATACTTCGAGGATATTTTATTAGATTCTGTGATAAAGTCGGGTCAAAATGAGTATCTTATATTTCAGTCCCAAACATCCGTCGGCTTGATTATGTTTCTGTTAATTTACTATCCGGTTGTGTTTGTACATAGCAGGGAGGATCGTTTGGATTGGTCCATATTCGAATCTTACCTCCAGAATAACTACAGAAATCATTGCCGCAGTCCATTGATATCCCATCCATTTCTAGACACATGAAATCATTAACGACTCCATTACGGATGCATATACAAAATTATATACAGATACGAATTATGACCGTCATAATTACTTTGCACCAAACAGACGCCATAACTGCAGGTCGACATATCTGGCCATTAAGGAACTGCGCTGCATCAGTACACAATTCATTGAAGAGAATGATGATGGCGATGTATTTCATATTTCAAAACTGTCAGGACAATCAATCAACATTCTGACGTACCTGCACTATTATCGGATCTGCCTTTTCATTCGTTATCCGTGCAAGCTCTCTGGTTGGATTCTTTTTCAATTTTCTTTTTGTATTTTGTAGAGCGTTTATATCACCTTTTCAGGTGCTACAATTTATTTCAATGTTATTGGAATGGATTTCTCACTGCAGGCAGGTTTCCTTCATTTTAATTTTTTTATTTGTAAGAGTGAAGCATCTAGGAAGGACCCATTGATTTTTATTTTTCATAGATTGAATCGCTACAAAATGAAGGTTGAGTTTTTTTTATAATGAGCGCTTAGGATCAAATCAAAAATATACGCAGAACCTGTAGGAGGCGGTGCAGCATAAATTTCATTATCTGAATATGGAATCCACTTGGCTAATGGGTTAAAAATTAGTGGAGAGTTATTGAGAGAAGAAGGTTCGAAATAGTTACATATATCGGCTCTACCAAAGGTTCGCATTTTCTGGGACTTTTTCTCTGATTCTAATGTTGAGCTTGCAAGAAATTCTGCAGCGAAAGCAAGCAAATCGTTTCATTCGCACCGGAAGCGTCTTTTTTGCAGTCGAACAGACGGGACACCTAGTGTATTGTATTAGGTTGTTGCACATGAAATGACCGATTTGGTACTAAAATTTGAAACGGCTGTAAAGCTTACAAAAATTTATTTAATTAATCAAAATAGGTGCCAGTCGATTCAAAGCACTTCTCCCAGCGAGATACAAGAGCATGTATGCCAGTTTCGTAGAAGTCCAACTGTCGGGTGTTGAGAAGTTCGTCGTTCCTAAATTGGTTTTCCGCCAAAAAATGTACCAAATGCTTAAAAAAGGGGTAATCGGTTTGCGAAAGGTCCAGTGAATATGGTGGATGAGGCAGAGTGTCATACTGCAATTCCTTCTCCTCCTTCTTGGGCCGTTGTTCTGGATACATGAGGTCGTGCATTGTCGTGAAGGAGTATCACACCATCTCTGTTGACCAATCTCGGCCGTTGAATATTTAATTTTTGGTGCATTTCCTCGAGTTGGGCACAGTATTTCTGTGCATTTACCGTTTCTCCAGGTGCCAAAAAAGAATAGTGGATAACTCCAGCTGCAGACCACCAAACAGTCACCATTACCTTCTTCGGATGGAGGCTCGGTTTCGACATATGCTTCGGTGGCTCGTCATCATCTAGCCATTGTGCTGATCGGCGACGATTATCATTTAATATCCAATTTTCATTACGTGTTACTATTCTGTGCAAAAAAGGATCGCTTCTGTTACGATAGAGTAAAGAACTGCAAATTTCCATTCGAAGCGCCATGTTTTGCTCCGTAAGGGCATGCGGCACCCATTTGTCGAACTTTTTCACCTTTCCAAGTGGTTGCAAGTGCCGGGAAACTGTTGAATAGTGCAGGCCTAGTTTCTCTCTCATAGGCTGACGTGTGTCGGATTCGACTAGCAAACACACTTCGTCGTTGTCAATTGATGGTCCTGGATGTCCACGTGGCTTACTTTGAAGGTTTACGTCGCCTGACCGGAATTTTTCGAACCATTGCCGTGTGGCTCGTTCGCTTACCGTATCAGCTCCAAATGCGCTATTAACGTTCATGGTCGCCTCCGCTGCTTTATGACCAAGTTTGAACTTTTCTATGTGTCCGGATAGCTGAGTGGTTAGAGCACAAGGCTGTCGTGCGGAAGGTCGCGGTTCAAATCTCACTGGTGACAGTGGAATTTGTATCGTGATTTGACGTCGGATACCAGTCGACTCAGCTGTGAATGAGTACCTGAGTCAAATCAGGGTAATAATCTCGGGCGAGCGCAATGCTGACCACATTGCCTCCTAGTGTACCGTTACGGTCTTGAATGAAGTGCTCTAACACACTTCAAGGCCTAGATCCAATATGGATTGTTGCGCCAACGATTATTATTATTGAACTTTACTCCTTACTTTTTTCCTTTTTATTCACTGTTATCACAACCATGGTCAAAACTGAAATGACTCCTTGATTAAATGTAGGTGTATTTATGCTTCATTATCCGGTGGTTTGATACAACAAAATTGCAACTAACTTCACATGATTACCAAATCGGCCATTTCATGTGCAACAACCTAATATTTAATATAATGTTAATGGAGGAAAAAATAAAGGCAGCATTGTTGTTTAACATTGCAGTTAGTCACCCTTCACTTGTCGGAAGTGAGTGGCACCTCGTAATATAAGACCGGATGAGGGGTAGTTACCATTATAAAGTGGGATCTTTGGAAGATGTCAAATTTCAAGCTCATAACAGCCACCTTAAGAGCTGTGGGATTTAAATTAACTCCTATGCCAAATTCTCATTCTCATCAATATAAATAAGCAAATCTCAAACAATCTTTTCTCCGTAGAATATATATTTGGTTGCCATTGACTACTTAGTGGAAACTCCGCCATGCTATTAACATAGTATGCTGGTCCCAAGCCCAAGTAAAGGAGGAGGGTTTGAGGCAACGTACTCTGTACTATCCTCAGTAAAACAAAAATAAAATGCTGAGATCAGGGAAAGAGATAAATAGAGTATAGTTGGAGTTATTCTACTATGCTAAATCCTACCTGATCTCTCTTGGTGACAGGCCCACGACGGGTCGACCAAGAAAATGCATAGAATGTCGTTACAAACATGATGATCGGATTGAGTCACAAGCCTCGGAGAAATGCTAGGGCGTCCACCTCAGTCGACGCGGCAGGACGGGCCCCGGTCCTGTCGAGAAATGGGCAAGGGTTCTTGACGCATGGACGGCGTCAGGACGTAAGCAAGTTAGTCCGCACACAACGAACAAAACAAATACGTGTCTGCACGCTAAATGTTGGTACCCTAACTGGAAAGACCGAGGAACTCGCAAGAGCCCTTCGGAAAAGGTGCATTGACATCTGCGCTCTGCAAGAAACCCGATGGTCTGGTGCCAAATGCTGCGACATTGAACGCGAACGCGGTAAAAATGGCTACAAACTTCTCTATTTTGGTAACCCATACACTTAATATGTTGTTGGCATTGTCATCTCAGAGGGTTTCCGTGATGCCATTAAAGAAGTCGAACGATTTGATGATCGGCTGATGAAGCTCACCATTATATCAGCTGATCGCACTATTCACTTCTTCAATGTGTATGCACCACAGACAGGTCGACCTGATGCCGAGAAAGATGCCTTCTGGCAACTTCTCGATGAAAAGACTTGTCACGTGCCTGCTGACAATTACATAATCATTACCGGCGACCTTAATGGTCATGTGGGTGAAAAGGCAGACGGTAACAGGTGCCATGGTGGAAAGGGGTTCGGAGCGCGCAATGAAGGTAGCCAGCGTATAATCGATTTTGCGGACACCCATGACCTTGTACTTATGAATACATGGTTCATCAAACGATTGTCTCATCTTCCCACATTTTATAGTGGGAACAATAAAACGCAAATCGACTATATTCTCATAAGACGCCAACATTTTACCACTGTCGCACCTCAACATCGGCCGTTGATTGCCGTCCTGCGAATTAAGCCATCGATAAAACAGCGTGAGGAACGCACTGGCCCGCCGCGCATTAAATGGTGACGATTTGGTGAGAAGAAAGAAGAAACGGTCTCACTCATACGATTGCCAACCATTACGAATGTGGAAGAATCATGCAACCAAATGAAAGACACGATCCACAAAGCGGCCTCTGCAACCCTCGGGGTCACCAAGCCGGGTAAGCGGAACATCAACCGAGATACTTGGCTTTGGAATGATGATGTTGAAATGAAGGTCCGTGAAAAGAAACGCCTCTACCACAAATTTCTCGACGATAAAACGCCTGCTAATTGGCAAATTTATAAGAATGCCAACCGGGAAGCAAAAAAAGCGGTCGGTGTCACCCGAGCGAACCATTTCAAAAATCTTTACGATAAACTGGACACTCGGGATGGCGAGAGAGATCTGTATCGACTTGCTAAAAGCCGTGATGAACGCACACAGGATATCGAACACTTCTGTTGTGTTAATGACAAGAACGGTACTTTGCTTACCAACCGTCGAGCCGCAACGGATAGATGGCGAGAATACTTCGAGCAGATTTCAACTGAAGAATTTGCTCATCCTCCACTTCCACAATCATTGTCGACATTTGGAGTAGTTCCACCAGTCAGCGCAACTGAAGTCGAGGAGGCAATAAAACAAATGAAATCGGGGAAAGCGAAGAGCTGGGACCCAACACTGCGGCTCAGTGAATTCTTTAACCGGGTTATTCAGGAAGATACCACTGTTCCAATATGGAAGATTTTTGAACGCATTCTTGACAACCGTATTCGCGATATCGTTGAAATAACCGTGAATCAAGCCGGATTTGTCAAGAACTGCGGAACTACTGACGCAATACACGCTGCGCGGTTACTCATGGAGAAACACCGTGAGAAGCATCGCCCTCTTTACATTGCCTTTCTGGATCTAGAGAAAACGTTTGACCGTGTACCACACGAACTCATCTGGTATGCTTTACGACAACACTTCGTGCCAGAAAAACTCGTGCGTTGTGTTCAATTGCTCTACCACGATCCGAAAAGTAAAGTTCGAAGTATGGCGAGTGTATCAAAACCGCTTCGTGCCTCTGTTGGAGTTCATCAAGGAAGTGCCCTCTCACTACTCCTCTTTGACCTTGTTATAGACACCGTCACACGGGATATCCAAGGTCCAGCAGCCTACACACTGCTTTATGCAGATGATGTTTTCCTAGCATCTGATAGCAAAAATAATCTCGAGCAACTTGTTCAAAAATGGAATGATCGCCTCATGCAACACGGTCTCAGATTGAATTTAAATAAAACTGAATTTTTGACAACCGATCCCCATGAAACAGGCACAATCACTGTCAACGGCAGTGATCTGCCCAGAACTGAGCGATTTAAATACCTCGGGTCAACGCTATCAGCCAATGGAGAGCTACGTTATGAAATTGCTTCACGCATTAACGCAACCTGGATGAAGTGGCGTTCCACAACTGGTGTCCTTTGTGATCGACGTATCAACGAACGTCTCAAATCTAAAATTTACCGCAATGTCGTCCGTCCAGTCGTTCTCTATGGTTCTCAGTGTTGGCCGACCATAAAAGACAATGAACGGCGTCTTGCGGTAATGGAAACGAAGATGCTACGTTGGACTAGTGGCGTCACACGTTTAGATCACATCCGAAATGAGGATATCCGCAATCGTTATGGGGTTGCACCGATCGTGGCAAAGTTGCGGGAGAGGCGTCTTCGATGGTATAGTCAGGCAATTCGTGCAAACGAGAATTCACTTGCCAAGATTGCTCTGAACATCGAAGTCGATGGTAAACGGCCAAAAGGCAGACCTAAGCAACGGTGGCACGCTGGATGGGGATTTGAAAGCCTCGAGATTGCACGCAGATCAGGCATTCGATAGAGCCAAATGGCGAAGCCGATCACGACGAGCCGACCCCGCTTGTGAACGGGACAAAGGCTGAAGAAAAAGATTGACTACTTAGTGGAGTCGTCAACATCATCTATGTGCCGTGGCTTATGGTTTTCTGAAATGCTCTTCAGCTCGCCCTAGCGCTTTTTGATATGCCCGCACTCTTTATCTACTGATCTGCGGCAAGTGCTGTGTTCCTGGGGCGACAAACTCATCGGCCTTCTTCAGAGAGTGGGTTGCACTGTATAGCGTAACCAGCAATCGAATTATTACCCCTCTTGACTGTGTGACCTATTCACTGCCTTCCGATCACATCGCTCACGGGTGGCAGGCCTGTTCAAGACCAAGTTCTTCGCTCTAAATAGTAACAGCCAATGAACGCTTGCAGAAAACAGTCTCAACTTGATCTTGGTGTTGAGGTTACTGCCTTTCCAAATTTTAGACAAGGCAGCGAAAGCGGATCTAACGCTGTTAATGCGTCGGGTAAAATCCAGTTCGATGTCACCGTCGGCAGTAACCACGCTTCCTTGATTTACAAATTGATCGATCGCTTCGATGTTCCAACTATACTTACTCTTTTCCACTTGGCCAATGCCCATGATCCAGTGAGAGGGTAGACAGATGTCATCATCGTAGCCGAGGTTTTTGTGGAAAGCTATCATCGTCCATTCAATTCATCCGCATCCTCTGGTATAGACAGGCTCAAGAGTGACACCGAAAGCAGGAAGAAATAATATCGGTGACAAGATGCAACAAGATGATTCCGCTGTGGACTTCAAATTCCTTCGTTCTGATAACAGCTATTAATTTTTCCCGAAATGCTCCTTCTGCGTTGAGCACGCCAAATACGCTCCCTGTTCACGGTGTCAGAAACGAAGATCTGAACTTCGTGCACTGTTCCAAAATGACCTGAAGACGGTCGGGTCCAACCGCTTTACTGCTTTTGGTTGCCTTGAAATGACTTTTTTTCTACTTGCAGAAGCAGTCTGTATCCGTTTGTTACGGTGACAGCCCATTTCGTCTATAAGAGGCGGAACTTCACCAGTTGTGATGCGGTTATAAACCATAGTGAAGTGTTTCTGCCACCCCTCCTGTAGCTCTTGGCAATTCTCGTTCGAGTTGGGGAAAGCAAGCATCCTGGGGAGCTTTGTTGAAGGTCATGCGCACATTCCAGAAACCAACTGTAGTAAATTTTGGATAGCCAAAGGCGTTCGCGTAAGGACAGTCCTTATCCAAGACATTTTAATATCAGCAAGGTTTTGAAATTTGCAGATAATCCTACAAATTTCTGTTCCTTTAGGCGGCTTTTATGACAAGAAGGGAAGACTTTAAGTGTATCCTTATGTGCAGCACACAGGACGGCTATGTAAATATGTAAAACAAATTAAATTTAATCCACGGCAGTGTACTACCTCAGCTGTACCGGAAGAAAGGGGTGGTTATCATATGTAGTAACGCACATTTACGAGAGAATTAAAGTGTTGCTTGCCCGGTCATTCTATATATACATAAATATACGTACATTAGGAAATATATTAGATTTTACCTGCATCCACAAGTTTCTGTACAATCCTCGTTTGCTACTTCGGCATATTTCAAGGTAATCCGTAGGTAATTATGTGC
This sequence comes from Hermetia illucens, assembly GCF_905115235.1. NCBI lineage: Eukaryota > Metazoa > Arthropoda > Insecta > Diptera > Stratiomyidae > Hermetia > Hermetia illucens. The sequence continues at coordinate 142,535,379 of NC_051851.1, forward strand.
CCTGCCTCTGGTAGTTTAGTTTCAATCTCGATTACTGGCGAAAGTTTCCGGTTTGGAGACCTAGCAGAATAAACCTGGGTCATCCGTTTTTCTTGTGGCGAGAAAGAAAGCGCATACGCACAGTGTGTTGGACTCCTGCGTAGGTATGTACGTCATCGGACTGCCAACTAAATACCTCTCCATCATCAGAGAACTAGTCTGGAACCCTTTGACACATAACTTTTGGGCTGGCCCTCCCTCTCTCTCTGCTAAGAGAGCCTTCAAGTGAAGGATTTTTTTTAGAACGGGAAGGGAGAGGAAGTGTAGGAAAGCAGTTGTTAATTGGACCCCTTGCCAACCGGTCCTGCTCAACCTTCTTCCCCATCTGACCCGTCACTACAGGTGTGATCGCTGTCGTTCGTCCTTCCATTGCAGATCATTTAGTCAGAAAAACATGCCTCATGATGGGCAGGTGAGACTGAAAACCCTCATTCCCATTCTAAATTTCTAAGGAGCCGCGCGGTCCATTTAACTCTGGGCTCACTTTGCTAAGAGAGTTGCTACTCAATTAGGGTGTATTACCGTACTTCGCGGGCAACCACTTCTCTTAAATCTCCGCCATTACCGCTGTACGTTGCTTAATAAGAAGGGCAACAGGGTTCATTTTCGCGATCACAAACACAGCCCGTTCTAAGACAGCCACTGGCAAAGTTTCCCGTCTTCGTACTTAGTCAAAGTACTGGGAACCTAGGCGCTGGGCATGGCTGAATGATTATCCTGAGTTGACTTTAATAAGTTGGAAATTGGTGAAAGTTGCGATACAGGTCCACCCGCATCTAAGTTGAGGTCTACAGAAGTGCCTGTCGACACTCAGTTGCGTGCTATTTCACTACCTAGTTTGCTAATATAGGCGGAAATCCTGATAACTTTAATCCCTTACATGGAATATTCAAAATATCAAGTGAATTATTCCTGCTGCCTGTTAATTCTGAAGAGAACTATAACAACTTGAGTTGGAAAATATGGAAAGAGGCCATCTCGCACTTCCCAAATACTACCCATTTAACGATAAGGAAACTAAAGCCGCATCATTTCTCTGTACCTCATTAGACCCTGATCAAATGAGATCCAGTTTTCAGGATTCCCATCCCACTTTGACCTCTTCTGCTTTTTTTGGGTTAGAAATACCTCTTATTTGGGGGGAATTCATGCTGGAAAAAATATACAGAATTTGTTTTTACCTCTGCATGAATAACACGCTTACCGGAAATCATTGTAATGGAACCACCGACATTAGGGATTTGTCTAATTTGACCTTCGCAGGAATGCATGTTTCTTATTCACTTCGATGTGCATGATCGATAGATATGATCTACATTATTATCATACCTTATGATGTGGAGGTGATAAGCCCATAGCGACGGGGTCAACAGATACAAGCACAAACACCCATGATGACCGGGGTTCGAACCCGGATATTGCCTAAAATACAAAGAGTCCGTGCATCTTTGTATATGCGCCACAGCGATAGGAGGCAGAACCAATCTCTGCCTCTTCCACTGGGAAGAAAACCCTTCTTTAATCATCCATCATTTAAATGTGCTGATGAACCACATGGGTCTCATTTTAGCAGGCAAGTTGATGGCTTTGTTCAATCTCCTGTCCAACACCGGAACGTTAGTATCACAATCCTCCTCGGTAGTAGCCCCAGGGACCAATAAGACGTCTTGTTCACCCGTATTTTCCTCGTGTTCCAGAAAAAGATTTATAATTATTTTGAACAAGAGTCGCACGTCCCTTGGAGTGACTTTCGCACGAGAATTTTGTTCTTCATAGCCTTGAAGGCAGCGCCCCACATGCAGCTGCTTGTAACAATTCCGCTTACCTTTCCGTATAACATTTGTAAGTATACTACGAAGATTTTGGTATTCTTTCTCCAATTCCCGATGTTCTGGCTTTCCTCTTGGCAAACTCTCCACGTTGCAGGCACGATTATCTTAACAACGAGATTTCCTGGTCCCAACTGTGGTTAAATCGCCGTCGCGGCATTGTAGAGTTGCATTGCAGAGATATTTGTTTTGAGAATGATGGGGTCCTAAGTCCGCATCAACTTAATGCTGGACCGGACCAAATGGGGAGCAACTTACTCCCTCTTTCCTGGTCCACGGACTCCTCGCTTAGGGCTTGCACCCAAACTTTTTAAAAAAGTCAAGCGACGACGGCTTTACGGTTTCTTACCAGGGCAGAGGCAAATCGTCAGACACTGCCTCACCTCTACCCTGGGACTTTTTTGCATAGCAGATTTATGCCCCGACACAACTTACTTCTAGCGTCGTTTCTCTTCCGAGTTCAGCCCTTTTCTTAGGGATGCGTGGAATGTCTCCTCTTCGAAAGCCCCAATGGGCTAAGCTAGCTATTCTAGCGTTCTCCCCTCTGCTAAACCTTTGACTGTCACCTCTTCCGCTGACTTGACTACCTGCTGTTCACTTTTGGTGTCATCCGTCAAACCACCTCTCTTTCAACTTGATGATCCCAGTCCCCAGTGGAAATTCCAGCTATTATTTTCGTGCTGTGATATCCAACGATAAAGACTAAACTGTGCAACTTGTATTGTACTGTGGCTGCTCTTGTCATATTTCCATTAAATTAAAATCCGCCTCCTCTACATACTGACCATTTTCACTGATTGCAATATATCGATTATTCACATCTCTGCATAGCATTTTCAGGGGATATGCAGAACAGTCTTTAATTAGGTATCTTTTCCCACCATACTTCTTACAAGGAGCCGAATTAAGGCTGTGGTGCATCGTTTTGATGTTACAAACTCATAAGACCTTAGCTGCTGTGGTAAAAGCAAGAGAGCCGAGTCCAGTCGGCGCATAACTTCAGAGCCAGCCTGTAGAATTCAGAAAGAATAACAGTTCCATCGCCCAGCAACTGGATATCACATTGAGGCTTTCAAAGAATGCTTTATTTCCTGCCTGTAGCCAAATTTTAGCATGGGCTGGATAATCGCAAAAGAAGTATTTAAATGTTTCTTTTTCTCTCGGTAGCTTCGACAATGCGAATTGTGCGACATGCCGAATTTGGTACCCTTTAGGCCATTACATCGTGATGACAGCCGTAATGTGGCAAGCGCTTACACGCGTCTCGCACCATCAGTGAAGAGTACTGTGGAATACGTCACTGGTCATACCCTCTGCCCTGGTAGCAACCTATAGAAAAGTTCCCCGTGAAGGTCGGCTTGTGTATTGCATAGTCCATGGGAAACACTCAGAGTTCCCGAAGTATTTCTTCACAGAGGTCCTCTTACATGCGTAGAAGTTTATACAGGCTTTCTTAACCCTCAGTTTTGTGTTCAGTCTCCAATTTTACTCTATCCAGGATACTTTACTTTAAAATTGTTCTTTGTTCATTTAGCCGCACAATTCAGCTGGTTGGATTTATGCCGAGACTCATCTTGCAACTCACAGGAACATATTTCTCAACGCTCCCTCCGTGATTAGGCTTACTACCAAGGGAAACATTCTTGACATCAATATCATCAAGTCGTCGGCATACGCACATACGCATACACTCTGATACTGCCTAACATACATAAAATTTTGTCTATGATTATCAAGTGGTTATCTCAAGTGGTTATCTCCCAGATTATCCTGATACCCCTCAAATCCTATCCTAATTAAGGCTCAGGGAGGGGGCTTCAGGGAGGCACCTAGATTAGAGAGATGTGATCGCGCTTGCCCGCTCTTGGCACGAAAATCACACGCGCCCTTCTACAAGAGTGTGGTACGTATCCTAAAGAAATTCAGCTGCAGTAAATTCCAAGCCATGACACAACCCTTTCTTGTTAAATCTGTAGGATGATTGGCATTATGCCATATCGGCAGGGAGGTTTATATGCAGAGAAGCTGTTCATAGCCCAGCGAATTTTAGCCTTGATCATTATCGATTTGATAATCTTACACGACTGGAGCTGCACACCCTCCAAGGCTCTGACTTACATTTCTTCTCGCTGGCGGGGAAGTGCGTCTGAACCAGCATCTCCAGGGTCGCACCAGAAGATTCTGTGCAAGATCCTTTCTATTTTTTAAGAAACGATGGGCTCGCAATGGTTTTGGCAAGCATCTTACTGAATTTCGCAAATTCGTTGGTGCTTTCAATGTTCTCAAAATATTCTCACCAGGACCGCTTTTTGGTAGTCTTGATGGCCGACCTGCATCTCTTCAGGCAGTTCTTATGTGGCTGACAATATGGTAAGCTTCCTGAAGCTGGTTAAATATTCATTCAACCTTCCTGGAAACGTCCTCTTACTGTATTTAGCAGGTACTAGACTTCGAAGGCGGTTTCGAATGCTAATTTCAGAGCCCGGCCTCCAGTTCGTCTGTCATGCCAAGGTCGCCAATTTCTTTATAACTGTACCAAACTTGCGCCACCATGGGTTCATAGGTCTTCTTGTGTACTTAAACCTGATAATGAATGCATATCCTCAACCGCAATTTGTTCCCCCTAGTTGATAGGGGACTGTCAAGTTTTCACAAGGTGGATCTCGAATCTCTGGCCTGTCTATTTATACACTTATACTACGAACAAGGAGTATCTTACCTGCTACCTATCAGAATTATGGGTATGTATACCTGGATTACTGTACATTTTTAAGAAAATCAAAATATCGCCATTCAATGAAATTTGTCTTTTCCATTTCCTTTCAAATTCCGACTGGTTAATGCCCTTTCAAATCGAACCGCATTACTCGATATCAAAATTACATCCATTCCTGTCGTCGTAATCCATATTTCCGTCTTAAATCTACTTATGTCGTAATCCATCAACAACTCTTCACAATTTGCATGTGCAAACAAAACCCTTTCGAATCAAAAATAACCATCGATCAGCCTGATCTTTCCGTGTTTCTCTTGAGTCCGTTGGACGGATCATTTTAATCAACGTCGACGCATTACATCTTGAAGTGGCATCACCCGCACCCGCGTATTGCTCTCCCCGCAAGGTTAAAGAAACAGATCCATGGATCCATGCCGCAGCGTCTATTTATAAGTTGCCGAGATGCTAACTATTAGAGCTAGCATGCCAGGAATTCCAACAAGGCCAAGTTGTCTAAACTGGGCAACGAGCGATAGAAGTGCATTGCAGCAATCATAATATGCATTTTAATGATGCAGCGACCAGAAGGAGTAATGGAGCTTGCACGCGATTCCGATGTGCACTGAGAATGCTCGTTGTATGAGTTCTGGCATTCTTCTCTTTGTCGATGCGTTTGAGGAGAATGGGATGTCTCGGAATGACTTTCACTGAAAGGCGGGTGCAAGGGTAATTTCTAATCAAAAATGTTTTGGATAATTAATTTGTCTCATTTAACTAGATCTCTTCCAATCAAAGGATTAACCCAACACTATTGACTAAGATGCAAACTCCGAGAGTGCAACGAAAGTTGAACAGGCAACTGGGCCGATTTTCCGGGACTCGACCTGTAATTCGATCCAACCCATATCATTTTGCTGCTCGCAAGAACAGCAGCTATAATTGCGAGTGATCTACACACGATCCAGCCCAGTAAACTGGCCGTCCGTTTGTCTGTTTGTCCTCCAACTTGTCAGGCTACGCACACCCAACCGTTCTCGGATAACGTAAGGGAAATTGTCGCGCTTGTCGCACGATTTATGTAGTGCCATTGAACATTTCCCAGTCTCGATGGCATCCAAATGTTTGCGACAATTTCTCGCAACATTACACCTCGCCTTCTTGGCAATTGTGACAAAAGCACCATCAGCACGGACAAAACAACAATTTGGACGGTGACTGGGAGACGATGGTCGTTTATTAAATATTTGCGGAAAATTATTACAAAATACGATAAAAGATGATATCGACAGTTTGTTTGTGGTCAGGGTGTTGTTGCGCTGTCCGCTGCTACTGACGCTACTCCTTGATGCTTGTGATATGCCTTGGGGGCTGCAGGCGTTGGAACAAGAAATCAGATGAGAGTTACCAACTAGGAGTTAGGGCTTTTTTCAGGTTTTAATGACTACTTCAGCGTTGAGTTTCGACTATTTGTAATATGGAAGGTTGTAATTATTGCGGAGGATGTCAGTTGCTACCAATATGTAGCTCTTCGAAAGAATATGTTATTATGTAATTTTATGGGATCTACAGGGCAATTAATGCGAGGTGACAATTATCTACACGAGCTCCTTCCCTAGCAAAGTCTGAACGATAACCATATAGAGATTCAACATATATAATAAAACCGTTCATTTCTTCATCTACTCATTGCTTTAGATCAATCCAGTCTGAAACTGAGGACCCTCATTTTGGTTAAATGACGTGAATCCGGTACCAGGGTGCTTCTGACGGCTTCCGCAAAGCAAGCCCTCTTGACCTGTGAGTCGGCTTCTGACAGGATTCTTACTAAAAGATTACGGTCCATGGTAAGGATCATCACAATTATACAGTGCTATACACCCAAGGAGACTTCTGATTTAGTAGGGAATTGTGCTTTCTATGAGCAATTGGGCGCAGTTTAAGAAAGGTTTTCTAAAGGTGACATTGTGGTTGTGATGTGTCTTCCTCGGACACGTGATGTGGAAGCACGATCCTGAAGTGTGCATTTCTGCAACTGTTCGAACGCAGAATGTGTCATAACTTCAGTTGGGTTTAAAGTGATCGATACCGTGCGAGCAATTAGACCGACCATTTAGCGATCAGTAGTCGATTTAGGAAAGGGATTACCACCGGAAGTTCACTTGAGTGAGGTCCGCCACTTTCCGCAGGATTGGAAAGATGCAACCCCCTAAGTTCAACGTCGACCGCTTTTATGGTTCAGCTGTCACTTGACACAGGGAGAGCTATCAGATATAATGAATAACACGCATGAGAATACCAATGTGTATTGGGCCGCCATTAGAGATGCTGTTTACTACTCTAGTTTGCTTGCTGTTCAGGTAGGCGGCCAGGTCCCGAAAGGGCATCATAAAATCTGGCTGATTGCAGATCGATGAACGGAAGGGCTTGAAAGCTCTGTTGACCGCTGCAAGTGATGGCGGACGTGATGGGCTCGATATCCGATTTTGAGGGAGATCCTGTGAAGTGCGCCGCGATAAAAGGGAATTTGTTATTGCGCTCCGGGTAGATGCGGTATATGCCACAGAACGCAATGATTTTAGAAGTGTATTTCGCATTACGAAACAATTTCTATATGATTTGAAAAGTTCCGATGGCCCTGTGAGAGACGTTAACGGTTTACTCTTCATCGGCGATAACGAGCAACTGAAGAAGTGGAAAGAATACTTCACCACGGTTCTTAACCGTTTGACATGCGATGAGGTTCCTTCTTTTGTGAATGAAATAGCCAGTCACCGTAAAATATGGATACGGATTGTTTCTCCAAACGGAAGAGAAATAATTTCGGCCATCCATGCACTCCAACAGAACAAAGCCGCTGGACTTTATAGTATCCCGGCACAATAATTCATCGCTGCAGTTACTGCAGATCTGGTACTTCCATTCGTATGGAAATCCTAGGAACCCGAAACATTTCTCAGAGAGTGGAAGGAGGGGGTGATCGTTAAGATTTCGAAAAAGTATACCCATTTTTAATGCGACAACTTAAGGGGTATTTGCGTGCTCCTAGAACACATCAGAGGAGACTTTGACAGCATGATCGACCGAGAGCAATCTCGTTTCCACTCTGAATCCTCCTGCAGTGGCCACATCATATCGCATCGAAGACATCGGTCAATTTCTATATATCTGGCAATCGTGGTTTCTGCCGATGTTGACATCGAACTGTATGTTGCCCGACATATTAACACCATAAGATTCAGAAAAAAAGACAAAAAGTTGACAGACGGTTTCGTCCAGGGCAGAGGCAACTCATCAGACGCTGCCTCACCTCTGCCCTGGGAGCATCGTGACCGAAAGCGACGATCGATGGAAAATGCTTCACTTAAATATAACCGCAAACACGTAGTGAGTACGAATTATATTTAAGTGAAATCCGTCACAGTCCAGACCTAAACCAGGCCGATCTAAATGTCCGTCACTACGTGGGTGCGGACCTAGGACTCCCAACATCCTCAACAACCATAAGATTCGCTTTCACTACCCTGATTAAAATCTGGAAGTGTAGTGAACTCAATGCCAAGATCAAGTTGATCCTGTTCTGTGCTAGTGTTCTTTCTGTGTTGCTATATGGGAGTAGCATCAACCTCCAAGTCTGAAGTATCATCAGAGTATTCTGGCCTGAGTGTTGGGTGAATATAAAAGCCAATGAACCGCGTCTTGCGGTAATGGAGACGAAGATGTTGCGTTGGACTAGTGGTGCGAGACGTTTTGATCACATCTGTAATGAAGATATCCGCGATCGATATAGGGTTGCACCGATCGTGGAAAAACTGCAAGAGAAGCGTCTTCGATGGTATAGTCACATAATTTTCGCTAACAAGAATTCACTTGCCAAGATTGGTCTGAAAATCGAAGTCGATGGTAAGCGACCAAAGGCTGAAGAAAAAGAAAATTCTGGTCTGATACTATATCAAACGAACAACTTGTTCGGTGCACAGGCCTGGTACTCGTATCCACTGTTATCGGGAGGCGGAAGTAGCAGTCGTTAGGTCACATTAAGGAGGGGTGAGAATTGCATTGCAGGGTATGCCATACAGTGGAAGATGTCGGACGAGTTGGTCGCACCAAGGGTAGATGTCGCATAACAGTAGAAAATGAGCGCAGGGATCGCAGGAAATGGTAGAGGGAGCTGAAGCGCATTTCAGATAGTTGCGAACGATACCGCGTAGGTCTGTTTGACCCCACGGAAGGGTAACTGACAACCGTATATATGACATTGATAACCTTGGATTTGTCAATGCTTGCTATATTAAACGATGGCCTCATCTTCCTACATTCCTACAGTACTAGTGGACTGAAAAGATTAGTAGATCAGTTTAGAAGGGATATATACATACATAAAAGAAGAAAGGCAACCCCTGGCTGAAATAGAGCGATGACGTAGGTCAGACAGCTTTTACGGATATCGAGTTGATCGACCTCCCCAAAACCGGGATACCTGAAGTTCCTTATTAAGGCAGGCCTAGACCGCATATCTGTTGTTGCGCTGTTGATGATGATGATATATATAAATACATACAGCAGGCTACATTACTGTAAAAAACATGCCTAAGGAAAATCCATGGCGACAGCACTTCATGAGCTCATATTGAAAATTGAGAAGACGATGTCCGAAAAAGAATATTTTCAACATCAAAGATGTTATTAACTACGCCGCACGCATGACAATTTGAGACGCAGCTAGACACCATAAAATAGACCTGTTGTTAACAAATTGGATCTTTTTTATGCTAGAGTGGAGGAAACTTCACATACTGGTCAGACGGAAGTCTATTGAGGCAGGATGCCTTAGCGGCTGCCCGCAAGGAAGGTTCCTGGTAATGGCTACTTCGCACAAAATTTGCAGACGATAATAATTATCGGCAAGTTTGCGGGCGCAGTATGTGATCATCTGAATGCAACTCAATCCACAGTTGGTTCCCCATAGCCGACACACAGTGAACGCAGTTATGCCCACTAGGAATGTTGGGTGGGTCAGCTACGCGCTACTCACCTTGTCAGGTACGGAGGAAGTTCATCATCATCAACGCTTGATCCATTTTTGAATATCCCATTTTATTTATTTATTGGTCCTGTGGGCGTTTTATCTCTGACTCTCTGTTCGCTCAGAAATGGTGATGGTTTGGCCTTAATAGCATTCTCTCAATCAGTGCTCCTGTATTATACGCTTTGATTGTTAAACATCTATAATACATGGGATTTAAGATTTAGTTTCTGGTTGATCGTTCAGTACGTGTATACATTTGAGTCCAGCCAGTCGGCCAAATTTAATCAGTGTAGGCGCTCAGCGATAAATACTATTTCCAGCTTATGTTTTGTGACCAGTATTTTCTATCCTGACCTGTCCGAGGAGGCTTGCAATAAATGTGAGTATAATGTCTTCGGCGCAATGAATGGCGGCCATGACAGTTGGTAAACAAGAGTGGGCAAAGAACGGATACTTATGGGACGCCATGTGTTGATCGGAATGATTTCGGTTCTTTATCTGAATAGCAGCACACAAGCCTATCGATTAACGATAGGCACCAGATACTTTTGCTAGTCTAATTGCTAAGATCCTGTAATACCTTGCTCAGTCTCGCATAGAGTGTTATCGTTGCGGAGCATATATGTTCTTCGAGTGGTTTTTACCCTGTTAGTTACTAGGTTAACGACGTCGACCGTAAATCTCGTCTTCCGAAATTTGAACTAATTCGCACCCTTCGTAGTAATCTGTAAGACATTAGTCGTACGAATGACTTGCCAGTATTATTTAGACGGCGTATCGGCCTGAAAGACGAAGGTATTAGGGAAGAAATAAGAGTTGGCTACGTTTGGCCGCAGTACTAAAATGTGGTGGTAGCTGCTGGGTCTAGCGAAGGAAGTACCATGAGCTGAAATACCAGATAAGATGTAGAGCGTGTACGGCCAAATATATAAAAAGTGTCGGAAAGTAATGCGATTGTCTGATCGTTTGTGCCGCAGGAGGTTTCACCCAGGTCGTCTATAGGAGTTTAAAAAAGTATGCGAGGAAGCACAAGAATAAATAGCCCACCGCGTTGATAGTAAACCATTCTTCTAAAGTTGAGGCGGGTACGAGTGGCGAACAACAAAGGGAAACGCCAGGAAATGAAGACGGACTAGAGCACCAGCTCTGCTCGTTAAAGGACAGAAGGCAAGATCTTTCCGAAAATATTCAGGGGGGTTGCAGGTTAACCCGGAAGATAATGGAGCAGAAGTGTCTTCCACATAGGAAATGGTGGCAGGGGTACTCGATTTAGGTCCACCGACAACCGACAAGGGTACGTTCTAGGAGATGGTCAGCGGTCTACTGGACGGGAAGCCTCTGGTTTTTCGTCGACCTCGACCTTGATGAAAAAATCAAAGTGGAAGAGACTATTAGGCGTTAGTTACCTAGAGGTAACTAACGCCTAGAAGTAACTGACGCCCAGATAGGCTTCACTTGCTGTAGTTGAAATTACCCACCAATAAACGCGAAACCTTTTTAACATCGGGTAAGTTAGAATTGATTTGATAGTATGTGGAATACGAATCCAGATGTACGCTACACCAAACAGTATAAGTGCTTAGATTTTCGGTACTCGTCCACAAGCTGCCAGGGATCTGACAGGAGGGCAACGTTCCACAAATGGAGCCAATTTACTTTACTAAATGAACAGTTGCAATGAAAATTAGAGCTGCATACTTTGCGGGAATCGTGGCGCGTCTGGTGAGACCGTTTCATACAATTGGAGCTCGGGGCGACGTCCAAGGCGGAACTGGAAGAGCTAAGATTTGATCTGTATCCTACAAATCGACATTCACTGGATTCGGGCCTTTGGTCGAGGCTATGGTTTTCTTTTGTATCGGTGTCTAAGGATGCTGTTTTCCAGCGTGTATCTACCATTGAAGGCAACAATGCCTGACTTTCAGCACAGGCATGTTCTTCTATAGGAGAGAAGTGAATCCTGGTTAACGGTTTTAAACACCGGAGCCATGCCTACACGAAAGAAGCATCTCTATTTTAACCTTTACGTCGAAATCGGTGGTGTCGTCAGTGTAGGGCTGGCGAGTATTGGAGATTATCTTAAGGTGGTAACCGGGCCTTCGCGTGGAACTTTACGAAGGTGTATGGGGATTCATGGGGAAACAGTTTTAAACTGACAACTGGAAAATCGAGACTCTGTGCAAAACCTGTTCACTATTGGCCGAACAGATGAACCCCATTATCATCATCATCATCATCAACTTCGCAACAACCGGTATCCGGTCGAGGCCTGCCTTAATAAGGAACTCCAGACATCCCGGTTTTGCGCCGAGGTCCACCAATTCGATATCCCTAAAAGCTGTCTGGCGTCCTGACCTACGCCATCGCTCCATCTTAGGCAAGGTCTGCCTCGTCTTCTTTTTCTACCATAGATATTGCCCTTATAGACTTTCCGGGTGGGATCATCCTCATCCATACGGATTAAGTGACCCGCCCACCGTAACCTATTGAGCCGGATTTTATCCACAACCGGACGGTCATGGTATCGCTCATAGATTTCGTCATTGTGTAGGCTACGGAATCGTTCATCCTCATGTAGGTGGCCAAAAATTCTTCGGAGGATTCTTCTCTCGAACGCGGCCAAGAGTTCGCAATTTTTCTTGCTAAGAACCCAAGTTTCCGAGGAATATATGAGGACTGGCAAGATCATAGTCCTGTACAGTAAAAGCTTTGGCCCTATGGTGAGACGTTTCGAGCGGAACAGTCTTTGTAAGCTGAAGTAGGCTCTGTTGGCTGACAACAACCGTGCGCGGATTTCATCATCGTAGTTGTTATCGGTTGTGATTTTCGACCCTAGATAGGAGAAATTGTCAACGCTCTCAAAGTTGTATTCTCCTATCCTTATTCTTCTTCGTGTTTGACCAGTGCGGTTTGATATTGTTGGTTGATTCGTCTTCGGTGCTGACGTTGCCACCATATACTTTGTCTTCCCTTCATTAATGTGCAGCCCAACATCTCGCGCCGCCTGCTCGATCTGGATGAAGGCAGTTTGTACGCCTCGGGTGGTTCTTCCCCTGATGTCGATATCGTCAGTATAGGCCAGTAGTTGGGTGGACTTAAAGAGGATCGTACCTCTTGCATTTACCTCAGCATCACGGATCACTTTCTCGAGGGTCAGGTTAAAGAGGACGCATGATAGCGCATCCCCTTGTTGTAGACCGTTGTTGATGTCGAATGGCTTGAGAGTGATCCAACTGCTTTTATCTGGCCTCGCGCATTGGGCAGGGTCAGCCTAGTCAGTCTTATTAATTTCGTCGGGATACAGAATTCTCTCATGGCCGTGTACAGTTTTACCCTGGCCATGCTATCATAGGCGTCTTTAAAGTCGATGAACAGATGGTGCAACTGTTGTCCATATTCCCACAGTTTTTCCATCCCTTGCCGCAGAGAGAAAATCTGATCTGTTGCCGATTTGCCTGGAGTGAAGCCTCTTTGGTATGGGCCAATGATGTTCTGGACGTATGGGGCTATCCCGCCTAGCAAGATAGTGGAGAATATCTTATAGATGGTGTGATATCTCCCTTTTTATGTATGAGACAGATTTTGCCTCGCTGCCAATCGTCAGGCATTGATTCGCTGTCCCACACCTTGAGCATAAGTTGATGAACCACTTGGTATAACTGGTCGCCTCCATATTGAACCAATTTGGGTGTAATTCCATCGGCTCCTGGCGGCTTATGATTTTTTAGACGATGAATTGCACGGATTGTTTCTCCTAAACTTGGTGGTGGCAGTATTTGTCCGTCGTCTTCAATTGGCGGGACCTCCAACTCGCCGATGTTTTGGTTGTTCAGTAGCTCATCAAAGTACTCAACCCGTCGCTCTAATATGCCCATTCTGTCGGAATTAGATTTCCCTCTTTGTCTCGGCAAGATGAGCATCGAGGTGTATAAGGCTTCATCCTGCTGACTTCTTGGTAAAACTTCCGCGCCTGGTGCGGTTGCTCCCTGTATTTTTCTAGTTCACAGACTTGTTGGTTCTCCCAGGCTTCCTTTTTCCGTCTGTGAAGTCGCTTTTCCGCTCGACGGAGTTCGTGATAAGTCTCTGCGCGTGCTCGCGTTCTTTGAGAATGCAACATTATGTATGCAGCATTCTTCCGTTCCGTTGCTAGCTTACATTCATCGTCAAACCAGCCGTTCCGACTCCTTTTGCGGCTGGGGCCAAGTATATTTGTGGCCGTATCCGTGATAACGTTCTTCAGGTGTTTGTGAAGATCATTTGTTGATGCTTCATCTCCAGGTCCTCTGTTGACTGCGGTTATTGCGGCATCCATTTCCCTCTTGTAGGTATCGCGCAGGGTTGTGTTGTGGATGGCTTCAGTGTTCACTCTCACCTGATTGTCAGAGGGGGTTCTAGGTGGTATTATTATTCGAGCTCGCAGCACCACGAGATAGCGATCCGAGTCTATATTGGCCCCCCTATGTGTTCTGACATTCATCAAGGCTGAGAGGTGGCGGCGTTCGATCAACACGTGGTCAATTTGGTTGAAAGTGGCCCGTCTGGAGAGGCCCACGTATGTTTGCGGACCGCTTTTCGCGCAAGCCAGGTACTTCCAACAACCATTTCGTGTGACCCTGCTAATTGAATAATCCGCAGTCCGTTATCATTTGTTTATTCGTGTAAGCTATGGGGGCCAGCGTATCGCCTGAATACGGGCTCCTTCCCTACTTGACTGTTAAAATCCCCAAGTATGATTTTAATATCATCTTTGCGACAGGCTCCGAGGGGTCGTTCTGCTGCCTCGTAGAAGGTATCCTTCTCCGACTCTGCAGTCTCCTCTGTAGGGGCGTGAACGTTAATGAGGCTTATATTTCTAAACTTACCTCGCAAGCGCAGAGTGCATAGCCGTTCGTTTATGTTTTCAAAGCCGATAACAGCAGGTTTCATTTTTTGACTGACTAAGAAACCTACTCCGAGCACATGGTTTACTGGATGACTGCTATAATATATGGTGTAATGGCTCTTCTCCAGGAAACCGGTCCCTGTCCATCGCATCTCTTGTAACGCTGTTATATCAGCCCTATATTGGGACAGGGTATCGGCTAGCTTCTCATCAGCTTCATCTCTGTACAGGGAGCGCACGTTCCATGAGAAAATGCACAAATCGTTGATCCATTGTCGTTGCCGGGTCCGTCGTTTTAAAGTCCGTCCTGTCCGAGGCTTCTGTTGTGGCTTCGTAACAAGTTGTTTTCCGTGTCAGCCCTACCCAACCCCCAACCTGGAGGACCAATTGGTACAATTTGTCCGGTTTTTAGGCGCGGGAGACTCGAACAGACGCCTTCTCATGAGTCCGATGCTGTTCGTTCTACTCTACGATGTGAAAGCATAGACCGATGCCAGGGAGCTGTATCGCAAGCGCTTTACTATGGAATGCAAAGTTAAGGCAGAGCTCACTGCTTGTGACGATTGGAAACATACACTGAAAGGGGTATCAACTCTCTTTGGAAAATGAGTCAAGAGACAGATGGACTACTAACCGAAACCATGGTGCGATTGATTTTTTTCTTACGAGGCTTCTAAGCGAAGATGGTGGCTTCCAGTTTTATATGTACAATATTCGGAAGGTACAATGCCCTGACTGAGCTTTGCGATGGGATTGGAAAACTATGGGAGGAAGGGTTACATTAGCAACTTTTTGCCAACTTAGGAGACAACATTGATTGAGATATTTTCAGGAGTGCTGATAGACGAAGAAGATTGAGATCGCCCGGTGGAGGGAGCGGATAACAAGGCGTTCTTTGAACTAATAAATTTCTCTTTTCCTCTCTCCTCCCAATGGTGAAAGGAATTTCCTAAGACGAGTTAAAACTAGCCTGAAGTAATGTACCAAACGATTCCAGGCTAGTTCTCTGATGATTGGGATGCAGTTTGTTTCTAGTCCGATGGCTTACTGTTGCGCAAGTCCAACATTCAGCCCATAAACACATTCATACATTCTATCAAAAAATTCTTAAATTAAGAGGGTGATCCCGTGTGTCGAATCCGCGGAATCTATTTTTTTTGGCATCAGATGTATCTAGATATAGTGTAGAATATATGGGTAAAGTGATTTTTTGATATTCGGAGTCGTTTGGAAATTATAGTGTTGAGCACATGATAAGTCATATGCCAGATTTATGTCGATCACTGTAATGAAGCGCGTATTTATCGGTCCGAATGACGTTCGAATGACTTCTCTAATAGGACAAAATTTGAAGCCATGGCTGTAGATGTGTTTCTTGAAGAATCCTAAGGTTTATGGATTAGGTATAGCAGATTAATAGTCAGTTAAGGTTTTATGACTAAAAATTATATTCTACTTTTTAAATGCGTTTTTCGCGAAACCGCATGTTGAAAATCGGCTGCCACCATAGCCCAAAATCTATCCAACCAAATTCTTTGAAATTCTCACGACTTATTCAGAACATATTTCTACGCTCCGCAAACTAGGATAATTGCGGTTCATTCAGTAGTTTTTTTTTATTCACTGAAGAAGCCGTGGAAAAACACCAAAATTCACAAAAAAAAAGTTTAACAGGGCACCAAAAATTTAGTTTTTTCTTTAAGATGGCCACAGCGCCCTCTAGCGTCGCAGCAGAAAAACACCTTTTGTTGGATATGGGTGTAGACATTGCTCTGTATTTCAATAACGAACTATGTTATCGCGCTGGAAAAATTACTATGCACGCTCAAGATATTAATAAATCTATGGTGAAAAATTCGTATTTGTATCTTCATCCAGTTCTGTACAAAAAATTTCTAAAAAAGCCAAAAAAAAACGGCCTTCACATGGGATGACCCCCTTAAAGGGTCTTTCTCAAAAATCTGGGTCTTCAAATCCTTATCTCGCAGATATGCTGCCGTAGAAAGTTCCCAAAACCTTCAATTCCTGAAGCGCTGAGTTTGCTTCCTAGCTTTACGAACAGGTGCTAAAATCGTGCTAAATCCTCGCAATGCAATTTTCTTAAGCAATTTCTGAACTTATGTGGTAAATTAGATCTCTCCAAAAAATTTCCGCAATAGATACGTTCCTCTTTTCACCATGACGTACAAAATATTTCCCCGTCAAATTCCACCGGTAACACTTCCTATGTTTCACTCGATTCGATGCCTACTATTACCACTAACCAGTAGCATGGCTCACTTCATGCTCATAACTCAAATTGAAAATTATACACACCAACGAGAAAACTTTTCATGTTTACCGGCAACAAGAATTTTCCATCGCCAGCAATCGCATGGCTTATGAAACTGAATCAAAAAACATCAAAAGGAAAATCACAGATCGTGAGGAAAATTACATAAAAGTGATTGATCTACGATCGATTTCGATCTGCCCGTTCCAGTCCGGGGAATGCAAAGATAAAAGTAATTTCGTCCGAATAGCGGTTGGTGACTGGTAAGACGAGGTCAGATGGGAATCACAATTCGTTTGATAACTGCCAGAAAACCAGAAGCTGCGAGCTGTGTTTGAAAAATATTCATATAAGTCACAGTATTTATTGCTCGTCTGGTTCCACTTGTAAATAAACAGAAATCATCGATGGAAATGCAGCCAGAAAGGATCAAAAAGTGGGTTGATGTCTCAGAAAGATGAGGGAGACTG
The DNA here is from genome assembly GCF_905115235.1 of Hermetia illucens. NCBI lineage: Eukaryota > Metazoa > Arthropoda > Insecta > Diptera > Stratiomyidae > Hermetia > Hermetia illucens. Next base: position 142,552,613 of record NC_051851.1, read on the forward strand.
AACGTCTTGATGGAGCCAAATTGGTGGCATTAGTGCTGTGATGTATGCTTCCTCCCACATATCTTTGTTAGATGATAATAATTTATTGTGAACATGTTGCAGCGCTTTCTATTGATCCGAGCAGAGTCGGGGGAGCGGTATCTGTGGAGAGCAACCTGGGCTAGGTCGCCTATTTTTCGGAAACTCTCAGTATTGCAATTTAATTGAATTTTAAAGACCACAAGGTGAAACCGAAGAAGACATGACAAATTTTATTATATTTTTAAGGCGAATCATTCCCGCAGGCCATTCCACCTCGAATCTCCTGCATTTTATTCAGTAAGTTTTCTACGTAGTTACTCATATGCTCCTTCTCGTCTGCTGACATTCTAATCCCAAAAGGAAGCAATGTCATCACGAACTTGAGCAACTATCGCCCACATACACACATCCAAGCGACTGACATATTGAAAGACAAAGAACCATACATGACTGGATAGCAGAGGTGTGCAGGTCCAGTAGAGGTAGCGCGGGGACGAGGACCAGGAAGGAGATGACCAAACTAATAATATCCCTCAAGGATATCATTCAATACAGTATGTTGCACAGAGAAATTTCCAGTTTCCTACGTTGAGATGACGACGTCATCTTTGTCATTTCAATGGAGCTAAGATTCAAGACGACAGAGGTTAGGGTGATAGAAACACAACCTTAGGTGTGGCGTAGGGCATATTGGGAGGCCTTAGGTTTCCTGCTTGCATTCAGTTCATATTGCCAAGTCTTCTGCTCGTATATGGAATGCTCAATTAAGCATGGTCCCAGCAATTGAAAGGACGGCTCCTAGCAGAGGGATAGCTAATGCATTCTGAAAGGGAGCTCTTCAAGAAAGTTTCAATTGTGAATGAGGCCAAGTTAGAGAACTAAAAGGTGATGCAGTCATAAATTTGAAACTGGCTCGAATTGCAACCCTCTCTTGTACGCAAGCTAAGACAAGGTCGAAAGGGGTTTCCTTCCCGGAGGTATGACTATCATAAATTTATTTCACAACGCCCGGACATTGACGAAGTGCTGATGTGTCCAGGACGAAATTCATCATTTTTCACTAGCACACATTCCGTTTGGGAGCGGACTCGCCTCGACTTGGAGCATATTTCATGTGGAGCACACATGGACATTGCTTGCTCTTTGTGCGTCCAGTGGTGCATTTTTCCATCTTCGTCTTATTCTTTTGGTCCTTTTTGCAAGTACATTTTTCATCTCACATGGGGCACAGCGGCGACAAAGTTTGTCCATCCAACTGTTCGCAGTGCGGATAACAAAACTCACTACCGAATATTTTCCACCTCGACAACTCGTCCTTTACGTGCCTGTCTAAGGAGATGCTGCACGGTTTGATGTGTATTTCATCTGGAATCGCATTTCGTCATTTTCTAGTAATTTATTTTGAGAGTCGAATGACAAAGTGGGGGAGAAGTATTTTGTCTTTGAAAGGATGTGGTACAACGCTTTGTGATAGGAGACGTATAAAACGAATAATTTATTGAGGAGCCGATGAACTGATAGATGAATTTGGTGACTGGGGAGTGAAAAATTGAAGTTGGGGATTCTAGTACCGAGCGAACAGTTTATCAGGTATCGGCTGACATACAGAAAGATACTTCTAATATATCCTTCTTCGAAGTTCATTGCGTTTGAACATTTTCGAGCCAAATTAAACTCCCGTGCTAATATGTCCTACTGAGGACTTACTTCCGACTGTATTTCTTATCCTTAACATGCTCCTTTCTACTCAAGAATATTTGATAGACTAAAGCATTGCTGCGCATAAATTCGTCTATATCCATACGATGTGGTATATTCCACGGGAATCAAGTGAACGCGGCTTGATGTTGTCTACGTTGTGGGTGATACCTAAAAATAGTTCCTGAAAAGCTCAAAGAAAATTAGAGTGCGGGTCGTTATGTTCGCGAACGGGAGGAAAACAAAACGCTATGACCGGTTTGACAAATATTTGCGTATGAATGATGTCTCGGCACACTTGCGACAAATCAATCAAAATATGACATAATTCTGCGTGACGTGGGTTAATAATAAAATTCGATTTGTGGTGCGTAGTCTAGAATATGACCAGGGAGGTGTGAGGGTGGGTGGTAGTTGTATTTTGTGTGTAGAATATTTTTTTTTTATATTTTCAATGAATTAAAAGAAAGACTGTTGGGCTCTATCTAAATAAATTGTGACCTTCAGAAGCTTCGTTGTTATTGGAAAACAAAATACAGCGTTTGGTTGAAAAGCATGACACATTTCGAAAAAAATTCCACCATCGAACTAGTGGTCTAAATAGCGATCCCAAAAAATAATCAGAACGTATGATTGATAAGGTCCATTTTCATTTCGATTCGTATGCAGTTTTCAAGCCGATTTTTGAAGTTATCACTCATTTTCATCCGCACAACTCCTGCAAATATTGAGGGTTATTCTGTCATGCAGGCGACTCCATGTCCAGCTATGACACGATCTCTCTCTCGGAAGAACTCAACTGTTCTAGATTTGATGTTAGAATTAGTTACAATATTTCCACCTTAGTCTTTATAAAGGTTGTTAGCAGCTAATAGCCGTGGTTTGCCATGCAAAACGTTGCTGGAAAAAATACCTCAAAAGATCAGGGATTTCGGTGTTAACAACCTTGTCAAAAAATGTATCTACGTACCAAGTGCTGGACTCCTGTCACGTGTCCTTGCTCTGCAGCATGACCTCATGCTGTCCTGAGCCTCTTCACTTTCATTGAAAGGTAATAGCGATTGCGAACCCCACTTTCTGCTCAAAACAAATGTGGAGCAGGCATCATCCATTTCTTTCTTGGAATCAATGCATTAGGACGATAGTGATCTCGCGATTGCGTGCAGGTAGGACTGAAAATACCGATGCCCTTTGAGCAACTGGGTTATAGTCAACCTCATCATGCTTCCATTTGAACGACAGCCGCACATGTTTGATGTGATGCGCGGTTCAGCTATCTCTCGATTTTCTTCCTCAAGTTTGTCGCCATGCATTGAGAGTGTGGGCTCTCTCTTCACAATCGGCGGCTACCTTATTTCCTTCGTCTTTTCAGTGGCAAATAAAACTCCTATCGCAATAACTCGTGCTATCACCATTACTGCTGGTTCTGAGACGGCACGAGAGGCGGGTACAATTTGTAAAGCCTTTCGCGGTTGTACTTGCACTAGGCGCTTGCCGTACATCTCCTTACTAAGCGAGTCAGCCCGTACTTCGGAACCGTAAAGACGGACGGATTGAACTGCGTCTATCAGCAAACGATGCCTAATGGATAAGAGACATCCCACCCTGCACATCAGCCGGCAAATCGTAACCATTCTAGCCGCAGCCTGTGGTGTTGTGAATCTGTGCAAAGAAACTCATCTTCGTGTCTATCTAATGCCGCCGGTTTCGACAAGACCATGTTTTCATCAATCTGAATAGGAATGTGGGAACCTCCTCCTTGGTCAGGATAACGACATCGGTTTTCTCTATGTTCAGGCATTCATCTGCTAACTCGGCGCATTACCATTCCAGTGGGCGCTGAGTTTGCTAAACCCTGCGTGCGGTAATCAGTGGCAGAACATCATCCATGTAACCGACCAGATGCGAGTCATCAGGGATATAAAACTACCGTAGGCTTTATTTCAGCCGTCCGTCAGTACCTAGATAATTTCTCGGAACGCAGTTTCCTTTTGGGAGGTTATACCTTACAAGCTGTGGTGATAAGACTCATTGTTGAATGAGTTTCGACAGATTTCCCAACCTTGATTTCCTCTTCCCGCCCATTGTTGGGAATAAAAGTGATGTTACTGATTATCACTGCGGGTTAGACGGTGTGCAGGAACATGGATGCCGGATTTTACCACATTTTTTGAATTTATTCGATGTTACTGCTTCTATGCAGGCAGCTTTTTTGGTCATTTCTACCATAATGTTGGCAAGCAAGAATTCGCTGGAGTCTTGTGATAAAAAGGAACTGACTACTAACTTTTGATCTTTCGCAGCTTCAGCAAATGTGAAGGTATTATTAGCCTTCGTGATATTGAATGAGGTCATCTTTATTGACCTACTACTACTACCACTCTCTTCTACTTTTCATAAAGCTGTGGTTGAGCTATTGCTTAACTCTAGTGATAGCGAACGAAGTGTATCTAGGCCGATATCGATTTCATTTTCTTCCTGGTCTTCCCTAGATTCCTAGATCCTTTGTCTATTATTTTGCGTGCTTTTAGGGCGACCAACGCGTCTGGCACTGCAGCGTAGTGGGTAGCATAGATATAATAGATCAACAAACCCTCCTCTATATCTGCACCTGCTCCTCTCGGTGCTGTTGAGGTCTTCATCAACCTTGCAGTCAAAATCCTGGTTCGTAGGATATAATATATATTCACTGTCTAACGATACAGTGGTGCGGCAAGAGGGTGAGGAATGCTTTTCAGTCTGCTCCATTAGTAGCCCTGCTAAAGTTGACGAAGGCAAGCAAGATAGGTGAATGCATTTATCATAGTGGCCATAGTACATCTAAGAAATGGTATTGGAGAAGCTTTTCCCTATAAAACATAGGCACTAAACCATAGGCAGATATTGCTAAATGTTTAGGGCCTAGGATGTGTACGAATAAACTCTACAATACATTCACAAGTCCAGACCATTTAATGTGGATATTGCCTTTTAGATATACTGTGCACCGAGTGTTGGACTCCGGCTACGGGGCTGGCCTTGAGGAGCCTCCAAATCATGGAATTCATTTCACCAAGAGGAGAAAAGTTACTGTTAGTTCAAGGAGCTCCTTACCATCTGACCCCTCCACAGGTTCAGTTCTATATTTTTTGAAACAGGTAAGTAGTAAGTAAGTAGTGCGTAACACGGCTTCATCTGTCAACACTCCTCAGCATCAACCTAAAAATGTTGCCTGGATAGAGATCCCCTGCGTTTACATAAAATTGTTGACCAATCCCATCCTGCCTTCCATAAGAAAAAAGGTGTGGTGGGCTTCGTCCACAACTCTATTGCAAAACACAAAATTATAAGATGGTGCCTCTTAAATTTTGTGCAGATAAAATTGAGGACTTCCATGCTCACTTAGGAGCTGGGTAAGGACGCGCAGTCCATCTGCCTCTTGACTCATTTTGCCAAGAGAGTTGCCACTCATTTAGTGTTCGCTACTGTTCTGCACAAGCAACCAAATCCCTTGGCTCTTCCCCTTTGGGCTTGCATATGACTTTATGCTCCTTAGCAAGAAGTTGGTTCTGACTCGATTGTCGACTCGGCGATCGATATGGGACACAGGATAGGGATTCTCTTTTTAGTCGAGATGGTTGTTTCTAGTGCAAAATTGAAACCATTAACATACTCATTACATCACTATGTCAAGTCTGCTGCCTGTTCAACAGTACGTTCGACAACAAGTGCCACAACGTCGTCTTACAAGTGGTCGGTGAAAACGGCAGCTCAAGGTCGCCTTTTTTTGCTGATCAGCATAAGCCTCGCTACTTTCCATCCAAAAGGGAAAGTGCGCTCTTTCAAGCAAGTGTTGAGTACGCCGAGCAGTAGGTCTGGCCGATGTTGGAACAGCAGTTTGTATACATCTACTGGGATACCATCGAGGCCTAGCGCCTTCTTATTTTTTAGAGCGGACTGAGGCTTCCAACTCTTCTATCCTCGACGCCTTTCACATTGCCGGCATCAATCCGTGCGAGATACGCGGGGAACAGTGCTTATATAATACGATCCATCTGCCTGGCCTAAAGTGAACACCGCTTCCGTAGCCCTCTGATTTTTCCGGTTATCAGTTTGTAACACAGTCCCCATTCACCTCGTCAACTCTGTCAGTAACGAGCATTACTTTTGTTAATTGCATTGCATAGTCTCCTTTTGCTTGATCTGTTTTCTGTCACTATGGTACACTCCTCCTCCCGGTCGTTTTAACGTTGTGTCAAGCGGCGGAGTTTGTGACACTTCTTCCGGAGCTCTTCTGTTTCCGCCGTTTACCAATAGATACAAGGCTTCCCACATCTGGATGTCCTCCAGGGGACGAAAGCTCCGCAGGTTGTCGTGGTCAGTGTCAGCTGCAGCGACACCACTCCCTGGAGTGTCTTTCACCGCGGCCCTACCTGCTCGAACACCTTTTACAAATTTCCCGGTGTTTATCTTTACTGCGTTGCACGCGCACACCCGCTTCGAAGGCGATGCATTGATGGTCGCTTGCCGAGAAGTCTTCAAGAACTCGCCACCTGTCTACCGGCGACACCAGTGATTCCAATGCGAAGATTACGCCGGGTCCGCGGATGAATGTGCATGCTCCAGAGCATCAAGCCTGCGTTGAAAGTCCGGCATGGTCTCATTAAGCGTTAGATAGTCACTGAAAAACGACATCCCTAAGCACCGAATACAAGCAAAATCGTCGCCTCGGGTAAGAACCCTAAAGTGGATGCCATTCCGTTCCTAGATGGCAATGGTACCTGATATATCCGGATGCCCTGAAGCTGGGTTCTTGTTTCTGTACTGTTCACTGATTGGCAAGCAGCGAACAACGCTAGCAACTTATGAGCGATTGTAGGATGCGGATCATGTTAGTCGCATCCTGGCTTTTTCCATTTCTGTCTGAAAACTCGATACCGCCCTGAGCCCACAATTTACGAAGCGCTCTCATCAGACGCGCCACGATCACTGCATAGAACGCAACTCTCCTTTTCGTTGGAGGTAGTCGCCTTATGACATAACCTGGTTGCATTTGCAGCATGTTTCCCTCCCGTCAAGTTCCCGGCAGGTTGCAGACGTAAACTAAATATCTGTAAAATTTGGTGGGTTCGGCCCGGCGCGAGTTTTTGTCCTCTGGAGTTCACTGAGGTGATACCAGTCCGGCCATTGGTTACCTCTGGACATTTGCGCTTGATGGCCTCTGTTACTTCGTTTTTCATTGTGAGGCAGTCAAGATCTCGGATTTCTAGATGCCATAGGCTAGAAGCCAAACCTTTCTCTCCCAGTATCCTATTGATCGGATCGCACGACGTGCCTTTATTTGTTCGGGCATAATTAGACGAGGGCTCCACAACACTTCGTTTTCCGAATGGAAAACCATATAACGGATTTCACTGACGACTTCCCCAAAGGTCTTGCCTTTCATTGAATTAATAAACAGATCTTCGTCTACCCACCATTTTTTTTACTTCGCCATTCATGCCTTCATTTTAGGTAGAGGTTTTTCTGAAAACGCGGCGTGTTGTTGTATCTTGTCCCTCTTTGCCTTCTTCTTTTGAGCCTTACAGAGTACTTAGGTGAAGTCTTCTTCATACTTTTTTCATCTTTTCCCTAGTTCACTCTGTAATGAGCTATTTACGTTCCATTTGGGGCTGACAGAGCTCTCATCGGGGGTATGGTTGCTTCTGCTTTTGTGCATCTTCTGTTGCTTTTTATGTCCACTTGATATACAATAGCCTGATCCAGCAGGTCCTCCGGCTCCAATAGGCTGTTTTCACGTCCTTCCCGAAGTTTTCCTTGAGGAACGTTGTAGACGACATGCGCTTCACAATTGCAGCGCAGAGTACCAAATTTAATTTAATTTATTTAACTGCCTGATGTCGCTATCATATTGGTCGTTGACCAAGGTAGTCTGTAGTTCTTCTTAAACCACCATGCAAGGACAGGAGCTAGTATTTCCATTGGGATAGAGCAGGTTATCATATCAGAAGTTTTATCTAGTCAAGACTTGGGTTTGATGAGCCCAGGGTTGCTCCTCCATCATCATCATGATCAACGGCGCAACAACCGGTATCCGGTCTAGGCCTGCCTTAATAAGGAACTCCAGACATCCCGGTTTTGCGCCGAGGTCCACCAATTCGATATCCCTAAAAGCTGTCTGGCGTCCTGGCCTACGCCATCGCTCCATCTTAGGCAAGGTCTGCCTCGTCTTCTTTTTCGAGCGGAACAGTTTTTGTAAGCTGAAATAGACTCTGTTGGCTGACAACTATGCGCGGATTTCATCATCGTAGCTGTTATCGGTTGTGATTTTCGACCCTAGATAGGGGAAATTGTCTACGGTGTCATCGTTGTATTCTCCTATCCTTATTCTTCCTGTTTGACCAGTGCGGTTTGATGTTGTTGATTGGTTCGTCTTCGGTGCTGACGCTACCAGCATATATTTTGTCTTGCCTTCATTGATGAGCCCAAGATCTCGCGCCTATTACCGCCTGCTCGATCTGGATGAAGGCAGTTTCTACGTCTCAGGTGGTTCTTTCCATGATGTCGATATCGTCAGCATAGGCCAGTAGGTGGGTAGACTTAAAGAGGATCGTACCTCTTGCATTTACCTCAGCATCACGGATCACTTTCTCGAGAGCCAGGTTAAAGAGGACGAATGCTCCTCCATCTGGGCTAAATCGTCGTGATCGAAACTCAATTTTGAGTTTTTATTTATATTTGGAGTGTTAATATAATTAGTTGACCTTTGTTTTACTGGAGAAATTACGATTATCCGAGTAAAGCCATTTTTGTCGAGATAAGGCCAGTTGAAATTGGGGTTGCTTGGTAATCAAAGTTCACCGTGAAACGCTCTATCATAACTCCTGTAACCTTTCAACCCTTGGTACGGTAGTCACAGCTTGGGTTCTGGTTTTGGTTATCGCTTAGTTTTTCAAGAAGATCTTCCTTCTCGAGCTGCACGACAATATAGGTTATCGTCGAGAGAAAAACGGGGAGAAGACCAAGAGTTTGTTTGAGAAAGCTTTTCTTTGAGCCTCGCATCAAAAAAAGATACTGAGCCGTTGGCCTTCACTCTTCATATGTAATCCTCCCGCCGATCACCACTGAGGTTGGGACTTTCGTTTTAGTCAAGATGACAACTTTGATTTTTTTTCCATTGCAAAGTTGAAATCATGGGGAGCCATCCATCCGCTTACTGTTCATATTAATATTCGAAGTCTGTTTTGCGTTTGTTCAACAGTACGCCGAAAATCATATGCACAACCGACCAAGTTTTTTGCAGACCCTTGGCAGAAAGCATTCCAGGGCTGCGGTCCTTGAATGGAACCCTGTAGTACCTCCAAAGTATTCTCCCTCCATCTCTGCCCCTCCAGAGTCTCCTGAGGAAGAAGCGATCTCGTAGCTAATCTCTCACTATCTACGAGAGGTAGTTCAGCACTTAGAAAAAATTTTCTAGTGTATATAGCATGTCTGCCCATTTTACGGAGTTAAGGGCATGTCTAACACGCGCGTTACGAGAAGCACTCCACTGTGCGGCTCAAAAGGCAATAGTGGTGTCAATAATTCCGTTGAATACCATCAGATTACTTGAACGTTTAATTTTTTCGATCCATTTGAAATACGAATTTAGGGAAGTGAGCTAGCGTAGGTCGGATGCGAAAAGTTCGGTTCTTCTTCACCCTAAGTTCCATCTAAAAAAGTCACGGCATTCCTTTACGAGTTATTTTTAGGTGCGTAAGTTCAAGAATTTGTTCTTGTAGAGAATCTAAAGACTATGATCCGTGTATTGACCTTGTGCTACCATGGCGAACCTCGAAAATACGAAAGTCTGCGAACAATTAGTAATTTTGAATATAGTGACCATTAGCTCCAGAATTCAGGTGGCGTACATGTAACTTTCTGCAATGTAGGTGGGTAGTTTCCTTCTCACTTTATTACAAAATACTTGCGATATGAAATCCACCCACCACCCTCGCTTATTATCCATGCATCAACCTCAATGCGCCATTTATCTAACACCTGACATTTCCGTGGCAGTGACGTCAGGTAGACTTTGCCTGATGACTAAAATTTCCTAATGACCATAAAAAATGCAGAAGCACATGATGGACATCTGTCCACCTGTCTGTGCACCCTTTTTCCGACCCATGTGTACATAATGTTTTTGCAGTTCGCTATAGCCGCCGGGGCTTCGCCTTGTGCATGTGAAACTTATTATTAAATTCCCGTCTAGTGGCTCCGGAGGGCGTAATAAATAATGGAACGGTGATAAAATGGAGATATTAGAGGCTGTCACGTAATATATGACAAATGTCAATCACATTTCAGCCGATATTTCTGACATTGGCTGACATTTGATTTATACGAACTGAGCGGGAATATATCTGCGAATGTATAGATATCTTAGGATATATATAGACTTCCAGATGAATGTTTGTAGGATGTAGTACGTCTGCATGGCTTGCGAAATGCTTGGAGGACTTTTTTCGCGTAGGTCTGACCGATTTCGGGGGTTGACAGGGGCAGAGTGCGGCGAGGGTAAGTGGTAACCAGCGACTGACAGATAGACAGATGGATGGATGGATAGATAAATGATAGGTGTCGACCCGATTTCCCCCAAGGTGAAATGCTATTTACCAATTCGTTCATGTTATGTACATGTTGACACGGCAGGATGTGTGGGAGGCGGCGAGGTTTGATGATATTGATTTGGAATTGCTAGGATAATCCAATTCAGGCTGATGTTAAGGTGGAAAATGCGATTAGGGGCAGAAAAGTTGAACTTTTGAATCTATTATTTGGTTAAGGTGGTCACTTCAGGCTGGTAATTTGTGGGTTCATGGGAGATTCTTAAAGAAAAGATAAATTAGTGAGAAAAGAAAAGTTAAAGGAATGTCAGAGAGGTTAAAAACGACACTATCAAAGCTCCGATTATCTGATTGAATCTATTCGAATTTCACTTTAAATTACATGTAGTCACGTCGAAGATGCTTGGAATAATTGAACCTTTCAGGTACTTGTTTCCGCATGACAACGATCCAATGGATAAATGCCAAAACCAACGTCAGGTCGGAATCAATACCTTTCCAGAAGCATCACTCAAACAATAAATAACCGCAATAAATTGCAACAGCCTAACACCAGCTACCTCTGCACTTGCACAGGTGAACGGCGGCGGTACTGACGAAGAATGGGAGATAAATTATAACGACATTTTGCATCTAACACAATCTAATACGCGTGTGAAACATCTAGCGTTAATCTGGTGCAAATCGTCCATTGATACATTGCGATTTTCCGCCATCGCATTTACACCGTTACTAATGTGCCACGCCGCATTGAAAATCCTTTCGTCGTTGTTAGATCTGTAAATTGAGTGTGGCATATCAATAGAAAGGCACGAGATGGTAGTGTCGCCTTGTTTCAATCACCCATAAATCTTGAGTGTTACAATTCGCTAAATACTTAACGTACGTGAAAATCACAAGAAAATCGCACTATTTTGCACGCTATCTTCCGTAACAATCTTTCAATTTCTACGATTTGTAGGTGACACAATGGATGATTGTGGCACTTGTCTAGGAGATTGGTGCTGGTTTTTTGGTCCATTGTTGGTACTCGTTTCACAGGTGGGTCGGTATTCGCGAAGAATGTGTCGGGTTGTTGCTTGATATAATTTAATGAGCAGAAGATATAGGGACGGGTCAGTGGGTTAAAGGAAAGGTCATATCACTCTCCAGTTAGTCTTCAATACAAGAGTTGGGAAGATATGTGTTCCGATGCGGGCTTGTTGCCTGAAGATAATATCTCCAACTAACAAAAGAGTTTACAAGATGAGTTCAGATTTTTAGAGAAAATTTAATGCTATCTTCATTTCGAATTCATAGGTCGTACATCGAAATATATATCAACTTGCTACTAAATAGAGATAAATTCATCATATTCTCGCCGAATGGGAAGCTAAAACTTGATATCTTCGATCGAGCCAGCAAAAAAACCTAGTTGCAGAGCGGTAGGCAATTTTAGTCACTTACTTTCGATCGCAGGATCGTCGAGCTTCTCCTAAATGGATTAAACACTAACTCCTGCAACATGTTCCGACCATTTGTAGACACCTCGCTATGGGCTAATGAATGACCAGTTTGTGGGTCATCTTTCCTTGTATTTTGAACAGACGTTCTCGGGAGTGATGTACTGTTTTCAAATGCCTCTTTCTCCAGGGTACTTGTAGTATTCGATGCAAGTAATCCACCACCGAGACACTGCAGTCGAGAGATATCGACGGCCAGGAGTCTGCTTCCCCATTCCCGAAAGCCGCCGGTAGTGGAGTTCCGAGTACCTGAACCGTAAATGTTTCTCTCCTTTCTTCTTCTTCCATCTGTTCGTCAGAATAAGGCTTAGAGTTAGGTCTAGTACCTCTTGTCTAATGCTGGTCACGAACGTTGGAGTGTTCCCTATTTTATATATCTCTAACTCAATAATAATAAATTCACGGAGGCACTCACCTCTGCCATTGGAGTCGCAGCTTCCTCAGACTTTGTGATGGACGTTGACATCGCAGCCGGGGAGAAATGATAGCGCTCTTCTCTGGCAGAACTTCACCAGTCTAGTAACTAGCTCCGGTGGGATCCGGACGTAGCCTTATGCCACGATTGCCTGTCGAGTACTTAATCTGGTTTCCAGTGAGACTTGGATCGCCACAAGTTCCCCGGTCAGGAACTCTGAAAGACATATATATTTTAAATTACGTTTAAGAGCGATGCAAGCTCTTGGTTTTTCGAAAGAGGAGTCCCAAATTGTCTGCATGCTTCCTCCTTGCAAACCGCGAATCTGCCTTCGGTATATCTAGGGCTCCTGAGCTAGCACTATTCCGATGTTCTCCTTGAAACTTGCCATTACAATTACTGCTTTCGCATGGTGGAGGTTTATCTGTGCTATTTTAGTGCTGGCCATTGACTCCATTATTGTTTGGAGCTCTTCTGCTCTTCATTGGTCGTCTTCAGGGATCGATCGTCTATCCGGATCATGAGGAGTCTATCCTTGCCCTCCACCTTGCTGCTCTATTGCTGCGGCTATAGGAAGAAACACTGTCACCATGTGTGCTCCTGGTATCCTCAACACATCTCGACAGTTCTGCTTGATCTTAATCGTCACATTAGCAACGTTAAATCCAAAATCTGGAAATGCCAGTATCTGCACACCAACATTAAGTTGACGCCGTTGTTATTTGGGAGTAGCACATGGAAAGTAGTGACTTCCTACTGTTACTCGAAAGCTCCATGGGCTCGTGAACTTATGTTTGTCTGATGTCAGCGGAGCATTCTGGCATATGATAATAACAACTGCAGAAGTTCGTTTTCGTTTACCATGCAATGGAACCAACATTTCTAGGGTAACGACGTTGGACAGTGGGGGACGAGTGCAGACCTCTGGGAAAATTATGAAGAGATCTCAACTATATGGATAGGAGCAGACAGAGATAGCGAGGGATAAGGGTTTATGGTAATCACGCAACTTTACCTGTTTTGTGAAGATATTTCACCCTTGTAAATAAAGTGGCAAAGTTCTTATTGTTTTAAAATGAGATTAGGTTAACTCCATTCTCGCGTTTTCTGTACCTCATCCTCTATTTATATTTGACCCGCTAACTGACGATCATATCTCTTCTTAGATAATAAGAACAGAACGTGTTTCCTTCGTTTTTTTCCCTTCTTTAGCCAGCGTCTCAACCAGGGCAAATTGTAATAACTGGTCCTCCAGGTGGACGGCCCTTCTAGGAAAACGGTTGGTTACGAAACCAGAAAAGGAGCCTTGGAAGGGACGGGCTATGCAATAATTGACCCAGAAATGAAAAAGTACAAACGATTTGCTCATTCTCTCATGGAGCGTTTGCTCCCTGTGCAGAAAATTAGCTGTACATCTAGTGATACCCTGCGTCAATATCAGATTGATGTCACTGCTTTACAAAAGGAACGCTACGATACGATACGGGGACCGCTTTCGGGGATAAGAGCCATTACACCATGTATTATAGCTACTATCCAGTAAACCATATATAAACTATGCTATCGGCTTTGAAAGCACGAGGTCTCTGCATTTGCGAGGCAAATTTCGAAATGTAAGCCTCATTGATCTTCCCGCCGTTTCAGAAGAGATCGCTGAGTGGGAGAAGGATACCTACGAGGCGGTGGAGTGGACCCTCAAAGCCTGCTACCGGTCAGATATCAAAAGTAAGCTCCATCCGAATATCATGTCTACTATTCGCAACAGACTTCTAAGGTGATCGTCAGTACCAGCATACAACTTGATGTCATCTAAGTACATCAAGTGTGTTAGTTGGCACTTTGTACGTAGGTCATATTTTATTGTAAAACCATGCCCCCTAGAATCATTCAGGCGGTTCAGCGCCATGTAAAACCAAAGGGGACTCAATGGATCCCCCTGAAAGATGCCCCTCCGTATATGGATGGGCCCTGAGAATTTGGCACCCTCAGATGAAAGCACTGATAAGGTGATGTGCCACCCTTCCATGACTGTCGCCAAAAACTTCATTAGTTTGGGATCAATGCGATACAGATGTAGGACATCGATTAGCCAGATTTTCGGGACGCTGTCGGAAGCCTTGGCATAATCGATATAGCAACTGAAGAGGTTTCTTTGGCCTCTATTTGCTTGTACTACAACTACCGAGGCGATAATGAGTTGCTTTCCCTTCTGCTTTTCGGACCGAATGAAGTTGGTTCCCAGGTGCGCCTTGACCCTTCCACTAATAATCGACGTTATGAATTTTTAGAAGGCTGGTAAGCAAGTAATCGGTCTTGTGTCTGCGGGATCCTGCACCGTGTCCTTTTTAGGGATAAGGTACGTAATCCCCGCAGTGAGGAAGGGTGGAAATTTTTCCGGCCGACACATCAGCTGATTTATGTTGTGTGGCAACCGGCGATGTATATTGGTAAACTTTTTGTACCAGATGTTCTGCACCCGTTCCAGTTCTTCAAGCTGCTTATGGCTCGTCGAACTTCCTCTTCGATAACATCCGCAAAATTCATACCTGGCGTATTGGCATGGCAGGTGCCTTCGGCGGTGATCCACTCCGCGTGCTCAGCATATTTGGTAGGTAACTCCCAAAGTCTAAAACAATACTCTTTCGTTTGCGTCACCGGAAACTGCACTGTCTGGACGTTCTGGTTAGATTTGTTGAGTGATCTGAAAAAATCTTCCCTGGTTCCTCGTTGGTTCTCTCTCTGGACACATCTGGAATGACTTTCGGGATACTGTCGTAATTGACTGGATAAGATATAACGTTTCTGCTTTAGTGTGTCAACCGCCCGCTTCCCTACCCAAACTCCGACTGCCAACTTGATTTGCACTTACGCGCGTGCGACACGAAAGTTGCTCGTTCAGTCACCGGTCACACCGGTTACTGCGCCGTTGCTGATGGTGTTCTTCTCTTCTACTGTTCTACCACACCTGGTTCTAAGGGATATTCACTGGTCGGCCATCTTTAGGAAAATGAGTTTCATTGCATGGGATAACCTACAATGAAGTTGCCACCCTTCTTTAATGTATTAGCTGTCAACCGCCACTTCTGCACGTCTACGGGTATCTACGAATATCCCGATGGCACGTCGCAGATGATTTGGTGAAATCTTGGAGCTTTTGAGAAACAGCGGCGATCACTTTCCATTTATTAGTCCCATATAGTGTCAACTTCTCAAGTTGATGTTATCGTTGAGATATATAGCTAAAGCGGATCTAGCGTTTTTAATGCGTCGCAGTACATCAAGTTCGACTGATATATGAATTGATCAATACCTTGATGCTCTACCTAGTGATAGGAGTATTAAGAATGGGATTACCATTAGGCTAGTTAGTTAGTTTTGTTAAATGGGGGGAGCCGCAGCTCCGAGCACTCAGGCCATTATTAGGCCCATTGTACTATCCCCGTAAGTTGCCTATTCAATGGCTTCCTGCCTACGGTGTTCGCAGGCTTTAGCGAATCTGAGAACATTCTCAAGAGGCAGAGAGTGTGCAGATTCTTCATTGAAGAAAACCTTGCCAAGGTGTCTTCTTCTGAGATCTGAGGATGCCGGACAGCTGCATAAAAAGTGCAGGGCAGTTTCCTCCTCCTCCTCACATTGGCTGCACACAGCCGAAACCACTACCCCAATCTTTTCCATATGGTAGTTTAAGGGGCAGTGTCCCGTCAAATCCCTACTAGGGTTTTCATGTCCCACTTCTTAAGGGACAACAAAAATGCCGCTCTAGTGGCCCTAGGCTCCTTTACAAGGATTTTCGCTTGCCGGCAAGAGTCCAAATTTCTCCACTCCGTTGCGTGAATCCTTGCAATTTCACCTTTCAGACTAGACTTGACAGTAGATGGTCGGATTCCAAGAGCTGGTTCTGGCCCCACCATTGTGGATCCAGACCCTCGGCGAGCCAGTCTATCAGCCCCCTCATTACCGGCGATGTTAGAGTGCCCCGGCACCCACATTAGGAATGTTTCGTTCAGTCGGCCAAGTTTCAGCAACACCTGACGGCTTGATATGTTGTTGCCATCTAGTGCTGATAATGCCGCCCGACTGTCGGAACAGATTCGAATGGTGCGACCCCTCCATTTTTGTCGCAGACATTCTTCTGCTGCCAATGAAATGGCATATATCTCCGCCTGGAATATGGTCGTCATTTTTCCGAGGGGTCGGGCCAGTTCTATAATCGAATTCTCCGAGAACACGCCTGCACCCGATCCATCCTCCGTGACTGACCCGTCGGTGAAGATTATTAGGTCTGTAATCTGAAAAGACTCATGGCCACTTGTCGACCATTCTTCTCTTTCGGTGATTACGACAGTGTATGTCTTTTCAAAGACGAATCTGGAAACCATATGATCGGTCGGCATCAGGGCTACCGGATGTTTTCCATATGGACGCATGCCCGTTGGATTGGCCGCCTTTCCACGCCCCAATGGTATCGAGCCTATATGCGTCGTTGGCTGCTTTCCGTTTCACCTCCAAGTGGATGGGGGGTAAATTTAGGATGGCTTCAAGTGCCGCAGTCGGTGTAGTACTCATTGCTCCAGTAATACTTAGGCAACCAAGTCTCTGAATCTGCGTTAGCAGCTTCCTGCTGTTAGCAAAGTTCAGTCTTGGCCACCAGACGATGCATGCATACATCAAAATGGGTTTTATTATGGATGTATACATCCAATATATCCGTTTAGGTGAAAGTCCCCAGGTCTTACCTATCGCATTCCTACAGCACCAGAGCAATCTGCAGGATTTCTGGTATTGTTCCTGGATATGATGCTTCCACGTTAACTTGGAGTCGAAATGTACTCCTAAGTACTTGACTGTTTGTGCCAGCTGGATTTCCGCCCCTGCTAAGGTGGGTAGCGTATAGCTGCCCCACCTGACGTTCCTAGTGAACGTAACTAGTCCAGTCTTTCTAGCGTTCACCGTGAGGCCATTGCGGAGGCACCAGCTGTGGATTAAATGCAGAGTTGCATTCAAGCGGTCACATACTGTGTCCGCAAACTTGCCGTTAATTATCACGGCTAGGTCGTCCGCAAATGCTTGCGCGAAGACTTTTTTGTCCTCCAGGAGCCACAGCAGGGTATCCATCACCAAGAGCCATAACAGTGGAGAGAGAACCCCTCCCTGTGGGCAGCCCCTGAGACATCCTGCTTCAATAGACTTCTGGCCGACCGATATGTGGATTTTTCTCCACTCTAGCATGTGAAGGATCCAACTGATTAGCAGCGGTTCGATTCCATGCTGTCTTGCCGCATCACAAATTGCCGCAAATGAGGCATAATTGAAGGCACCTTCGATGTCCATGAATGCGCCTAAAGCGTATTCTTTATCGGACATCGCCTTTTCAATTTTTGCCGTAAGTTCATGGAGTGCTGTCTCCGTGGATTTGCCTTTCTGGTAGGCGTGTTGCCTATGGTGAAGTGGCCATTTAGGAATGTGTGTATCCCTTATGAACCGATCTACTAATCTTTCTAGTCCTTTTAGCAGAAAGGACGTTAGGCTGATCGGTCGAAAGCTTTTTGCGTCTGTGTAGGTGGGTTTTCCTGGTTTGGGAATGAACAACACCTTCACATCCCGCCATCTAATTGGAATATAAGCGTGTGCTAGGCATGCCCGATATATATTCCGAATGTGTCGACCCAGGGCATCCATTCCTTCTATTACTAGCGCAGGAATGATGCCATCCGGACCTGCAGACTTATATCTGTGGAACGAGTTAAATGCCCATTTCACTCGCTCCAGTGATACTACTTTGCATGCCAGATTCCAATCTCTCGGCTGAGGGCTGTATGCACCTGTTGGCCCCGAGATTAGATTTTGGATGCTGCCTGGGAAGTGTACTTCAAGCAAATGATTTGCCGTTTCTTCGTCGCTTTCGGTGTACTTCCCATTCTGTAAACATAAATAACCCAGTTTCTGGCTACGTTCTTTGACCAGAATCCGCTTCAGCTTTGAGGTTGCCTCAAGAGAGTTAGTCTCTTCGCAAAAGCGTCTCCAAGATGACCGTTTGGCCGATCTTATGCTCTTCTTTAGAGCCTTCTGTGCCTCTTTATAGCGATTCCAGCTAGTGCTTGATTCGCCCTTCAGAGCACGAGTAAGGAGCATCCTTGTCGTTCTCCTCTGTTTTGCCAAATCCGAGTTCCACCATGGTGTTTTACCCTTCTTTGGCATCCTGAGTGGACAGCTTTCTTCGAAAACTTCTCTCATGCTAGTTGTGATCATCTGGGTTGTCTTCTCAATTCCAGCAATGGATTTGATGCGCCTCCCAGGGATCGTGACTCGGGCGTTCAATTCTGTTTGATACATTACCCAATCTGTCTTCCTCGGATTCCGAAATGGAGTGGGTGGAGGTAGATCCATGCCCATAACGAAATCAATGCGTCTGTGATCCCAGAGTGTGACATCGTTTGATACTCTCCACTCTCCGATCAGAGCCGCGATGTCAGGAGATGCCACCGTGATGTCGATGACCTCTCGCCTGACCACGTTGAAGAAGGTGGGTTCATTACCCACATTTAGGATCTGCAAATCGGTTCCTACTAGATACTCCAGTAGTCTCGATCCTCTTGCATTGATGTTCGAACTTCCCCAGCATATGTGGTGAGCGTTGACATCACATCCTGCTATTACCCCCATGCCTCTACTTTTGGCATATTGGATAGCTCTGATGAATGTTCCACTGGGAACGTCTTCTGCGTCGTAGGGGAAGTATGCAGAGCACCATAGTATCTCTTTATCTCCCTGTTGACTTTTTATGGTTAGCTTAGCCGATGTGGTGTCGCCATCACATAGATCGTTAACCAGGTTAGCCTGGAAGTCTTTGGAGACTACCATACAGGTGCGGGGTCGATCGCTTCCATTGGCATACAATAGGTCAGCATGTTGGAAGTTTAGGCCCCTGACTGCCCCACCAACAACCCACGGTTCTTGTATGAGGTATATAAATGTCTTGCAGCTATTGATCCGACGACTGATAAGTGCAGTCGCCGCTTTACAATGCTGCAAATTTACTTGGGAGATGTGGCACCTCATCTATGTTTCAGATGTAGATGCCGGGGGCTGCACGTCCCCTTCAATGGTTTTAGGAGCCGACACTTGTAACGTGACGGTCCCCAGCCCATAGTAGAGCCGGCAACCCGATTTTTCCCGAACTATCTTAACATCAGGTTCGGGAACGCCGATAGTGAGAAAAGTTCCCGGCCTATCGGTTCTCTCTCCTGTTTTGCTGCCTAGCAGCAACCAGGTGGAAGTGTTAAGATTGTTCTGTACACCAAGTTGTTCCAGAACCCCGACACCATTTCGCTCTTCTTCTGGAAGCCAGAGAAAGCACTTTTTGATCGATGGCAGCTCAGAGACCCTTTTCAAGGTTAGTCGCGCACCCTCCCACACATCGTTGAGGGAGGAGCAGTACTGCCTGAGCCACTCGTTCGTGTCTTCGTCGGCAAAGTTCAGCCGTAACATTTTACGGTATACACCTACCGACTCAAAGCAAAGCTTAATGCCTTGCGCGGACGCAGTCCTTACAGCTAGGAGGAGTTTCCTTCTAAGCTGTTCGCACTGCTCAGTATCGTAGCCGGATGGATTAGAGTCGTCATACAGGACCCATCCGTCGGCTTCGATAGCCTTGGCTGCAAATGAAGGCCTAGCCGTTGCCGGCCGAGCCCTCTTTGCCGCCTTTTGTGTCGAAGAGTTAGGATCGTCCGAGGACCGCTGCCGCTTCGGTTTCCCCTTAGCCGCAGGTGCCCCGAACGCTCCTTTCCCCTCAACCTTGGCACAGCTCTTTGGTTGTGCGTTGCCCGGAGGCGGTTTGCCCGAAGGCGGTTTGCCCGGAGGCGGTTTGCCCGAAGGCGGTTTGCCCGGAGGCAGTTTGCCCGAAGGCGGTTTGCCCGGAGGTTGTTTGTCCGAAGGCGGTTTGCCCGAAGGCAGTTTGCTGTCCGTGGACAGGTGCTTACCCATGGGCAAGACTTTAGCCTCAGCAGGTGGCGCCGATTGGAGCCTGGGGTCAGGAGTACTGACAGAAGGGGCCTGCATCGGCTCATCCGTTAAGGACTGGGTCCCAATTGAATTGGTTCCCACTTGAATAAGTGGGGAATCTGAGTCTAGACTCAGGTTCTCCATCGATGAGCTCAGGGTTGCCCCTTCACTCGGGGTTGGATCGTCACGATCGAAGTTTATTTGTGTTTGCTTAGTAGATTTGTGTTTTTGTTTTTTTATTTTTTCATAGTTGGCTGCCATGGCCTCAATTTTTCCGGGGAAAGTAAGTCGATCTCGGCAGAGCGCCTTTTTGCCGAGACAAGGCTAGTTGAAACTGGGGGTCGCCTGGTACCCAGAGTTCACCGTTTACGGCCACATCTTAACCCCTGTGACCATTCAGCCCTCGGCACGGTAGTCACACCTTGGCTTGGGGTTTTGATTACCGCTTGGCTTCAGGTGTCACCTCCCGTTTCCTGGAGGATCTTCCTTACTGAGCTCCTTCACCACGTCAAGGTAGGTAATCGTCGAGGGAGGAGGCTAAATACTCATCATCATCAACGGCACAACAACCGATATCCCGTCTAAGCCTGCCTTAATAAGGAACTCCAAACATCCCGGTTTTGCGCCGAGGTTTACCATTTCGATATCCCTGAAAGTTCTTTGGCATCCTGACCTATGCCATCGCTCTATCTCAGATAGATATTGCCATTGTAGATTTCCCTCATCCATACGGATTAAGCAGCCCGTCCACCGTGACCTACTGAGCCGATCTGGATAAAGGCGGTTTGTGCATTTCGGGTTATTCTTCCCATGATATTGATATCGTCAGCATAGGCCAGTGGTTGGCTGGACTTAAAGAGGGTCGCACCCCGCGCATTCACCTCAGCATCACGGCTTACTTTCTCGAGGGCTAGGTTGAAGAGGACGCATGATAGGGCATCGCTTTGTCGTAGACCGTTGTTGATGTTGAATGGTCTTGAGAGCGATCCTGCTGTTTTTATCTAGTCTCGCACATTGGTCAGGGTCAGCCTAGTCAGTCTTATTAGTTTCGTCGGTATACCGAATTCTCTCATGGCTGTGTACAGTTTTACCCTGGCTATGCTATCATAGGCGACTTTAAACTCGATGAAGAGATGGTGCAATTGATGTTCATATTCCAACAGTTTTTCCATCGTTGATCTGTTGCTGATTTGTCTGGAGTGAAGCTTCTTTGGTATGGGCCAATGATGTTCTGGGCGTATGGGGCTATCCGGCCTAGCAAGATAGTTCTCCACTATCTTATAGATGGTACTCAGCAACGTGATACCTCTATAATTGCTGCACTGCGTGGTATCTCCCTTTTTATTTATGGGACAGATAATGCCTCTTTGTCAGTCGTGAAGCATTGATTCGCTGTCCCACACCTTGAGCACAAGTTGATGTACCACTTGGTGTAATTGGTTGCTTCGATATTTAACCGATTCGGCTGTAATTCTCTCTGCGCGTGGCCGCGGCCTTTGATAAGGCAACATTACTTGGTATGCACCATTCTTCCGTTCCGTTGCTAACTTACATAAACCATCAAAGTAGCCGTTTAAACTACTTGTGCGGCTGGAGCCAAGTATGTTGTGGCAGTATTTATGATAA
This sequence comes from Hermetia illucens, assembly GCF_905115235.1. Lineage (NCBI taxonomy): Eukaryota > Metazoa > Arthropoda > Insecta > Diptera > Stratiomyidae > Hermetia > Hermetia illucens. The sequence goes on from NC_051851.1 coordinate 142,574,464, forward strand.
TGTTCTTCAGGTGATTGTGAAGATCATTTGTTGATGCTTCATCTTCAGGATCTCTGTTGACTGCGGTTATTGCGGCAGCCATTTCCCTCTTATAGGTGCTGCGGAGGGCTGTTTTGTGGATTTCCTCAGTGTTAACTCTCACCTGATTGTCAGAGGGCATTCTGGGAGGTGTTGCTATTCGAGTTCGAAGCACCATTTTAACGAGGTAGTGATCCGAGTCTATATTGGCCCCCCTATATGTTTTGACATTCATCAAGGCTGAGAAGTGTGTCTCGTTCAATCAGCATGTGTTCAATTTGGTTGAAAGTGGTCCCGTCTGGAGAGGCCCATGTATGTTTGTGGACCGCTTTCCGCACAAACCAGGTACGTCCAACAACCATTTGGTGTAACACTGCTAATTGAATAGTCCGCAGTTCGTTATCCTTTGTATTTTGATGTAAGCTATGGGAGCGAAAGTATCGCCTGGATACGGGCTCCGTCCCTACTGGGCTGTTTTAATCCCCAACTATGATTTTGATATTATATCTGGGACAGGCTTGGAGGGTTTGCTCTACTGCCTCGTAAAAGGTATACTTCTCCGACTCTCCGGTCTCCTCTGTAAGGGCGGTAACGTTAATGAGGTTTATATTTCTAAATTTGCCTCGCAAGTGCAGAGTGCATAGCCATTCGTCTATGTTTTCAAAGCCGATAACAGCAGGTTTCACTTTTTGGCTGACTATGAAACCTACACCGAGCACATGGTTTACTGAATGGTCGCTATAATATATGGTGTAACGACCCTTCTGCAGGAAACCGGTCCTGTCCAACGCATCTCCTGTAACGCTGTTACATCAGCCCTGAATTGGAACAGGGTATCGGCTAGCTGCTTGGCAGCTCCATCGCTGTAGAGGGAGCTAAGGTTCCATGAAAAAATGCTCAAATCGTCATTCCGGTGTCGTAACAAGTTGTTTTCCGTGTAGGGTTGTCAGCCCTACCCAACCCCCAACCTGGGGGACTAGCTGGTACAATTTGTCCCGTTTTTAGGCGTGGGAGACTGGCCTTCATCTCTGTCTGTAGCTTTTCGTTAAGAAAGAACTGCCAGGGGTCACCACGTGGAGGTGGAGATAGGGTTTGGTAGTAAAGCTGTTGGTGTTGGTTCAGCAGGCATTTCCCAGGTTTTATGCTCCATCGTGGGTACGAATTCACTTCGCCCTGGGACCTATACTACCCTTTGACCACCATATATTTATGCAGAACCTTTATTATCGGTTTGATTAGTCCGTCTAGTTCAGCAAAATTTTTAACACCAGAAATCATTATAGGAGCCTGCGCTCGCTGCCTCCGGGTAGTGACATTATTATTCGGTTTACTTTTAGCTTCGCTAGCCTGTCGGGAGAGTGGATGGTTACTTGTCTATTTGCCACAGTTGTCAGTAATTGTTTCAGGATTTCCTGCCGCTTCAAGCTTCTTAGCTGTTTGATACAGTAGTCCATTTTGATAGGAGTGGACTAGAGTTTTTCTGTGGTGTTCTTGGAGTTTTTACCCTCCTCTTAGCAGCAAGTAAAAGTCGGTCTTCCCTGGAGCCCAAGAAACCGACCTGCAGGGAGGGTGGATTACCCAGCTTCGTGGTCTGCCACCTGGGGTAGTTGTATCTAAAAGTTTATTCATTTAGATGTTAGATGTTCTTCTTAGAACCAGTTTGGTTATCGAATTCGACTGAGTTCGATATGACTCTGTTTTCTGTCACAGGGTACTCTCCGATCTTCCGATGGAAGTCTAGCGTACCTTACTCAAGATTTGCGTTGCACGCAATTCATGTATTATTATTTTGATTAATGTAATGGGAAAGGAGAATGGGAAAGTGGGAAGAGTAAGGATATCCACAATGGGAGATGCTCTGTTTGTCTGCGGCTACTACAAGATGAACTTACGATATTCTTAACAAACCCGATAGGCTAGATCATTATCCGCAATCCGTGGTGCGCCCCTTTGGATGCAGCTCTGCGGTTGTGGTTCAAGTCAGGAATCGACTTAGATTCCAGGGTGAATTTAATGAATTACATAACCTTAAGAGGTGAAATATTCCTGATCAAAAAATTAATTTCAATTTATCTGGACAGGTACTGTAGTAATCCCACGCTGGGCGCCAACTAAGATGTGTTTAAAATTTACCTATTCGTATTGAAACTATCTACCTTATCTTTGGGGTTCACTCCTCCAACATGTTAAGTGTGTAGTGAGCTATCTTCGGGGAACTTAAAGAGTCAATAGGTTACAGATAAAAGATTTGAAATCTTCAAGAAAGAAATATCCGTAGAGAACTTTTGGTTTTCGTTAACATTCAAACATTTGGAGGAAGATAGTCCCATATACTCGTAAGTCATCCCCCAAAATGCTGTCACTTCCTCATACACTCAACACCTTTTCCATCACTTTTTTCCTTTGAATATCTAGAATTATTGAGAGTATACACAGCCATGTGCCATCAGATATAGCTAACGTTATGGATTGCTAGTTATACATTTTCACAGTGAAGTCTCTATTTCGTGTAATTGACGCGACACCGTCAGATACGAGTATCTCTTGCACGCTGGAGATGAGGAAATATCTTCACACCTACTTAACGGCGGCAAGCACGGTGTAAAGGTATTGAGCGGGCGTCGTCTTGACGCCACTTTCAACTTTCCTCTTGGAACAGGCTCGAGATGGAATTTCGCAAAACGATTCGCATTGTTTTTGGCGAAGGCGACATCTATCTATCCATTCGCGTGTACTTCCGGGATTTTTGGTTGTGGAGCAGCAGCAGACAGCACCTGTTTTCAATTTCACCGAAGCACGGAGATGATATCGCGGTGATGATGTTGTTAAATTCGGTGATGGGTTGATGGTAGTTCTGTGGGTATTCGATTGGAAGAGTCAATTGAGATATTTAGGTTGAGCGCTTGATCTGGAATGTTGACGAATTGATAGTGATAGAACCAATGGTCCTGACTAAATTTTCATGAGGCAGTTCAGTCGATCACAAATCCATCCACTGTCATCATTACACATTCCAAAATTGACACAACGCCATCAGCTCCGGCCAACAGATGCAGGGGATGCATCCATTAAGATGGACCATTGTGCGTTCATTCCACTCATACCGTTTATTATGGGCACACATAATTCTTTTTTTTTCCTTCCACTTCTCCTGATTCCGCCTGGAAATATCTCTGAATCGCACAAATTGAGATGCAACGGACATTTAAGTGAAGATTGCAATAAATTTTATTAATAAATAAATTTTACGATCACTCCCCGTTGCAGCTCTTGAACTACTCGACCGAATCGCCTCATTTTATATGCATCGATGCATGGATGCTGGACTCATCCGTACGAAAACGCACTTCGTCTTAGTCCGTTCATTCTGACTTTTGCAATATTACTTGGATATTGATGAAAAATTAGGAAAATAACACAAAAAGCCCCATTGAGAAAAATTAATAAATTTAAATATGGCGGGCGCAAATATGGTTGGGGCCAGCTTGAATTATGAGGTAATTGAGTTGAAATGCCGGGGAATTGACTCCATAAAAACCGGATACGATGCAATTGGATATTGATAAGTTCGATCAATTATTGTTGCAGTCTTGCGCGGTTTATGTTGTTTTTATATCTGTGGAAAATATTTTTAATTGACTGATTTTGAATGAGTCTTGTTTATGGATATTGATATTAATGTAAACCCATTTTTCTTTCATTTCAGGTAAGTCAATGGATTGTGAATGACCCATGATTAAGGTAACGCTTCGAAGTAACATATATTCAAATATATACAGCCACTAGTCCAGGATGGAATGGTTCAATGTAGGAGTTTGGATACCTTTTCTTCAAATCGTTGGTTTTATTCGAATGCAGGAGAAGTTGTTTTGTTTTTATTGGTAGACTGAAAAGTTTTGCAGATGCTTAGCAAGGGGACTATCTTGATGACAAACCAGATCCGCATGTTTCTCAAAATATTCGATGAAATTTCTAAAATTTCACTCTATATTCAATATTGTTTACATATCCACAACAAGCGATGATTATTCAAATCGGCACTTAGCCGGACTCGTTTGACTGCATCGTCGTCTCGTCGAGGCTCTACAGTCCATTTTGGGCCTTGGCCACCAGGACGTCCTTCTTCCAACTATCTCGGTCCATTGACCGCGTCCTTCAATTTCGAAATCCAAGCAGTGATGGGCTATCCTCGTTAGCAAAATCTGCCCAGCCCTTTCGGGGTTTTCTCACCGACCTTCGTCCTTGTGTTCTCCTTTCGAAAACCCTTTTAGGTATTCGAGTGTCGTCCATACATTGAACCTGACCAGTCCGCTGCAGCTTCCGATTAATTTGTAGAATTTAGGGTTACCAAATACAACTCGTGATTTTATCTACTTTGCCATTGGTCGTCATCTCGTTTAGCTACAATTATTCTCCCCAGGGCCTCCTCTCGAATTCTGCTTTGCATCCGTAGCATAGCACAGGCCTGTTTCTACATAAATTGTAGTTTGCAGCTCTGTTTTCGTTCAGCTGGCTTTTAAAAGTGGCAGGACCTGGTAGACGACTCCACTTCATTTCCATTTTTCGTCAGTTGTACATATACCCAAGTATATCCAGTTGCCTACTTTTTCTAAGTCGTACTCGTCAATCGTTATATCTTGTAGTTTTCTTTAATTCTTCATTTGCTGTTTTATCGAATATGGTTACCATACCCTTGGTGGGGAATAGCGTGTCAATCATACCTACGCGTCATCGTTCGCGGTTACCTGAGATATGCTACAGCCCCTAGATGCCTGCGCTCCTCCTATTCTGTTCTGCGCTAAGTACTCTTGGGGCGTCCCACTCGTTGGCCATCTTGGGAGCGATGCAATTGTCGCCACTCCATAGTGCGCGGCCTATTTGCTGGCCCTTCCCCTTCTTCCCTCCGTTCTTCTTTTCAAATATTATCAGGGGAGAATACTCCCATGATATGACGCAGACAACTGTTGACAAAGATTTGGAGCTTTCGAGTGACAGTGGAGGTCACCACTTTCCATATGCTATTCCCATATAGTACCACAGGAAGAACGCTAGCATAGAAGTCGATTTTGCTGTTGAGATAACTGCATTATCAGACTTTAGAAAAAGCAGCGAAAGCGGCTCTAGCGCTGTCAGTGGATCGAGCGACATCTAGCTCGGCGCAACCGTTGGAAAAAAACCATGCTTTCTAGATATAGAAATCGATCAGCGCTTTCAAGGCTATGCCTATTAATGCCGATAGAGAGAGTGCAATAAACGTCAGACTGAAAATCTTGGTTTTGTTGGTTAACGCCCATGACACGATGAGAGAGCAAACAGATGTCGTCAGCATAGTCGAGCTGTTTGAGGAAAAGTGTCATCGTCCAGTGACGTTCATCGGACAACAAGAATATTGATGACAAACTGCAATCGTGACATTTTGCGTACATGATTTAAAGGGGTGGTTAAAGGGGTCGAACGTCACCGTCTCAATCTCGCTGTATTGAATTCGAATTCCAATCGTTTTTGGTGTCTGTGTTTGTCTCACCGCTGTGAGTTTATTACTTGCACAGCGTTAAGTGCGGTCATAATGAAACTGGAGTATAACCTGACTGTATAGATGCCCTGTACTCTGCTAAGGAGTGGACAGGAAACGCTACTATTACGTCGCTCTAATAATAGCTATTAGTTTCTGAGGAATACCCCTTCTGGGTAGAGAACGCCGATACACTATTCAGGTTGTCGAAAACCTTTTCGAAATCGATGAAGTGAAGTGAAGCGAAGATCTTTGTACTCTACGGATCATCTTATCCTGTTAATGTCGTCCGTCTAGGGGGGTCAGAGCGGTAACAGTCCATTCTCTGTCAACTAAGCTTGCGATATGCTCTCTGATTATTTAAGCTATTATCTTTGCGATGGTTGATCTTTTCAAACATCTTAACGATCGTCCTCTTCCTTCACTCTCTGGGGAACGTCTGGAATTCCCACGACTTTCGTGCAAGTGGAAGTGGCATATCTGCAATAACTGCCGGTGCAGCGGTAAATAACTCTACGGCGAGACCGCCACGCCCAATGGCTTGGCTTCGTTTAAGTGCATTGATGGACGAAATGATTCTTCTTCTGTTGGATGACTGTCTAAAAGAGGCGAAACTTTATCGGATGAGGCAATTCCTTTCGAGGCCGATGTCAACCCCTCGCTCGCTACGCTACGTTGTCGAGGAGTATGAGCACATTACAGAACCAATCATAATCTGCTTTTGATAGTCAAAGGTCTCCGGCGTGATGTTAGTCCCCGTTTACGACTACCAGGGAAGACTTAGAGTGTATTTTGTACCTCTAATTCTCAAGATCTTAAGTTGTACTCGTCACTCGTTATATTTTGTCTGGTGTGTGTCATTAGTCTCGTTTACATCATAATTTTCGTGTTGTTTTCTAACTTCGTTGGCCAATTTGATTTGCTTTTTTATCACAGTTCATAAAATCCTCCTAATTCCCCTCAAAATATCCGGGAACATCTATGCCAGCCAATGCCCTTTTAATTCGGTTTCAGTTAACGGAGTTAAATGTATTTTCGGCATGCAATGGCAACACGCTGCAGCAGCCGCCAGAACTCAGTGCGCCTTATGCCAGATTCACGATCATATCGCAGAGTGGGCGCGTCGAAACCCCTACTGCCATTGCTGCTTTCGATTATGGGTAGAAATATATTGTATGTGTATCCAAAAGACAAATCGGGCGATAAGATGCTGTATCTCCAGGTGGCTTATTGGGTTTGGGAAGCAACATCAAATTTTGCTGTTTCCACTGAGCAGAGAAATATCTTCTTTTAGTTACACCTCGAAGGTGTTAGCGTAAAGGTCGGGCATCGTCTTCACTGTCAGCTATGTTAGAGAATCCATCCAAACCTGGAGCCTTGTTGTCATCTATCTTACCAGATATTTTCCGCAACTCCTCCTCGGTTATTGGAGGTATCAAGCATTCATTCTGCTGAACACCGTTTGTTTTCTACGCAGTTGTCTGTGTGTCTCTTTTCGATTGACGGTTCCGGAGTCTCCGCTAAGTTTCTGGTACAGCCTCCTTGCTACGAAACTTTTGGTTCGCAAAGTTGCGATTTCTTTGTTCCAGCAGTAGTCGGGTTGCCAACTAGAGAGTGGTCACTTTCTGGGTATAGTAGTGGTCATCCTTTGGGTGAATTGACTATTTCTTTCTATTTTTGGTGACGGAGTGTAGGGTGATGAAATCATTACTATTTGCAGCAGGTTTAAAGCGGGTCTTTCCGGTAATGGAGCCATAGCCGCTCCTTACGTTGATAGACCCGCCTGTAGGTTTCAGCAGTTAGCCAAATTCTATAACGGTTCTTTGGGACGCGGACAACAACTTCACCGATGCCAGAGGTAAACACACTTTTGATGGCCGTCCAGTGCTCATCAATATTATCGGGCGGTTGTTTAGAATTTGTGTCGTTTGTGCACCAAGGAAGTTTTCCCACTGCTGGCCGAGATGCGGGTCGCAAAGATGGCTCCTATTAAATTTAGGGGCGATGCTCCGTTCCCTTGTACGCGGGCACAGTAGCGACACGCAAGCGAAAGTTATCAGATGATGGTCCCTATCGAGGCTCATATCAAAACTGATTCTGTTAAACATATTCAAAAGAGAACTCCCTAATCGACGGTTCTGGTTAGAGGTTAATTGTCGGTTAGTGCGAACCGTATGACTTGACGACACACTCTGTAATCGAGCAGTGCATAGTGAGAATGTAGCGTCGTTAGGATCGTGGGAACTATGTCTCCTCGTTATGTGCTCGAAAAATTCATTCAGGTCACGAAGCGCGATCACAATATGACCTTATGAAAGGAAGCTTTCAACAGCCAAAGTTCTCTGGCCTTCATAAATTAATTTTTCCATTCTATAATTTGGCAATCGCTTCTTGGTTCTGTTCTCTTGAATATGAGGGCTGGTTGCTATTCTTCCAATGTGTGGGAGGGTATAGAGGGTAGCAGCCATGGACACTTCTGACGCTTGTTTCTATCTATATAAAGCCGATTGTGTGCTGTCTCATATATTCTTGTTTGGCTTGGTTACTTATTTATTCATTACGTTACACCCAATCTCCTTTTATTCTGACGATTGTCTCTTGTCTGTTGACAGTGTGTAAAAGTTAATTCTAAATGACAGTTCAGTGATTGAAGCTGATTTGAATGAAGCGTGTATAAGTTCCTATAGTCTCCATCCTTTTCTCGTAATCGCTTTTCCGCTGGGTAACCATCAATTTATTGCTCTTTAGCTTATGAAATTTGCATTAATTAGTTTTTTGATTTGATTTTTTGAACCTCAAATTCTTGCACTGGTAAAAAGTGACTTACCCCAATCGGTTTACCAAATCAACTAACATATAGTGTTAACGCAAAATGGTAGGATTTCATCCGGTTTTCTAACTTTTCTACTTATTTTTACAGGAGGCTTTAGCTGCCCTTTGACGTTTGGTGTAAATTATCACCCTAGTTACTTGATAGCCGGCTTAGAAACAATCTTCACAGTGTTCTTTTTTTCCACCGTTCGTACTTAATACTGCTTCCGTTTTCTCATCCACTAGGCTCAAACTGGCTATTTCCAACCGGTTCTTTATTGCTCTCATCGTCTCCGTCGCGTAGGCCTCAACATTCTTTGGGTGCTTTGCTGCAACAGCTACAGCCAGGTCATCTGTTGAGCCGTCACTCGCAGTCTCCTTTGCGACGGGAAGCACAAGCACTCCATTATATACGACATTCCACAGGAAGGAATTCAGTACTAAATGCTGTTTCGATGTATTCTTTGGGATCTGCCCCGTAATTCTCTACCAGATCGCCAAATATCCAAGAACACTTATGTCAGCCAATGCGCTTTTAATTCGACACAGGTTGGCGGAATGGAATGCGTTTTTGCGTCCACCGTAAAGTGGACGCATCGAAACCCTACCTGGCGCTACGACAGGCCTTTCCTGCTTTTGGTGATCGGTAACAATCTTTTGTAGGTGACTCTCTTCATTGGATACAACGGGGAAGATCCCGGTTGTATCCAATGAAGATCGCGTTGTATCTGTCAGGCTGATCAGGTGGTATGATGCTGGATATCTATTTGGCTTGTTGGATTTGGGAAGAACATCAACTTTTGCTTTTTCCACTGCTCAGGGAATATTTCTTCTTTTAGGAACGCTTGGAAGGTTTTTCGAAAAGTTCGGGCTTTGTTGCCACCAATCCTATCACGTATTTTCCGTGGCTCCTCTTCGGTGACTAGAGGCACCACGCACTCCTTGATTTGGACGTTTGCGTTCCGTCGTTTTGGTGGTGAGGAAACAATTTCTTTCAGGCGGTGCGGATAGGTCCTTAGGGGTGATCTTCGTAGCCTATTTATTACCATTCAGTAGGCTTCATCCGTAGGGTTTATATCGGCATGGTCACACAACTGTTTGAAACAGTTTTTTTTCGGAGCCTCTTCTGTGGTCTTGCAGTTTTTTATGGTCTCCTCTCGATCGTCGCTGCCGGGTTTTCTCTGAACATCTGGTAAAGCCTCCTTGCTCAGAAACATACAGAAAATTTGCTATTTCTTTGTTCTACCACTAGTTTGGTTGCCTCCTGGGGAAGATTCACCTTCTGAGCGTAGTAGCATTCCTTGCTTTCATCACCCATTGGATGATCTGGCTGGTTTCATATAAAGCCGTGCCATTCAATGATATATCAAGCTCAAACGCCGCAGAGAGCATGTCCCCCTCGAAAGCTTTCGCCGTCCAACGTGGCGACTCACACTCTGTGGAAGCTTTTTGTAAACTTCTTTCACCCCCGAGCGTTCCATTATTTCCTGGGATGCTGGTTCTCCACAACCGCATAGCCCTGCTCGGCCCGTTGTCCTGGATAATTTCGATCTGTCATTTGGACTGGTGCACATCATGAAGGCGATACCGTCTTTGCCGCTGACTCTTCACGTTCAGTAAGGTCGAACTTCTGTTCCAATGCTTCGTGAACCGCTTGCTCTGTGGTGACCTCATCTATATCCTTGTCAATTATAGAGATTTCCGGCCTGCTAACCCTGATTTCGGGTTCTTTACCCAAAGACTTTCCAAGTTGACTCAAGAATTTGTCCGCCGTTAAATGCTCCTTGAGCTCCAATATAAGCTCATAAGGTCTCTTTTCTATTTGTCAACCGTTTGGCAGAGTAGGTTGTATTCTGTTTGTCCATAGGTCATGTTGTTTTATTGTCTTAGATCGTTCTTTTGAGATGTTCCCATTGGCCTTCCCTCCAACGTTGGGCGATAGTATTAGTACGTTACTACCTATATTATCAACCCTTACATCATAAATGAGTGGTTGGCAAATAGCTGAAGAATCTATCCGGCGTCAACCCTATATTTTTTATTTCATCACGTATTCCTATAGATTCAAAATTTCTTCATAATTAATTTGTATCCCCTTTTTTAAGGGAATCATCTGCATCATATTATTTTTTAGGTTACACTTATGAACTGGGGAAGCATCAAAGCGTCGACTGCAACTGGGTAATACCATCGACTTTAACTGATACTTAGTCAATACATTACGTGCATAATCCAACAATACGCTGAATAATGTAACACATCACTCCCCATTCGAATTGTTTCCCTCCGTGTGTGTTGCATACCGTTTCCAATTCCCTGACAGGATGCTAAGAAGTCCCCGTCAGTCAATCGTCATAGTCGTTCAGAACGAAAAAATGAGTAAACTCAGCTGCCACGTCACGTATCAACCATTGCAGAGAAATGTTCCTTTTGTTACTTCTTACTACGATGCTACGACGAAGTTTTGCAAGACTTACAATTTCAGTTATCATAACTTATGCCCCCAACCCCAGGGGTGTACAGGACTCCACGACTCCTCGTTTTTCGGAGGATTCGCTTGGGCTCGAAGCAGAGGAAATTCTGATTTGATGTGTCGTTTCTCTTGAATTACTGGAGCAATTCAGTTGAATTAGTTAATTGTATATTGAAGACCATCAGAGGGTTGGGATGTTATCTGTAAAGTAAGACTTTCGGTTGAAGCTGCATTTTGAATGATACCACGTCCTTTGTTCTATTACAAATCGCTACACCTACCCATGCTCTCATTCTCCTCTAATTTAGGGAAACAAACTTTTCAAATTATACCCAGCCTCCCTTTTGGCTACAAATTCTCATTGAATACGACTTGGGGAGGTGGAACCTTGACTTATTGAACGACCGCTTTGGAAACAATGCTGACGTTCAAGGGTGGATGCAAGGTGATTTAGCCAACAGAACATCTCGCAAATGCCATAAACTTCAAAAAATATGAGAAAACGCATATATAAACTGAACAGATCCTGCAGGTATCCAACTCGTGTTACAGCTTCGTGGCGCAAGCAGTTATTACAACGTTCGATGTGAGCCATCGTTTCGGGAGCAAAGTTAATGCGTGCACGTGCTAACGGCCGAGCCCGTCAAAACAGATTGCACATCTCCACGAATTTCATCTGTGCACGCTATTTTCCTAGCACAAGACATCAACGTCGGAATGTCGGGAAGCGATTCCGGTTTGTTGTGTTTTCAGGATACAGTGGTGATGGAAAGTTCAGTGATGCTTCCTAGGATGTGGAAGTTGAGCTGTGGGAGATAGTGGATAACTTGGATTTATGTTGGAGTTATTCTTATTTTAGAGCCAACGTTTATTAGGACACTTAATTCAGGAGTAAACTAGATGATGTACTTACGACATCGAAAACCAACCGAGAATTCTTTGGAGGCAGTCCTATTGCAAATTACTTTGAGCGGCCTGTCCTTGTTGTTTCCAAACCAAGTCGAGACACACCTCCCAGCTGGTAGCCCCGGATAACGACTGATCAACCTAGCGGCGATAACGATGACGACCCGGCATGGCATTGAACTGACAGCTGTGGCATTCTGTTACCTCAGTACACGACAGTGATATCTAGTGGAAACGGCGTTCAGGTTAATGTTACAGTTGCCTCCGTCCCGATAATAACCTTGGCAGGCTCAGTTAAGATGGACTTTAACCAGCGCCTGATCTTAGCCCCGAACACAAACTCCCACAAGGATTTGTGTCAACTCACGCATGACTTCCCTGCTCGCATAGACAAACACGGGGCTCATTTAAAGCGACTACGCTTTCTAGTGGAGATAGCGGGGTGGTCCTTCGGAAATATCTCCATAGATGTGAAAAATGGCATAATGGAGATGGAAGATCTGCTGGACCTTATCGCACGCCAGCGAAACTCCTGGAAGAGAGTCGAAGGGGAACTGAAAAAGTACATTCGTAGTGCAGCCCCTAGTTGCACAAAACGCAGTGCCATCAGCATACTAATAATCGTTGGCGCAACAATCCATATTGAATCAGGGCTTTCAAGACCAACGGTACTGTACTCAAGACCTTAACGGTACGCTACGGTACACTATAGGAGACAATGTGGTCAGCATTGCGCTCGGGTGGATTATTTACAGAATAAGGTGAAGGACAGTTCCAACCCACTGTTTTAAGTGCTACATCTGCGGACATATAGCAAGGGCTTGCAAGGGGCAGGATAGAATCACTTCGTTTTAAAAATGTGGCGAAAGCACAAATGTTTTGTTTTACAAATGTGGCACAAAGCAAAGGCCGTAATCTGCAGAAAGCTGAAGTGACTCATGTTTCCGGTCCTGGGTGTTGCCAGGTCTTCAGAAGTGTTACAGGAAGCGAAAAGTGAAGCACCATGATCCACATCCTGCAAGCAAACATGCATACGAATGTAGCTGGTCGCGACCTGATGAAGGAAGAGCTGACTTTTTATTTCTCAGCGCAGATGGTAGCCCACCATTGTGGTATGCTAATATATTTGGCACTGCGAGATACGGTTAATTTACGAGTGCGAGCTTCTAGTTAAGGAAATAACTTCGCCTCGGTTCGTGGGGTGGAGCTGACGTTTTTCAGCTTTTCGAAATAGGCTCGCCGCGTAGGAGGATGAGATTAGAAACACGGAGGACAGAATTCTAGTCGGAGGAGACTTTAACGCCAAAGCTGCAACCAGATTCTCGAGGCACGCAGATTTTGAAGTTGGTTGCCAGGACCTTTGTCCTAAATACCGGTAGCACTTCGACATTGTGAGGGAAATTTGCCGAAATTCTCGCAAGAGGGGTAAATCAGCGACAAGACCCAGGCGCAGACAGAAGAACTGCAATTGAATCGTTAGTTCATTCAACAATGAGCGTTACCACCGTAGCTTGTAATTCATCGGTTCCCAAAAGGGTACACACGTTCTGATGTACGGTAGAAATTGCAAACTTATGAGGGAACTGCCTCAGACTTCATTGCTCAGCGCGCAAGAGGCTAAGACGAGATGACGCTTACAACCGCAGAGTATAAGAGTGAGAAAAAGGAACTCCGCCACGAAATTAACGGGCAGAAGGCACGCTATTGACAGGATCTAATCAATGGCGTAAATAGAGAGCCATGAGGCCTCGAGTATAAGCTGAATGCCCCTCAGTCACCATGTTTTATGGAAGCAGGAAAGATGGAAGAAATCGTACCGACGTATTTTCCTGTCCATCCCCTGACACTGTAGATGAAGGAGTGGGTACTGAGGAATGCCCACTTTTCATTTCAAAAGAACTAGAGGATGTGGTCTTGTCCATAATAATGCTGCAGTGATGACGGTTTATGTTCCACAATAACTTTTCCATAGTGTTCGAATTGCTTCTCCAAAGGACTCATGAACTCTTTCTGTGTAGTGATCCTTGCAGACTATAGTTAACTAGCTCTTATGTCGGCTTCTTGTCGTAATGGCTTTCCAATTAACTTCAAGAATTTGTCCGCAGTGATATCCTTGGATTTCTTTTGCATTGACATAAGGTTTCCTTTCTGGGACAATCTGATGCTGCTAACATCATCTCCTAGGTCGAATATAATGTGACTTCCGGTCTTATCTCCCACCCATCCCACGGTATCTTTAGAAGATCCATTTCCTTTCGCCGAAATCACAACCACGTGAGTTTCGCTGGCAGCTTCAGCCGCCTTCCTAACCGGCTCCACATTTTGGGAACCACCCTTCATTGCACTCTTCCTACCTGCATTAACGGGGTGAACATCGAACGGGTAGACTAACTTGCCCATTTTGTGGTGTTGTTTTTACCGACGGTGCAAGCAAGCTTAATATATATGGCGCATTAACAGCGCTAGTTCAGTGTTCACTACTTTGTTTAAAATCAGGAAGGGCAAATACTTTGACATCCAGATCAAATTAAGGTTGCTCCGTGCCAATGTTCTCTCTATGATGTTTTATTTTATATGTGGAGTGAGTGCGACTATTACTCAAAAGCTTCAAGCCTTTGTTATCGTCTGTCTCCGTCGTGTTATCGTTGTGCGACGACTCCGTTGTTGGCTATACCATCCAATCTAATTCAGTATTCTAGAACCACCTGTAAAGGTGCAAGCTTCTTGAGCACTCCTGGAAAGAACTGAAACACATTTCCGCGAACCAGCGTAATTGACACCCATTGTCCCATCTAGGGGTTATTGGCCACCATATTTACTATTTTAATAAATTCCTCCTTATTTGAAGCTGGATAGCCGAAAATTGTTTACTTTTGAGTTGTCTTTGATCTCGATTCGTTTGATGTTCCCAAGTGCTCTTGTCCTGGGAGGTAACCCGAGCACTGTGGTGCGCCGTTTTGATGCAGGGAGGCAGAGTCTAGTCGGCTCAGATATTCAGAGCCAGCCCGTAGTATTCACGAAGGAAAGCTCTCCCTACCTGCAGCTTGAAATCTCTCTGAAGTCCCCACTGAATAGTTTCCCCAGTGTCCGTAGCCTGACTCTAGCTAGAATTGGGCAATCGTAAATGAAGTGCCTGAGGGTTTTCCCTCTTCTCCGCAGCTTCGACAATGCGATTTGTTGGGTATGCCGAGCCTGGTGGCATGGTCCCCATGCAGACTGCCGCAATCTTGTATGCATTTGCACCCGCTTGACACAGGAGCTGTCGTGATTGGGTTTAACTTGGCACAGGTGGTGAGCTATCTGAGGTCCCTGATTGCTAAGTAGTGAGAGTAGAGTGCGCCCTTGACAGTCGCCAACGAGGCACCGACTGTTCCCGCCGAAGGAGAGCACGCCCTGACCAATCCGCCAGCTCCCTCATTCCCCTCTATGTTCCTATGACCGGGAACCCAGATGATGGTAGTCTTGAGCGTGCCGCCAAAACTGCACACCGCATTTCTGCATTTTCCGATCGGCCTGGAATATGTCGTCGCTGAGTACAAGACTTTAATGGCCGTTTGACTGTCAGTTAGAATGGCTACGTTACGCTTGGGGCTCGGATCATGCCGCACCCATCGACAGGCTTCCAGTATCGTCAGTACTCTTGCTTGTAATATACTGGCGAAATTAAACAATACGACTCGTATATACTGTGTGTATTCGAGAAAACCCTCCCACCGGCGGGCAGATCATCTTTGATCTGTCGGTGAAAAATTCCCTCTCATAGCCGGTCTTCCACTCTGCTCTGGTTCTAAAATTCACAGCAAAGTTTCTTGTGAAGTTCAGCTTGTGCGTGGCATACTCCGTAGAGAATGCCGAGATTTCCCGAAGTAGCAATCAAGCTTCGTGCTATTGTACTTTTGCTCAAAGCACAATTGATGAATTTTTGATCAAATCAAGGCAGCAACGAACAAGGTTGCAGCTGGAGTGTCTTGTGCAAGTTCAGAGATGAGGAGCTTTGCGGGGGGCGTCTGCTCTGTCTCTGAACCGGCTGTAATGGTGATCGGGGGGAGTGCTACCCGTTGACGTTCTTGCTAGGGAGCGTCAAGCCATGTACTAGCGGAAGAGAGAAGAGCCAAGCAAGGTGGTTATTCGTGAAGAACGGCAGCGCACCCTAGACGAGTGGTAACTCTCTTGGCAAAATTAAACTAGAGACAAATGGACTGCGCGGCTCATCGGCACCTTAAGTGCGTGGCTGAATCGGAAGCATGGTGAGACTGACTATTTCCTAACCCAGTTCTTAAGTGGGGATGGAGGTTTTCAGTCTTATCTGCACAATATTTGAAAGGCATGATCTCCGAATTGTGTGTTTTGCAATGGAGTTATGGACGACGACCATCACTCTTTTTTTTCTTGTGGAAGGTGGGATGGGTTTCTTCATTTAAACACAGTAGATCTCTCTGCAGACAACATTGTCGAGGAGATGCTGAGGAGCGTTGGTAGTTGAAGCCGTTTTGCCCATTACGTTCGGGTGCTTCTCGGGATTCCTTGAGCTGACAGTTTCCTTCCTCCTCTTTCCTGCCGTTGGTGAAAGGAATTCCTGATTTGAAGGCTCCGTAAGGCAGTAAAATTCGGGGACTAGCCCGAAGTAATGTTACAAACGTTTCCAGGCTAGTTCTCTGACGATGGGGAGGTATTTAGTTGGTATTCCGACAACGTACCGTTGCGCTAGTTCAACTGCATTCACCTACTTTACCCAAAAAGAACCATATAATAGAGCCGTACGTTACGATTGGATTTACCTCTTGCAGGGTAGATCACACATATTTCTTTGTCTAGAATGTCGACTGTGATCATGTCTGCCACCACCAATTCTGCCTGATTTGATGTGGTTCTAGAAGAGTTGCAAATCCTCAGAGCCATTAGCCGGTAAACGGAATTCACATGCTTTCTTCTCTGAAAATAAGCGCCATCGCCCACATAGCTGACGCGTTACGTAGAACAGATCGCGGCACTTGGTCTGAAAGCAATCTTCTGGAGTGGTTTGGCCCGCGAAGATTTAGCAACATTCTTGAGCTGGCGGCGGTGCTAGCTGCCTTTTGAAATCCATACTCTGGATGCTTCCTATAGCTCAGTTTGGAATCAACTATCACTCCCAAGTATTTGATAGCCGTTCGTATGTTCGCCGACTTACACCTTCACTGTGTTTCGCTTTCTATGGTTCCTTGTTAAGACCGTTTCTATTTTCTCATCTGTTAGGGTAAATTCTGCCTTTTGCATTCAGGGCTTTAGTGCTCTCATCGCCCCATTTCGTAAACCTCCACATATTTTGCGTTCTTTGCTGAAACAACAGCTAGGTCGTCCGCGAAGCCGAGAATCATAGCCTCTTCTGGGGTGAGAAGCTCAAGCAGTTTATTATATTTGACATTCGACAGCAATGGACCCAGTACGGAGTCCTTTGGTGCCCCCACCGTGGCGATGTACTTCCTTATCCGTCCCTAACTGGAAAGTTCTCTCTTAGAGCTTATTCGTGAGCAGACGATTTGGTGGAGTTGAATGCGTTTTTCATATCCAATATGAACACGGCGCAGCAGTCACCAGAATTCGGCGCGTCTTCTGCAAGATTCACCACCGTGTCTATTGCGTTCAACCGAAAGTAGGCGCACTGAAGCCTATAATGACGTTATGACAAGTCACTGCTGCTTTCGGCGGGTTATAAGATACTATTGTGGAAAACTCTTTCCATCATCTTGCCCATGGTATCCAACAGGCAGTTCGGGAGATATGATGGTGATATATTGGGTTTGATAATGAATGAATTTAGCTTTTTCCGCTAGACAGGAAATATTTTTTTCTTTTAGGCACGCCCCGAAAAAGCGAAGGCGAAAACCTCAGGCCTAGTTTTCACTACTAGCTTTAAAGTTCTGTTGGGGATGCCATCCAAACCTGGTTCCTTATTGGTAACTCCTTCTCGGTAACTGGTGTTATGTCGCACTCATTGAATAGTGTGGCGAGACAGAGTTCCAACAATTTTCCTCAGAAAGCACGGTCGGATCAACTGGAAGATGTTCGCAGCCTTTCATTACCATTCTGTAAGCCCATCCCAGAGGGTTTATAACGGTATTATTCACATAAATACTGTTTTAACTGCTTTTGCTTTTGTGAATCGCATCTTTTAAGCATCCCAGTAGTTGTCTGTATTCCTATAGTCGACCGATTCCATAAGCCATTGGCAAATCCTGCTTGGGAACATGCGGCCCGCAAATTTGCAATTTTGCTATTCCCCCAGTACTTGAGCTATCCACTGGGGGCCAGTTGCCTTCTGCGCATTGTAGTATCGCATGCGGTTGTCACCCATTGAGTGCTGAGGGTGACATTTTATGGCTATATCAGAGGATATATCAGGCTCGAGGGACACAGGGAACGTTTCCCCCTTGCCATGGTCCGCTTTCGCCGTCCACCTAGTCGTCACTGGGAGTGAAGTTCTCACTAACTAACTCAGCTCTTGTTACTCAAGTAGCGTCCAGCCATGTCAGGTTTACTATCGACTCTAGTTCACTTCCTCTGAAAGGGGGAGAGGTCCCAAAATTTGCGAGTACCACGAATGCTTCGAGTAGAACACGTCCTTTCACATTCGTTTTGCGGGCGCCCCACTCAAGAGCCCACATTATAATTATCGGACAACGTCCTTTCGTATCGAATATCGGGGAGCTCAACATTTGCTCATACTCGTCTGTGTAGCGTAGGGTGGAGCATAGCTCCTTTCAGTTTCGTTCTGATGAAGCCTTCCTCCAGGTGGTCCATTATTTTTTGGAAGGCTTGCTCTCTGCAAGCCCATAGTACTGCTTGGCTCCTTTGATCCTTGACCCAAATGCTACTACCGCTCTTCGGAGATAATATGTATCGAAACTTTCTGAAAATGTCCAAATACTCTTTCCACGGACAGTAACTAAATAAAAGAATCAGGTGAAAGGTTTCCAAAGCTGTCTTATTTCCTATTAGCTTACATGGTCGTCCCTCTCCGTTCGACAATCGAAATGAAGTCAGCGCTACCATGAAGAAGATTCCTTACTGAAAAATTCAGAGGCTACTCTGGGATGTGTTCTGATTGACAACATCGCGCCCCACATCGAATACAACATTGAAATTCTTCTGTTTGAATGAAAAGCGTACAATGACTCCTTGGAGAATGGGTGAAGCGAATAACGGCATCACCACCAGCCGTCGAAGAAAGAACTATTCCTTTAACTTCCGTCCAGGAGAATGCTTTTCTTTTGCCGGTCCTCATCTAGCTCGGGTTGTACAGTCAAACAGCTCTCCATGATGCCGCTGTGATGCTACTTGGTCCTGGTCCTGTATGCTGTGCTCCGTAACGAGGGCATTCTGATTCTGTGTGGTGCAATTTCTTTCGTCCATAAGTCAGAGTTAATGTGGTATTTCGATTTCGACAGAATTGTGGGAAATCGATAGAGAAAATGCCCCCGACGTCGTCATATAAAATTTTATGGGATTCTTTCTTTGCGTCTTCGTCTCTCGTTTTCGTTTACTCGTCTCTCCAATATTATATGGTATACATGTACAATTCGTCTTGGTTTCCATCCTATACGGATCACTTAAGTGCTGAAGAAATGACGATGATGGCTAAGGATATGGCAAAAGATACATCGAAATTTGCAGATATTGCACATGGTGTACACATATCAGAGTGGCTATACTCCAGTCGGGGCTTTCTATAATTGGACTCGAAGGCGAAATATTGACTCTCGTGCGGGGAATGATCCTAGGATCTTAATTATGTCTTTTCGTTATGGGGTTATTGTATTTGTTGAGTTTGCCGAGGGTGAAATAGGAGACCGACATTTTGGGAGGGGAATCGTGGCCCTTTTTTGTCTCGCGCGGACCATTTGGAAAGGATATCAGGTATGCCTAATAAGTTAAATGGGATTATCTATAATAAACACTCATTGCTATTGTTTGCAAGGTTATTTTCGAGCCGGTATTGCTGGAAAATATCCTGGTATGAGCCAGGCCTCACTTCGGACAGCATTCTTTTCTACACTACATTGTGACGTATCCTTCAGAAAATTTTCCCTTTTCATAACGATTGCTTGCAGCACCTTTTCGCTGAATCGCAAAAGAATTTAAAGATTGATGAATTTGCATAAGTCAAATCAAGCCCATGCATGCTAAGCCGATCAATTTAGACAGGACAAGTCCAAAGCGACGGAAGGATTTGCACTCAACTCCAAGGCCAAATAAACTCTTATATGTTCGTTTACAAATCACATCCTTCACCTAGACAAACAGGGAATAGTGAGGAGAGGACAAAAAGACGACAGTATTCCAATGACATCATGAAAATCTGTTCGACAAAAAAACATCGGAATTATCCTTCAGGATAACGAACCAAATCACTGCCAATGACAATCTAAACATCATAGGGTATAGGGTAGAAAAAAGCGATTCTTCCGTACACAAGAGTTCCGGAAAAACACAAAACGCCGACGAAGACACACAGAAACCGACAAACAGATAGACAGACGGCATACACCAATGTCAACCACTTAATCGTGTCATTTACCAAATGAATCTCTCCTTCCAACCATATTGTATTGTCCTCTTGCTTTGATACTTCGTGTGTACGAAATATATTGAGGAAAAGTGAGTGTACACCAATTCCACATGTGTTTAAGAGTA
This sequence comes from Hermetia illucens, assembly GCF_905115235.1. NCBI lineage: Eukaryota > Metazoa > Arthropoda > Insecta > Diptera > Stratiomyidae > Hermetia > Hermetia illucens. The sequence continues at coordinate 142,594,857 of NC_051851.1, forward strand.
AAATGCCAAAGGATACACGCACCCCTTTCCACTTCCCGGCCCTTGAGCTACGCGGTCGTGGCCTTTGTGCGTGCAATTTGTACCTCGACAGCCTGGGAAGCTCCACGTTACACTCTCAAACGGTTCAGAAGTCCTCCTTCTCGCCGAGTCCTTCCAAATCTCTGAGCACACTTTCTCGTCCTTATTTCAATGATAAAGCTGCCTTAATCCTGTCTATGACAGTGACATCACTTTGATGGGCAACCAAAAATGTTTGCGTGTCGTGTTTGCATGTGACAAATGCCAAAAACGGTAACGAACATGGATAACAACAACAATGACGACGACAAGAGAGAGACTTGATGACGACGATGACGGGGCAAGTGATGATGTTTTGTTGTAGGTAGTAGCCTGGCTGGTCGTCACTTTCCTATGCCGTCCAGAGATGAGTGAAAATCCGAATGAAGCTGGCAGATCTGGGGCCTCTTTTGCGTTCTGCCGAGAAGTAGTTGTAGTGTACCTGGATGGGGCATATCATGACAGTAGTGGGTAATGAGAACACTAACCAGTGCTTCCACTCGTATGTCCTGCAAGTTGTCAATAGGACGATTGAGACAAGAAGTAGGAAGCTACGCAAAAATTAGAAGTGAACAAACATTTTAAATATGATTGTCATTGTCATTTGCAATTGACAATGGTGAATGTGATTTGGAAGATTGTTTGCTCTGGTCCAAAGGCGGACAAGTAATCCCGTGAGTTGGGAGAACTGTGGGACGGTTTTTGAAGAAATAGATAGCGTATATTTTTCAGTATTGAATACGATTGAGTGAGGGGGAAGATAATCAATGAAGGGAGGGTTCTGCTTATCAGGACTTTCCTATTAACGGTGGGTAATTTCTGCATTTCTGTATGCTCTCCGCCAATTCCTTTTCACAACGCATCTTATCTGAACGAGATGTTTTTGAAATTAGGATCTATTTTTCTTTACTTTTTGTGCACGTGCTTAATAAGGAAGATGCCTTTTATATGATACAAAGCCTACGCAACGCTGGAAGTTTAAACAAATTCCAGCCTACCTAGATGACGTCAATATCATCACAGGCTGAACCGAGAGCTAAACTATGGGCTGTATGAATTATTCGGTCAGCCAGAGATTTCCTCAATAAGGAGACTTCCGGAATCTACAATGTACAGGCCATGTATATACAACGAATGAGCGAAGATCATGGGATTCTTTTAAAAACTAAGGGGTAAGTGCCAGCCAGCCAATAGACTAGCAAACGCTACGTTGAATTTAAGGACGCTGCTGGTGGGGTGAAACGACTGCAATGTTAATGAAGAGGAGAGCGGAAACGAGGGATAGTTTACAACGGCGACGACGGCATCAAAGAAACTTTTGTCCATAACTGAGAAAAATTTGATCAAACTGAATACACTTTTCTTTTGGTGATATAGCGCCGCCCAGGCCACAGAACAGTCTCAACTTAATCTTCGCGTTGAGATAACTGCATTTCCAGATTTCTAACAAGAGTTTAGCGTTCTTAATTGGCCGAGCAACAACCAGTTCGGTGCTACCGTCGGCAGAAACTACGCTTCCCAGATATACAAATTGACCGACGTCTTCGTTGCTCTACCCATTAATGCAGACAGCGAGAGTGCGGTTTCCAAATCCAGAGCCATTTGAGCCATGGTAGTCGAGGTAGTCATCGTTTATTGAATTCCTCCACGTTCTCCGGATAAGGCAGATTGAACGTCACCGATAATCAGAAGAAATAATATCGGCAACAGGATGCAATCCTGGTTGACTCCGCTTTGGACCTCAAATGCCTCTGAGATTTTACCGCGATGCAACATGTGACATTTTGTGCCATCATATATCACTCTGATGATAACTATTACTTTTTCCGAAATGCCCCTCCTGCGGAGAGTGCGTCAAATACACTCCCTGTATACGCTGTCGAAAGCTTCCCCGAAATCGATGAAGAGCAGGTTCTGCGAAGATCTAAACTCCGTGCGCAGTTCCAAAGGGGGTTGTTGATGTGTTTAATATAAGAGGATCCGGAGCAGAAACCAGTCTGTTCTCTGTTCATCAAGTTTTCCAGATGTTCTTTGGTGCGTTTCAGATAGAGAGCGCACAGTACCCTTTCAGTTGTTGCAATCAAAACGGGTACCCTTCTTTGGAATCTCAACGATCTTCTTCTTCTTCCACTCTTTGGGAAAGGTCTCAAATTCTCAGCATTTCTGTACAAGTGTAACTGCAGGTGCAACGAGAAATAACTGTGCACCTTCCAGAAATCAATCATAGTCCATTTTCGATAGCTAAAGATCTTCGGCGTCAGGTCAGTCCCTTTTGTTATTGTTGTTGTTGACGTTTAAGTAGTAGAATAGTCTCGAAATTTGAAGGTTGCTAGCCGACACATTTATATTATTTTTAGTCGCCGTTTATGACAAGCAGAGAAGACTTTTAAGGGCATTCTTAAGTCCTTCTTTTTCTAAGGACCCACAGATTTATCTGTGCATTGTGGCAGAATTGCTTCCACTCAGGGGCCCTGAAATGTTAAATTTTGAGCAAACAGCTCAGCTCTCGTTGATGCGGGTATTATCATCACGCTCAGGGGTCTTCGAACGCAGTGAGCATCCTCTTTTACTGAAGGAATAGCTCCTGGATAATAGTAGTAGTAGAAGCTTAGGGCGTGTAATCTATCGAAATGAAAGGCCTCTGGTCTCTCTCCTATCCTCACCGCACTAGTTTATGTCCGTCTTCCCACGGTTTGTCATCGCCCACCCACCTGGCCTAACTTGTGGTTTTCGACGTTCTGGTCTCCAGTTCAACAACAACGTCTCTGGTTGATTTGGGTGTTTTTTATGCGCCTATACTTTAGGCGCATAATTGACGGCTTCACTTCAGTTGGGCGAATGTCGGACTTTTTTTATGTCCCCGGGGAATGTGGGATTTCCGTTTACTAAAAACCACTTTCGGCCTTCCTCTCTCTGACTTTTACAGGATCACATTTAAGTATATGTTACTTCGCCGTTCGGTTCTTTCAGGTTTCCTCCTTTTGACTGCTGTGTCTTATGATCACAATTCCAGAGGGAACTCCAAGACAATTTTCTTTTAGTTTGATCATTTCCCCAATTATTTTCGATTGGAAAACCTTGTGCTTTGTATATTCTGATACGTCACTGCATCCTGGACAATTCAGCGTTATTTAACCCTACCTAGAAATACGCTGCTACTGTGATCTCTACTTTCTCATTTTTCGGTCCAATTGGCATAAATAGTTTCTTTGCTAAGAAGACTCTGATCTTCGTGCATTCGTTTCACACTCTGGCATACCAGGCTCTGTCTGAATCTTTCCTATAACGGGGTTCACCGCGTAAGTTTTCTGAAAGCGCTGTGCATTCCTAACCCTTCCAAACGGTAAGTTAATCTTCCTCCGATTACTTTCTTCTTTCGTACACGCAGGCAGAAAATCTTAGAAAAGCATTTTCGCTTCAGTTACGCCGCAACAGCGTCGCAGATAGAGTGGGCGCGTGTAGGATTCGCATCCACTAAAAACAATCCCCGATTTCTCTAGCCCCAGCCGCGCGACAACACTATTTAGGTATTACTTCGCGGGGCCGGTTTACCTTTGGGTACTTGTCCTTCTGCTCCTTTCTATTTTCCTCTTTCAACAAATTCTGCTGTACTTTTTCGATGGTGGAGAAAACCGTAAGCCAGTTCTCCTTCGACTTCAGCATATCCGCAACAAAATTCTCCCGGGAAAGGCCCCTACTTAACGCTTGGTTCAGATTCGTCCTATCTATTGTGAACATTGGGCAGTGGAGTATCACATGTTCTGGATTTTCCAGTATGCCATCATATCTAGGATGGTAGGTATCCCTGGCTCCTCCGAGGAGCCTAATTAGTGCTGTGCTGCTAATCGATAGCTAGAGTTTGGCAATTTGCACGCGTCTAACACAGGAGAAGGGGCTATGGTATACAAGAGCCAAATCTTCCTTGACTTGGCACAGCTGGTAACCCTTCGCCATCGAAGGTCTGCGGCTGCATATCCAGTATAATTCGGTGTATATACGCATGCAAATATAGTATGTGAACATTTGTTCACCTTAATATAGTCATTTGGAGTTTTAAATTAAATAGCTGAATTAACAGTTCCAAAATTATTGGTGGAGGTGGAGGAAGCAGGAGTTTCAGTTTTGAGAAATTGAACAGACAGGATCATTTTCCAGAAACTCCAGAACCGTAAAATTTTGAAAAATCGTTCTAATATTTTGCCTCTTTGGCCACCGATTTTATGTGCAATTTTTCTGTGAAATCAAACACTTTCTCCAATTTCTCTCGATTCTACCTAATTATGTTGTTTAAAGTATTCGAGAAGATTTTGAAATTTAGTCTAATTTGCTATGTATCTACAATCCATTAAGCAGTTAGAGGTGATGAAGGAGCAGTGGATAATTTACATGTTGGAACAAAGCAATAGTTTTGTGGCGGCACATCGGAGGCGCGAACTTGAGCGACATGGTGAATTCGTTTCAGCCGCTGCATTCAATGGCCGTAGAAACAGCTGATGGCCTGACATGGGACTGGGGTACCAAATGTCAAGAATGGCCTGTCTTCCTGGCTGCAACAACTCCCGGATAGCACCTGCGGTATCTTGGCCTGCGCGCAATCGTGATCGCTGGAGGTGTTGGCCGCCACGGCCGAAAAAATACACGAGGTGTACACGCGCCTCGTGGTCGCGAAAGTTGCTCGAGACACAACTCGGGAAGTGGAGGAGCTTAAGTTCATGGTGACGACACTGGGCAATGCAGTTACAAAGTTCGACGGTTGGTACTTTGCGTTCGGGAGGTAGATCTCGATCGCAATCACGGTCGAGGTCTGCTTCCCGAAACGAGTGTTCGGGTAGTCGCACGCCGGACCCTCATCGGTCTCGACGATTTGTTGGTACCATCGTAAATGGAGAGCTTCAGGCACTAAATGTTTCAGCGGATGGACGTTTGACGCAATCTTACAATCTTCGAGCCCCTAAGCAGACGTTGCCTCCTGGTCGACACGGGCGCTCAAGTGTCGGTTCTCCCTGTAACCCGTTCGAATAATTTAATCTCGCAAAATCTGGTTGCAGCGAACTCTTCTCCCATCTGCACTTACAGCCACAGGTAGGTGGACGCGAGTCTCGGGCTGCGCCGAACGTTTTCGTGGTGTTTCATTCTGGCGGTGGATTTACAGAACAAGGCCTTGATGGACCCCGTAAACTCATTACAGGGAAATTTCGACCTGCCAAAATGACATACTATCGATAATTTTCGAGGATGTTGCGGACCACCGCATTCGCGGACTCCGACTCAGAAAGTTTCACAACATTACTACGGAAAGTAGTTTCTCCAAGCCGGTTAAGCACGGTGTGCAGCACCAAATCAACACTATCGGCTCTTAAATCTTCTCAAAAATGCATCCACTTTCACCGCACAAGCTTGCTGAAGAGAAAGTTTCAAGACTTAATGAAAGCCCATCCAGTAGCAGTCGGTCCTCTCCACTCCATTTAATCCCTAAGCCAAATGGCGAATGACGACCATATGGAGAGTATAGGTGTCTGGATGCTCAGACAGTTCCAGACCGATATCCCATTCCACTCATCCATGATTTTGCGCATTCGCTGACGAACTGCCGTGTTTTTACGACCTTGGATTTAGCCAAGCAGTATTACGAAATCCCTGTCGCTTCCGAAGACGACTGTCTACAAACCTACCGGACTCTTCGAGTTCACCAGGATGACTTTCGGCTTGCGCAACGTTGCGCAGTCTTTCCAGAGGTTAATCCATTCTGCCTTGCGAAGCTTGAACTGTTGTTTCGTCTACCTGGATGATCTTTTGGCCGCCTCTTCTTCCGAATTTGAGCACTTGGACCATGTCGAGCGCATTTTTCGACGTCTCCTTGAGAACGGACTCGTTTTAAACGTTGAAAAGTGAGATTCCTACAGAAGCAAGTAAAATTTCTCGGCCATTTAATAACCCCCGACGGTATCCCACCTGACCCAGACAAGGTTGAGGCGATAAAGAGCTTTCCCTTACCAACCACGGTGAAAGGTATGCGAAGGTTCTTGGGCATGTTAAATTTCTATTGTGGTTTCCTGCCCAAGGCCGCTCATCACCAAGTTTCATCACTGTTTACCATATCTGGACCGATGAGTAAACTATCCTAGAAAAAAGAAAGATTCTGGCGGGGAGATTGTTGCAAGCACATTGTCAAGAATTGTAAGTAGCGGTGGCAGGCATTGATTTAAAATGCCCTCTCCTACCATAGACTGCAAACGGCAACCAGAAACACAAAATTTTCCGGTGGAAATCCCGATTCAAATGTTTCCAGAGACAAAAGGTGACAGCTTGAATTCGAGCAAGTACTCAGCCCCTGGATTAATAATGAATAAATGCTTGATATTATATTATAGAAGGAAGAAAATTAGCCTAATGTGGAGATCAGTGTCATTTGCATTTCCCTCCTGGCAAAAAGGGGACGATACAGTTGACGGCACACATTTAATTTGCAGCTCATTTCAACTACAATCGGACAACACTAGTAATTCCTATTACTGAAAGCTATCAGAAACATGATTTTCTAATTACAGTAATTTTTCATGTTGATATAAATGAAATCCTATTTATTTTCGTGACCAAATTGATACAAAAATTTGCAAAACCGATTAACACACCATCGACAAACTAACCAAATGACATACAGAAAAAAACCCTCTCCCACCGCTCTTAATTGTTTTCAAAACACACAACCCATTCACTCGGAGTAAAATCTAGCGAAAATAAAAAAGGAGTCCACCAAACAACTCAAAAGCCATTATTGATTTCTCTAAACTGTTTTCCATGTGAATTTTTCCTCGATAAACGGTCGCTGGTTTTTACAACCCCCATTTTTTCCGTATTTCTGCGCTTCTTTTTTCCATCCTGGCAATTGGAACTTCAGTACACGGCCTGGCGCGGCACATAAATACATACATTTGCAAGGATATGGATGTAGTTTGAAGCCGACCCGGTTCGGGTATCCGGCGGCGGTCGATGTCAACAGGTATGACCTAGGCCTCACGGTTGCCGCCACCGCCTATTCCCAGACCTATTTACACACTGCCGGTCGTAAATTGAATCTATGCGGGCAAACCACCGACAGCAGGACACGATGAATTTAAGCCTTGTGTAGTATGTAGTCTACACAATTCACAGGATGCGAACGCGTGGGGAGGCGAGGAAGCGGCAAGGACAACGATTCGGAAGTATTTTTGATGTAATTTCTCTGGGCATACTTTAATCCGGACTATCGATTTTACCTTAATGGCCGAGTATCATTATTTGGCGTATTGGCAAGGGGATGGCTTATTGGGGTGTTTTTCTGAATGTTTTTTGACTGGCATGGCTAGAAGGATATCTTTTAATCCTGTTGTTTTTTGCCATAATATTGTCTTAACTTTCTAACTTCTCGCCGAATATTAGGTACTTTTGAGAGATAGTACTCCCACAGAAATTATATCCAAGAGTTGAAATGTAGATTCCGAGACTTCTGTTGAAAGGACCAAGTGTGTGGGCTGGATATTGATCCTTGCATTCCTAAGAAATACATCGGAAAAGACAGAGTAGGATATTCCCAAGGACTAACCAAAATCTCCTTTGACTGTACATTCAATCTCGTAAAGTAAATCATGCTCACCCATCAAATCAGGGAGACATTCGTCTGACATGTCACCTTATCAACGGTTTCGCTTCCCCCTCTTACTTTTGAATACACTAAGAAATTTTCATAGCTGTCCACATGTCTTTCTTCGTACATCAATGGATTTGGCTCAACCCCTATTAGAAATTTACTGAAATGACTGCATATTTTACCTTTGGAATGAGGACGGGGGTTGTATGTTTTGTATGCAGAAAAGTTGGCTACATTCCGTCTTATTTACGATTCCACCCGCAAGAAGAGCCGTTCAATGATAAATACGACATGAACATTTTTTGGCGATAAATTAAATTCTCATAATGTAATGAAATTTGTACACCGATGTGTAGAGTTATGTGTATGTTTGCAAGTTTGTAGCCTTTACAGTGCGTCGAGAAAAATATCAGAAAAGGTACGAATGAAAAAGGATATTTATAGTGAAAGAAGGAGGTGGTATCCATCAAGACTTAATAATAAATGGTTAAAAGAAAGTTTGGCAATTTCGTCCATCAACATTAGGACGTCATAAGGTACTGCTTTAGGTATGTTGCTGATTACTACCCTAATAAAGTAAACGAAACAGGAGCCATTGACTAGATTGGCCAGCAACGTTAAGCTTAGGCCAACTTCCTTTTCCACCTGTTAGAGAAGATGATTATCCAAAGATCGTGACAGCGGCAACGACCCGGAACCGTTCAGATGAAACTCAATCCTTCACAAATCTCTAGCCATAAGGACATAAACCCGCGCTGTTGAAAGTGCTGCTCCCAGTGGGGAATGCGTAGAGGGAGGCAGTTTTGACGCCAAACCATCCGAATGATCTAAGATGCGGCAATCAATTGGGAGCTGCATTTATCACACTGGATAACAAGATCATTCGTTCTTTCATTAAAATTATCAAAAAATTCTGGAACATTTATCAAAATATAAGGTCCAAGATAAAAGCCATCAGGTTGTACGCTAAGAATAAAAGAGGAGCGAAGGCCTCTAACGAAAATGCGTGCCAGGCGACAGTTTGTGGCGCCCATCCAAAATACGAAAAGGGTGAAACTGGGAAAGGGACTGTGCCATCGTCAGGTCAGAAAACCCAGAAGAGTTAAAAGGACCCAACTCATAAAAAGGGAAGCAGGTGAGCAGGGCGGCTGGAACTGCGGCCGAAGTACATGTAGTCATAAGTTCGGAAAAAGAGTGTGAATCTCCTATGGATAATGTCGAAGCCTGTAGAAAAGTGGCCTCGGAAAAGGAGGAATCGGAGGAAGATAAGACCGAAGATTATCATCCGAACGTGGGGGAAGATCATACACTGACATTTTCAGGAGAGTGAAGGCAGACCCCTACTAGCTACGAACTTCTCAGTTTTGGAGGTAATGTTAGACGTGTTAGACGAAGGAGAAATCCAACCGTGGGCAAATTTTTTAGCCAAATTTGAAAGTGCTTATGACAGGAATAATAATAATAATCGTTGGCGCAACAATCCATGTTGGATCAGGGCCTTGAAGTGTGTTAGAGCACTTCATTCAAGACCGTAACGGTACACTAGGAGGCAATGTGGTCAGCATTGCGCTCGCCCGAGATTATTACCCTGATTTAACTCAGGTACTCATTCACAGCTGAGTCGACTGGTGTCCGACGTCAAATCACGATACAAATCCCACTGCCACCAGCGAGATTTGAACCGCGATCTTCCGTACGACAGCCTTGCGCTCTAACCACTCAGCTATCCGGACAGACAGGAAGCTGAAGTAAAATGAATTGACTTAGGTGGCATTGAAACGTTGGTTCATGTTTTAGATGCCTTGGGTTCGGTCACATTGTGAAAATATGTGTCAGCTCCGATGATAGGTCGAGCTAATGCAGGAGATGCGAAACGGAAGGCCATATGGGTAGGAACTGTGGGGCTGACCCAGAGGAGGATGTCGAGCATCGGCACATTACAAGGAGGTAGCAGGTGCTCGGAATACAGAACAATGTTCAACGCAAATCACAAGTGAAAAGTTGGTTGCTGCTCTGTTTCCACACTATCGAAACAACGGAAGGTAAACGATGATTCAGCTCATCGAGTGCATGATACTTCCAGCAATCGAGGAGGAGCTGCGGGAAATATGTGGTAGGATCGGCGACATAATATGGCCCACTCTGCCTGTTGGATACAATGAGGAAGATAATGAAGAAAGTCATCTGCTTCAGACTGCTATCCACTGTCGAAAGTAGGATTGTCGGAGTGTCAGTATGAGTTTTAACTAGTCCCCTCTACTGTGGATACAATAAGCATGGGTAAAGTGGTAAAGTTCTGTCTAGAAAAAGCTAGGCTGGCCTTGGGAGGTGAAAAAAGTGGAAGTGGTCTTAATAATGAACGATAGAAAGAAAAAACTGTGAAAGTAAAAGTCGGTGGACACCTGGTTGTCTCTAAATTGACCATTAAATACCTGGAGGTGATGATTGATGCCAAACCGAGCTTTAGGAACACGTAGAACATGCATGTCAAAAGGCGGTAGGCCACCGCGTCACGTGCAAAAATGTTGCCGGAACACTGTGAGAGATCGGTGCCATCTATTCTGCTTCTCATTTCAGAGAAATAAGCAGTTGAATTCGGTTTACCAGCGGATGGCTTTGAGAGTTCACAATTTTTCAAAAACCACATCAGATTAGGCAGTACTAATAATGGATCATATGATCTCAATCAACATTCTGGCGAAGGGAATGAATGTGGTGAACCATGCATGATATATGGAAGAGACGCAGGAATGCGGCAAGGTTAAGGTAACGCAGATGGGACGAGTCGACACAGGTTTATTCCCGTCACTAGTGTATAGTTTGAGCGAAAACACTGGGAGACCAATTATCACATTACCGAGTTCCTGGTGGGACACGGTTGTTACTACAGGCAGTGTCTGCATTGCTTTGGGTTGCATGATTCGCCGAATTTTCCTAGATGGTGTGACATAAAAGGGGATCCAGAGTATACGCTATTTCACTGCACAGGGTTTGCAATGGGAAGAAAAAATCTGAATCAAGTAATGGAAAGGAACGTGAACCCGGAGGATACAATGCTGAGGTTGAAGGAGAGCTAAATGAGGAAAGAAGAAGAAAAGCAGAAAGAAGCGAAAACACGTTTACCTGAGGGCAGCTAGACTCACTCCGCGAAGTCATACCTAAATGTTGGACCGACGGAACTGGGGGCCCCTACACGCACATCTAAACTTCGCTAATCAGAAGGAATACTCAGCACTCCATGAGAAACATAGTGGTTACTTCATCAATTGGAGCTAATAGGATGAAATACGAAGGCGTCGAAGGCAAAAATTACTACCTTGTTTCAGCCGAGGTTCCTCATGGGTATGTGCTAGCTCCACTTCTATGGAATATCATGCACAGTGACGGCGTATGCCCGTCTGTTAAAAAGAGCAAAAATAGCTAGTTTCGCCGAGATTAGTGACGGTGGTGGTGGTTGTTGCAGTAAAGCATATCTACGAGATTGAGAGAACAGTGATCAAAGTAATCAGGAATATCCGAGGCTGGCTTGAAATTGTCGAACTGGTACTAGCGGTCACAAAACGGAAGCAAGCTGAAAGGGCCCGGAATAGAGATACATCAGCTGCGTGTCGCTCTTCGGAGTCATAGATATAGCCGGTTTGTTGCCAGTGTACATTTTGGCTGAAGATGCTGTGAAAATGATCAAGAACGACGAAAGGGCAGGATCGGGGATCAAATGTTAGCCTGGTTGAGATAGTTGAACGAATGGTCGATAGACATAGCTAATTTCATCGATATGTGAGTTAATCGCCGCTAGGGAGATTCACTGAAAATGCGATTCACTTCTTCTTTTTCTTCGACCTTTGTCCCGCTCACAAGCGGGGTCAACTCGGTGACTCATTCCGATCATCTTGTTTGTAATACGATTCACTATCATGTCCAATTTGCTTAGATTAGGAAAAAGATTCAGAGCATGAAAAATTTTTTTGTATTGACTTTGAAACATGGAAGACCACAATTTCGAGCACCTTATATTCCGCTTGTTGGTGGATCATAAGCTATACTCGGAAAATGGATTGCAGGTAGTAGAGGCATCTTAAAAGAGTTCTGTATAATGGGAGGAGAATGCCATACGATAGTCATACAGGATTGAAAGTATAATTGCCAACTGGCCTCACGAAGTAATATCTAATGACAGTTCCGGAAGGCTTAGTACGTAGGCGCTAACTTGCCCGTAGGCAATTTCCGCTGATACTATTTCGAAGATTCTACATCCATAGCTTAGCCAAAACAAAACAAGTCGGATTATGCTTTGTATTACAGCCTATACTTCTGGATGATTTTAGGATGACATCGCATCACCTGCATGATCGCAACGATCCAGTGTAAACTGCGAAAAGTGGAAGAGGCCACAAAGGCGCGGTCACGAACGTCTGGGATAATAGAATGTAGACCTATTATTTTTATTCTGTTAAAGGAAGTTGCATTGCGTCCGTAAAGAACTATTGTGCCCGTTTTACTGGTTATAGTCTACCTATTGACTATAATATGTTAAACAAGCCTATAACCGCCAGGAATTTTAATATATTCCCTACTTCCAACTATTTCAACTTGGCATCTGGTATTAAGTATTCTCTCTCGACCTACTTTGCACAAGTGCCGGAGACTGTCCCAGAACGTGGGGCCTAGGTATCTTGATTGCAACTTGGCTTACGGCCAGAATAGTAGTGTCCCTTTATAGTTTCTTTGAAGGAGACATATATGTTTATGTCGTATATTTCCGCCTGGAGTTCGCTAGTGTGCTTCCCATTGGTACCAAGTACGGTTGCCTTGGACCAATGACCCCGGCGACACTCTCCCTGCCTTGAGGGATCCATGGGTATACCAGGTAATCAGTTGGTTTTAACCGTGTGTCACAGCCACGCTTATCCTATTTGTCCTGTTACTCCAATGTGTTTTAAACATCTTATCGAATTGAAAACTCGTTGTCATGTTATCTAGAAAGAATATCAAGCATCCTTCGATTTGGGCAACTCCCTGCGTCACTGATATTCCCGGCCATTCTGAAGATCACCCTCTTTTCCGGTATTTGTATGTGAGGATGGAAATTTCAATTTCAGAAGGATCTCCAGGGATGGGGTTGGGCATGTTCTCATTGCCCCCTGATACACAAGTAACGCAATCTTTGAAGTTTGTGTAATTCCCTGGCTGCTGTGCAGAGTACAGTTTTTCCTGCCCATAGGGGTTCAACCTGATTTTTTTCCTGCTTTGAATCTCCAAGTGTTTGGAACTCTCGTAGCTTTCCGGTAAGTGTTTTCGACATGTTTCTTCAAAAATCACTCTATTTTCGGTCTACTATAGTTGCCAAATATTTGACCTCAGTTTCTCGTTTTATCTCTATGCCTTGCAACCTTATCAATCAATCAATCAAGTTGATCAAGTTTACGATTCCTAGTGGATGGTACTATGTTAGTTTTGCTCAATTGGTGCGCAACCTTGCCTTCCTGCACCAGGCACTTGTAAACCTTGGTCCAGATTGGATTCTATCATATGAAGTATTCTCATTTTTGGACTTGTATTTTGGTATTCGTTAAGAGTTCTTTCCACCTACCATTCTCCACATAAGCGGTGATAGTACCCCTCCTGTGGACAACAAATCAATAGTATTCATGGCAATAGAATTCGTACCTGTCGGTACTTCCATTTCTCTGCTCTCCAACATTCTGTCCATTCAAATAGCGAGGATGTTTCCCCCTCCCTCGGAATATCATTGCAGAACGTTGTCGCTTTCTGTCGTGGCGTTGATCCCCGGGAAATGAGTTCTGAGAAGCACTAGTGAACTCTGTCCTCCTCATTCTCAGTAAATGTACAGCCTGGTTGCTTCTGTAGTTTATTCTATCCCTTGACAGAATTTCCTGAAGCTGCTACGTTTTTCTTTCCCGATCGCATTACTATACGCACCCAATGCATTTTTGTACCTCGGCCAGTCCCTGGTTAGTTAGTTTTCGGACATCTGTTGTTATTCTGGCTGGTCCTGTTCCACCATCCCTTGATATCTTAGCCGTCGATTACGACATTGTTGAGGTCTTCCATCACTGCTTCCAGTTCCAATTCGCTTCTGATATCAACCCCTTGTAGGACCCCGTCTTCCAGGCTTAAAATCTTCAAGAATTTCTCACACTGGTGGTACCTCTGCCTAACATATCAGGCGAAGTTGAAGTGTAGCTTGTCATGTCATATTGTTTTGATTTGTATATGTGGTACTTTGTTTTGCTCAAATAAATTCCAGGGAATATAACATCTTTCGTCAAGATCGACGATTAAACAAATTGTATCTATGTATCCGCTTTATTTGCTTTCAAAAACGGGACGACTATTTTTGAGAAAGCTGCGGTGAATTGATGAGTGTAGCGAACAAAATTTGAGTTCCCACCATGGTAGGTTCATTAACACATTTTGAAAAGTCCATTTCGATGCTTCGGTTAAAGACTTCATCATTATTGTGAGACAGTTGCCCCTTTCTTCCGTGGCGAGGTCTATTTTATTTGCTCACACATACTATTTCATGGTGGCCTTGCCCAAATGACACCAGATTTAGAGAACAAATGAAGTAGAGACACACTGAAGATAAACACCAACAAAACCATATTTCAGTTTGACTGGTTATCGCACTTTTCCTACTTACGTTAACGGTAGCGTTGTTTCCCTTGTTGGTGGTACTGGGCTTGATGTAACCCGACCCCTTAACATTAACTTTATTAGGATCCGCTTCCGAGTCATCCGTGTACTCTGATGTAACATAATGACGAACGAAGAACTGCATTGGATTTGTAAGGGAAGTAGGTAATCAGTAATTTCAAATGGTGATCCTTCAGTGGAATTGGAGGTCCAAAGAGGAATGCACACCCATACCGATTCATGATGATGATCCAGACGAGTTGGGGACAAGCATCGGGATCATACAGTCATGTAAAGTCCTATCGATAGTGAAGGAACATAGTGAGCTATAGACTGCCAAAGGTTCTTATCGAGAGCAATAGGATGGGTTGGTAAAGCGAAAGATTAGGTGAGGTTCAGACATTGTCGGTATTAAGGATCGATGTCAGTCAAATAAGGCATTTACATTGTAATCGATCAATAATAATAATCGTTGGTGCAACAATCCATATTGGATCAGGGCCTTGAAGTGTGTTAGAGCACTTCATTCAAGACCGTAACGGTACACTACAGTGGACTGTAGGAGGCAATGTAGTCAGCATTACGCTCGCCCGAGATTATTACCTTGATTAGACTCAGGTACTCATTCACAGCTGAGTCGACTGGTATCCGACGTCAAATCACGATACAAATCCCACTGCCACCAGCGAGGTTTGAACCGCGACCTTCCGTACGACAGCCTTGTGCTCTAACCACTCGGCTATCCGGACACAATCGATTAAATCTTACTAAATAACCAAGTTTGAAGGCTAAAATGCTTTTTGAACATTCTTTGTTTCATCCCTTTTGAGAATATGGATTTTCCAATATAACCCATTTTCCTATAGAGAAAAATGTTCTCAAACTTAAAAGTACAGCCGATTTAGAAAATAACAAAATTTTACTGAAATGTTTTATACGATTTTCGAGCTGGAATAATTAATCCATTCAATGCTTAGAATTATCAGAGCCTTTGCTTACCAAGAGTTCGTTATCCATAACCTTATTCGTATCCTCACATTTTCACTCCAAACTCGTATAATCCTTCCGCTCAGCATCGCATTCGATGTTATCCCAGTTTGTTCTGCTCTATTCAAACACAAGCTGTCTCTCATATTCATTGCACTTTAACATCCCCTTGCAAATATAAATTTCAATGAATAAAATGCACCCGTTTTTGAGTTGAAGATAGACATACAGTCAGGGCAGACAGACAGAAAGACAGACATGAATTATGTCAGCATTTTTCGAATTTAGAGTTCTAAAAGTTCAGTCCGGGAGACGGACAAGGATGGGGGTAGCAAAAAGCCACTCCGGGGGTAAGGAACACATTCCTGGCCATAATAATGCAGCTAACTTTATTACCCGTCCCGCTAGACATGTACCTCGAACATACAGAGGAAAATATGAGAGCCTAAGACTCTGTCGTTCTGCAAGCGGAAAAAAATATCTTTTCGGAAAAGGAATTTGTTTTGCAGAACAAGAACGAGCGACGAATGATGAATCCTTATAGAATGAGGGTGTCAGCGAGGAGGGTGGGTTATCGGGACACACCAATGTCCGCCAATTCGCTTGGACCGACTGCGCCACCAGTCAACCCTTTCCGAAGGTGAACGGGTGGTGATATTTCGTTGGCTGGTGCCAACGCGACATTTTCTCTAAAGTTGAAGTTGAAGTTTGCGAAACTTTTGACAAACAACGTTACGTGACTTTAAAGTATTTGTCATTGCAATGGTAAAAACATGTGGAAATAAGGGAAAGACCGATTGGAATATGATTATGACGTATGCTACGACGATTTAGGAAATAGACGCGACGAGTGAAGGCTGACTGGCTTTTTTGTCTGATTTGGATGTTGTCTTGGCATAGGTTACGGAATTTTCTGTTTGACACAGATAAATGTTCAAACGCGGAAAACGTAAATATCAGGACGATGTTGACATGAGTTGGTGAATTGGTGGCGTTAGGAGAACTTCCTTCTGTAGGGAGCAAATACCAATGAAGTTCACAAGAAGCCAAGGTTCTTAGTCTCAGCCGTTTCAGTTAGAATTTCAAGATTCTTTCATTAAATGAGTTATTGAGAATGTAAATGAGAAGAGAGAAATAGCGGACCGAAGGAGTCACACAATTTTTCTGGAGTTGACTAGAGTTAGAATTCTAGAATTTCTAATTACTTTTGACCTCTCAGGGAATCCGACCTTATTTCTGATGAGCATATTGAAGGCTTAGTCATGGTTCATGTTTATGACTGACGTTACGATATTAACCGCAAAGATTATCACAAATTGCTACTTTCATTATGCGTACATACAGAATGCAAAGGTTAGCTGGAAAAATCTGAAAATAGAAGTCAATGCTGATGCAACAGTGATATGTTTTTTTGGATGTTTAGATTAGCATTTCAGCCTTTACTGGACACGAAATGTGGTTCTTGTTCGCTTGATGCCTTTATGGTTAAAGGCATGTCAACAAGGCACGTATTTCATTATCCTGGCAGATATCATGTCCGTTCCGATGTAGATAGCTTTGATGGTCACAGTTTGGTTGCAACGGACTGCATCAGGTTTACCCCACTATGGTAATATTTTAACCAGGGCTCAAATTTTGGATTAGCCGGCACGAATTATATCTGATTATCTAAAGGAAAACGACTTTTCAACAAGTGAAAGCGTTCTCAATCTTTTCCATCGCAAACGCTACCTTGGTAGAAGCGTCTTATGACGGTTGCGAGAATTTCAACTGATACCATTCCAAATCGATCTGGAAAACACTGATAAATGTGAGGGCACTTGGTTGGTGTATCGCTGCCAACGATTGGCTGTGAGAGGGTATTTTGGTTGTTGTTTCTCCCCACCACTGAAATGTTTACTTTCCTGGTCTTACACTTTGAAACAAAAACTTATTAAAATCGATTCAATGTCTGTCTGTCTGTCGGTCACACCCGATTTCCGCGAAAACGGCTGAACTAATTGTCACCTAATTCGGTGAGAAGAGGTGGTATGTGAATCCCTTTACTTATAGCGAGTGGCGCCATTTTGTGTTCAGTATGGTGGGAGGGGGCTCCCCATATTTGCGAAAAGGGGGTGTTAAATTTTTTTTCACCGAGTATAGTCACGTGGGGTATCAAATGAAAGGGTTCGATTAGTACTTTTCGAAGCTATTTATTTGTTTCTGATATTGAGTTAAACATAGGGAGCGGGGGCTCAAAATATGTGCACCAAAAAAAATAGGTCTCGTTCTCAGAACCTATCAAACCGAAAAATCTGAATAAAATCGCAATGATGCATGTGTCGTTCTTAAAAAAGTTGTTAGTTTCTCCGCAAAGCTAGGACCTAAAGCCTTCGCACTGTTTCAAAATGGTCCGTAAGATGATGATGTGATCATCGCAAGAGGATCTGGAGCGGAAAGCAGTCGATCAAACTTTCAAGATGTTCTTTGATGCTTTCTAGGATTATTTTAACTATAATCTTTGCATCGGCAGGGACACGGAATTTTAACGATCATCCCCTTTTCGATTCTCTGGGAGAAGTTTCGGATTTTCAGGATTTCTGTATAAATAACTTATCTACAGAAACCGTTGGAGTAGTGTTGAATAACTCTGCGGGAAAACTTTCAAGTCCAACGGCTCTACTCCGTTTGAGTGATGGATGTCCGAGATAATGGCTCCTCTATTTGGAGGGGCGGGCCGTATCCAACCAGTTATTTCTTTAAAAAGAGGCGGAAATTCATCAGATGTCATACGGTGTTCCTTCCTTTTCTTCTTCTCGTCATCTTGAAAGAGCAATTAGCAACATAGCTCTTCCACTGTCGAGCGACGGGTGGATCATATGTGTGGTTGCTGTTGTGCTTGGAGGGTCGTAACCCTACGTGAAGTGGCGGCACAGTGAAGGTAAGGGTCCATTAGATGGTGATCCCTTTCGCGGCGGATCTGAGGATCTTTCGTGTTGTGTACTTCGACAAGAAAACTTCTAAATCTGCTGCTCCTGGCAAGGCTTGGTAGTTTGAATTAGTTTCTCTTTTTGCGGAACCTTCTTTCTAGTCATACTGATGATATGCCCTCTATGTTTGCCCGGCGTACTATTACATCCTCACCAGCCAGTGCAATGCTGGCAGTTATACACTTCGATAGGCTAAAGCAAGCCAGTTTCCTGCCTTCCAACCACGGAGGGAGTTTGTCGAACATTTTTCCGCTAGGCGCTTTCTCCAGTTCTTCGACTTAAAGTCTATTATTGTTTTTCACTCAAAAAAATAACACTATCGTTTTCTGATATGCTTCAAGTCCAACATTTTTGGGAAATTCTGGAACACCAAATGATGGCTGCCGCTGAGCGACTCCGGCTCTTTTGGTCTAGGACAAACGCGAAGTCAAAGTTTTCCACATTTGTCGCTTTACTCTCTGTGAAGTCTATGCCGAATTCTGTTTAGAAAGCATATGGAGGGTGCATACTGTTCCTTCGCGGGACGTGTATCTGTGTGAAATTAGTCTACGCATATGACTGTAGTACTAGTGCAAGTCCAGAAGGACCACAGATGACAGCAATACTCAAGAAATCTTGGTAGAGTTCAAAAGTGTTGAAAATGATTTAGAAAAGGAGGTACGCAATATGAAACCAGTCATTCTGTAAGCCAGATTGCGTACGTACGTTTTCTTGACTGGCTTGTCGGGGAACCTGCCACCACGATATACTGGGTAGAATTCCGCATAATGGAGAAACTTCGGTTATAGTTTATTTATCTTTTCCCCTCATTTCAGTATTTTATTTTTATTCGCAATTACTGTCGCTATTTGACGATATGTTTCAATTCCCTCCACGATTTTCCGAGAATGTTGCAGTCCCTTGTCACTGTTCTACGCTACGTAGATCTAGGATGACCCACTTGTTGGTCATCCTGGAATGGAGCCCATATTTAGTCGATCTCCGCTATTCAGCCTAGGCTTTCCTTTAAAAGGAATTCCAGATATCCCGGTTTTGCGCCAAGCTCCACCAATTCCATATCTCTAAAAGCTGTCTGGCGCCCTGGTCTACGTCATCGCTGCATCTGGGGTGAGAAGGATTAAGGTCACGGTCACAGAAGTATGGTGGGGGCGGTGTGATGAGTGTCATGCGAAACTCAAGAAAGGCAAGTGAATGGAAGTCTCCTGTATTAACGGAGCCAAAGGCCTTGGAAACATCCATGTATATGACCTTGGAAGGAAGGTGTTGAAGTCTTGTTCTTTAGAAACAGTGCATCACAAAGCCGGTTAATCGTTGACAAATCTTTCAAGGATTTTGGATAAGGAGGAGAGGAGGGAAATATGGCTGCAATTCTCAGCTGGTGAGATAGTTGGAAATCACAACCTTCGAAGCTTTGACATCATTTAAAAATGTGACAGACGGAGAGAGTGATGAGGAAGGCTGTTAGGACCGAAACTAACATTGAAGTCAAAGTTGCCAATAAGGTACTCGAGTAAGGAAAAATAGCGCAGAAGATTTAGATGGCAGACTGCATCCGGTCGTGGAAGGAGGGAGGGAAGTTGGACACCAAATAAGATGATTAAGAAGCAAGTCGCATCATCCAAAAACGCATAAAGCGCTATTTCCCTTGTCTCTATGGAATTCCGCACCACATCTGTCAACTGATACAGGGCAGCTTCGGTTAACCATCCTGCCCGGTAGGCGTGCTGGCGTAAATGTACATCAGGACGTTAGTTCTAATATAGTTGTCTATGACCTTCTCCAGCGTTTTAAATATGAAAGGTGTCTGACGAATTGGTCTGAAAAGGATCCTTTCTACTTGCTTTCGGAATGAAAACCAGTTTTGCCCGCTTTCATGTCCTTTGTATATATCGTAAGGCTACGTTGCGCCTTACCACTCTTCCGACGGATCGTAAGATGATTTCTAGGCCTTTAGAAAATCGTTGCGAAAATGCATCTATTTCGAGTGATTTCATTGGTTTGGAGGTTCTCACGTCTTTCGCTAGCTTTCAATTTACCTTTTCCCTCTTCTGTCCATTGTTGAGGTGTCAGGTAGAATGCCGTGGGGTAAGATCCCGGGAAATGGGTTCTGAGAAGCGGATATACGCTGTCCTCCTCAAGCTTGGTGAATGTACGAAACTCCTTTTTCAGATAAACAGCAGATACTGCCTTGTCTTTGGGTATAAATTTCTATAGCCTGGATGCTTCTGTGGTTTGCTTTACTCCTTCACATTATTTCCTGATGCTATTTTATATTTGTTCCCAAATCGCGTTGCTTCACATTGTCAATGCTTTTTTATACTTCTGCTAATCCCAGGTTTGCTTCGCATAGTTGAAGAGTTTTCGCACCTGCTTTCTCATTTTCAATAGGTTCCTGTTCGAACAGGGTGCGTCCCTTGATGGCCTGACTGTCTTAACGGGACACCTGGCCTCATATGCGTGACTGACGATTCAGTTAATGCCTTCCACCTCTGGTTCTATCTCTATTTCGCTCCTGTTGATGAGCAATGTTGTCACTCAGGTGTTTTGTGTTGGGATGCCTTTCGTGATCTCCAGACAGAAACTCGGAAAGGTAAAATTATTCTCAGTGTATTTCGAGAAAAATGGAAGCTGATTTTTGACAAGAGGAATTTCAAACTATTTGCATGCTTCCTTCTTGCAGACCGCAAATCTGCCCTAGGTTGTTATAATTAGAATTTGGCCTTGCAAGTAGCTTTTGCATGGTGGAGGATTACCTGGGCTGTTTCAGTGCTGGCTATCGGCTTTCTTAGTGCTTGGAGCTCTTCCTCAAAGTGGAAGTATTGTCCTCCTCCTCCAACATGGTACTTGAATTTGTTTTGCGGTCCGGCTTGAGCCTTACAAGATGTAGATCAAGGTTGTCCAGCGTCTCTTCTTCTGTGGGCAGCAGGTTTTCTTCCCTGCTCGGCCCTGCCTGTGGTATTTACGACGTTTAATTGCCTCCAGGGATTCATTGTCTACCCAGATCGTGGGAAGTTTACTTTCGCCATCCTCCTTGCTTCTACAGAGTCTCTATAAAAGTGTGTAGAGATCCATATTTTGCGCAATGAGAAGGCATAGAAACTTTTCCGTCTGGCTGCGACTTTGTCCCGGGTATATCATCCCCAGCACATGTCGACAGATCCATTCACTTCCATCCTGACAGTTTAGGGAGTATAGTCATAAGCCAGCCCGTCGTATTCTTCATCGCACAGTCTACCAGTATAAGACCCGGTTGAAAGCGTACTCCGGTGAACACAAGCTCCTTACTCCATAGCCTACAAATCTCGATGACGATGAAGTACTCAATTTCTTCCTGTTCCTCACTAGTGAGTATTTGCTCCGAAAATACTGTCGGCCAGTCGAATGATTTTTACCGCATCAGCGTAGCTAACGGCAGGCCTTTTGGCTTGCACCTTCACCCCTGAACTCCCCGGGATTTCCTTCTCTTCGGCTCGGGTTTAGGTTTTTTGGGGAGCATTTCCCCCTTGCGGACTAATCTCTACTGCTCCCCGTTTTCTTGGCTCTGGTGCTGAAGGTTTAGGTATGTCCTGAGCGCTCTTAAGGGCTTCTTCTGATTTCAGGCCTTCTTTCAAATAGTATAGAGACCATTTAACACCTGAGTAACAGAGGTATGTCTCCTTTCTAACTTCTGATATGCTGACCTTAGGCGTATCCTAGATTGTCCCTGCCTTTTGAGCGGGGTTCTTTGTTAGTTATGGTCTTTGTAGTAGACCAATGTTGACATTGGTTCTACTGCTTGACCCCCCAACTTCTTCCTTCTTGGGTATTATCGCTTGGATCTCAGTGTTGCGAAAATGCGTCTCCGCCTGATGGCCCAGTTTGTGTGCAATACGAGGTTCCGCTTGTTGGTTGTTAGTTTTTTTTTCGGTTTTTGTTTATTACAAGTGTACTCATTTGAATTCTACGAGTATGGTGGTTAGGACGTCTGTCGTGTCATAACCAGCCGTAGCACGGTAAGGTCAGGCTTACTCACTGAGGTGACCAAGTATCAGCGAGGCTCCGATCGAATACAGTCAGTATTCCCCACCTTCCACTGCAGAAGTGCTTTTCGACTCATCTGTCTAGATCCGTAGCGTTTTGTTAATTGTAGGATCGCCTCAGAATATGGCTGTCACCATTCATTAGCGGTCTGCGTAGGCGAGAAGCTTGGCTCCTGTAGAGCCACATATTAAGCTCAGAGAGAGGTAGATTGTCTTTCAGAAGGCTGTATTCCGCATCAGTCTATCGTGCAGTCCACTCCGTGATCTATATCTACTATATCTTAATTGGAAGGCGATGGCCACAATGAAGTGAACTCTTCTGCTCTGTCCTTCCTTTTGGGAAATTATTGGGGAGCCCATATCCAACCTTTTGTTTCTTTGGTATGATACTGCGAATCCTACCCTTTAGATGTGAGCAGCGTGCTCTGTAATGGGGGATGCACCCGGGGTCATGCCAATATTTGCTAGTAACGAGGTACACAATTCCTAATCAGTAAGTTTTAATATATCTTCATTCTTGTATCCCTCTGTCTCCCTGTGGGTCACTTGTAATTATTTTTTGAAATATTTTAAGCAAAAAGTCGCGGTTTGCATCTTTTAGAGGACGAACATTTTCTAATCAAAAGAAAATAGAAATCGCGTCCGTGCACAACTGAACATTGTTGCCTTACGTTGCAGTGGCACCAAAAATCTAATGTGGCTTGTTTCCAGGGTCCTGAAAATTGCTATTTCGGTCACTTTTCTTAAATTATATTCAGTACAATCAGCTAAAATAAAATTTACCTTGAAATAGCTCAATATCACGACAAGCTTACCCTGAATCCAGAAAAATAGCATCTAATAAACAGTTAGCACCGAAAGGAGAGGGTAACAGATTGGAATTATATGAAACGTAGACAATGAGGCAAGCCATCCAAATAAATTTGTTGAATTGCAGAATTTCGTAAAAACACTCACGTTCAAAACGCTCTGATGACGATGGAGACGACAAGGACGACATTAGCAGATTGAAAGTTGTTACCGGGGATACGGATCGCTTGCAACCATCTCAAGATTAGATTGGTTTTTAATCGGCTCCCGGGAATTAAACGGACCATAACATAGCCGCCCGGATGATTATCCTCATAGTACGATTTACTACTTGCACGCTCAGGTACTGCGAGATGGAAACGGGGGGATTGAATGCGTTCCGTTGTTGTAGGAAGGGCCAATAGGGAAAGTGGGTTGTTTTTCCATTTTTTCTTTCCTTACAGTTCAGATTTTACAGATGTTAATATTAATCCTCATTATCAACTCCCACTCAGGAAGAGCCTACAGGATTTCAAAAGCTTGATACCTTTCTGGAAAGGATCTGATAAAAGAATTAGAAGTAGAACTGTGCCGATTTGAAGACGGTTTACTCTACAACATTCTCAAGAGTTCCAAACAACTCAGCAGGGTGAACATCATACTCCGTTCCTTCCATAGCTAAAGGATAATTATTTTGACTACTTAGTACCGATCTCGAAAGGCCAGTAGAGAGGTGTTCTTCCAGCGTATCCTTTCTTCTCTCCAGATTGACCATTGTCACGTAGTTCTCTCCCCCGAAACGAGGAAGAATAAAAGCATTTTTCTCTGCAACCATTTTCCGATTTCATATCGACTATGTATCCTTCCCCGGCTCCGAGCGCTTCGCTACTCATTTTTTTCTGGAGCAATCGTCCCCGGGAAAAACGGCTTTTTATAGCAATGTCATAGCGGTCAGATTTGACGACTGTCCATCCACTACACACAATATTCTTTCTGGTAAATGAAAACTAATGAGACGAACGTGGCCTTTCAAGTTGTTATCGTAAAACTTTATGGATATGTTCAATGTGTCCAGCAGGACGAATGATATGTCGTCTCTCAGCAGAATCGACGAATAGTGGTGTTCGCATACTGGCCTGGCCGAGCATCTCATTCTGTCTGAAGGACATTTTTGTATTTTGTTATTATTATAGCTGGCGTAAGTGAGAGACATTGTCCATCCGGTTGGACACAATATTATGTTGCGACATAAGGAAATTGAGGCATAAAACATATCTTTGCTTTGAATTTGAAAATAGGCCCTTCGAATGGGAGATTGAACTCGGGCCGAGGTCGTGGCAGTAAACTGTCACGACACAATACAGGAAGTACTTCAGATGGGAAATAAAACGTTTCCAAGTTTTAGTTTTATGTGAGCTTTTATTGTAAATTAAAACTATTTATTTGAAATATTTGTGGCAGAAAGAAAGAATAGAAGGAAAATGCCGGAAATTGCTTGTTGAAGTAATGCTCAAGGACTGTTACGAAATCAATGGTTGAATGGCTTATTCATGGCCTCTTAAACTGGTAATTTTCTTTGCTTGTGTATTCTGCACTGTGAGTAATTTACGATTGGTTCAAGCCATTCAAGCCAGAATACAGATAAATATGTAGATCTTACGGTTTTATACTTGGCACATTGCAGTCGGAGATTGAGATATCTATGTCTAGTTGATGAGCTTTTGTTTAGGTCACAGTTCTAATTAGTTTCTTTTAGTGGGAGGAGCCGTAACTCAGACCTTTTGTTAGGTCTATTATTCTATCCCCTGAGATCGCCAATAAAATGACCTATTCCAGAGAGTGCGTAGATTTTTCGTCGAAGAAAACCTTACCAAGATATCTTCCTCTGAAATTTGATATAAAGTGCAGGGCCATATCCTCCTCCTTACATTGTCTGCATATAGTCGAGACCATTACTAGCCAATTTTTCCATGTGGCAGTTTGAAGCCCTACTAGAGTTTTTCTGTCCCACTTCTTAAGGGACAACAAAAATGCCGCTATAGCCGCCCGCGTTCTTCCAAAAAGATTTTCGCCTGACGACGGAAGCCCAAATTTCTGGATAATCGCATAATAAAAGCCAGCTTCGTCCTCACTATTATGGATCCTGACCTTTGGCTAGCTAGTCTGTCAGCTTCTTCATTACCAGCGATGTCAGAGTGCCCTGACACTCACATCACGAATCATTAGTAACATTTCCACACGAATTGGCATGTTATAGCGGTGTTGTTTAATGCCAATAACGGTGCCCGTAATTCGGAACAAATACGCATGATACATCCCCACCGTTCCTATTGCAAGTATTCTTTCGCTGTCAATAAAATAATATGTATCTCCTCCTGGAATATGGTGGTAATTTTTTCGAGAGGTTGGGCCAGTTTCATAATCCGATTTTCCGATTATATCCCTGCTCCGTTCCGTGTTCCATGACTGACTCGTTAGTGAAGATTATTAGATCTGTAATCAGAAAAGATTCGTAGCTATTTGTCTATCATTTGTCATACTCATTGCCCCAGTAATACTCAAGCAACCGAGTCATTGAATCTACGTCTGCAGTGCTTCGGATATTGTTCCTGGATACGGTGCTTCCACGTTAGCTTGGAGTCGAGATGCATTCCTAAACACTTGAATGTTTTCACCAGTTGGATTTCCATTACGTAACCCATACCTAACCTTTCAAGTGAGCATAACTTGTCCAGCCTTCTTAGCGTTCACCGTAGATCCGCTACCGGGGTACTACTGGATTAGATGCAGAATTGTCACAGTCACATACAGTGTCCGCAAACATGTTGATAATTATTACGGCTAAATCGTCTTCAAATGTTTGTGCGAAGACTTTTGTGTCTTCCTGGAGCCATTGCGACGTGTCCATTACTAGGTCTTTGGTCTTACCTAAAGTCGCGTTCTACTTGAAACTGAATCTTAGTACTTGCAGTTGGAGACCAATTATAGAAAACGTGTTTGTCATACACATAGTACCCATAATAAGGGAAGTCCCAGGATAGCATATACAGTAAAACGCTGAGCTGTTCAATTGGTGCACTGAACTGCCTACATGGATATTCGCCAAGATACGAAAACTACATTGCAAATTGAGAATTCTCACCCGTACATTAAGAGGTAGAGCACACACGACACAGAAGAGGACCACCCAAAGATCAGGGGATTCACTTGCTGTGGACAACGGGTCGATTTTGAGGGTGGCCAACTAAAAGTCGCCTTGATCCCTCACCTTTTATCCCTCAATTGACCATGCTGTTCAGATGACGTATTCCGTCCACATAATTCGGCTAGAATATTATCTTGTGGTATTGACAGTTGCCCCTGTAATGACGTTCTCTAGGAAGGCCTATATGGGTCCAGATACAAAAATTATGTCTTGACCTCAGCATAGTCGCGGCTAGAGTTACCACCTTAATGTCGTTGTTAAGATCTCGCCTCTATATGAGACCTGGATAGTTTTGCCTAGTGGGGGCCTTGTTCTAACTGAAATTTAAAAAAAAAATTCTACTATTCGATATATCGCTAAATAAACGGCGCGGCAACCAGTATCCGGTCTAGGTTCGTCCATCCTCATGTAGGGGGCCTATTGTTCGGAGGATTCTTCTCTCGGACGCGGCCAAGAGTTCACAATTTTTCTTGCTAAGAACCCAAGTCTCCAGGGAATACATGAAGACTGGCAAGATCATAGTCTTGTACAGAAAGAGCTTTGACCCTATGATGAGACGTTTCGAGCGATACAGTTTTTGTAAGCTGGAAAGCTCTGTTGGCAGCCAACAACCGTACGTGGATTTCGCCGTCGTAGCTGTCTTCGTCTTGCCTTCATTAATGCGCAACCCGAGAAGGTAGACTGTACATCTCGGGTTTTTTTCCCATAATGTCAATATCGTCAGCGTAAGCCAGTAGATGGGTGAACTTGAAAAGGATGGTGCCTCTCGCATTCGCATCTGCATCGCGAATCATTTTCTCCAAGGCCAGGTTAAAGAGGATGCGCGAGAGGGCATCCCCTTGTCTTAGACCGTTGTTGATGTTGAATGGTCTCAAGAGTGATCCTGCTGCTTTTATCTGGCCTCACACATTGGTCAGGGTCGGCCTAGGCAATCTTATCAATCCGCTTACCGCTAAACTCGTCTTTATCTAGTGTCTGGCTTGACACGAGCTGGGGTCTGGTTTGTTGTCAGCTAGGATCCGTCCAGAGATATCTAGCCAGGCCCGCGGTAACGAAGCATTAACAAAGATGCATTTAAAGCATATGGCATATGGAAACTAGACCACTCGGTGCCGTCATCGCCTGACATTTTTGTAAAGTTTGGGTGCTAAGCCCTAAACGAGGGGTCCGTGGACCAAAAAAAGTAGGGAGTAAGTTGCTCCCCATTTGGTCCGGTCCAGCATTAAGTTGATGCGGGCTTAGGACCCCACAATTCTCAAAAAACAATGTTTAGCTTACGATTTTATAAGGAAAGGGTTCTGTGCTACGAACACGATAAGAAAGGTTGAGATTGCGTTCGTCCGACTACGAAATCTGGTCTTAGCTGAACTTTATCCAATTTCTGGTACCTTGTATTATAGCTACTAATTACTGCCTTTGCAAAATCTGAAGTGAAGCAACTCTTATCATTAAGTCAGGTTAAATTAAGTAACTGCAATATGAATTTTTAGATTTTTAAAAATCTAATTTAGCCATAATTATATTAGTATAGTATATAGTATGGATTTAGACTAGTATAAATACAACTAACAAATCTACTGATGAGCAGACTTGTTAGCACTGATGAAGGGAACAAGTGGTTCCCGAAAGAATGGTATTTGCAAGAATAAATATCTAAACCAACGAAAAAGAAACAGCAAGTTTTTCATTATTTCAAATATATGCTACAATCCATGAATATTAATAGGTACGATATCCTGGATTATAATTCCCTGCATTGTTTGTTTCATTTCAGGTGAGTTGAAATGTTATCGCCATTATCGCAGTAAGTAAGATAAAATAGCTAGAATAGAATAAAGTTTCATTTGATGTGACTACGTTCCAAAATAAACTCATTAGTCGCCAAATTCTTTCAGTTGAATAACGTTTCATCCAGAGACAAGTTCTTCTACTACAAAGCCTTGAACTACCTTCAATCACCAAATTTCCCAAACGGAGATAATGGCCTTAAAGTTTTCCAAAAGATTCCTCCATTTTCCAGCTCTTGAACGTCCCCAACCTAGTTAACAATTTGCATAAAAGTTTTGCACCAAAGTCCACAGTCCGATACCTTTGGCACCAAGTTGGCATAGTGGCCTACCCCATCCGTTGATCCGTGTCAGTCTACGCTATGGTCCTTTTCCGCTATAAATATTGAGTCTTCACCAAAATGAATCATATGACTCGCTTACAACCACGATTTTTCCCCTCCTTAGTGATTCTTCAGTCTGGTCTGGTGGATAAGCTTTTTCGATTACAGTTAACACTGGCCCGGGGTTTGCGCCGAAGTCCACCAATTCGATATTCGTTAAAAGCTGTCTGATGTCCTCACCTACGCCATCCCTCTATCTCAGACAGAGTCTGCCTCGTCTTCTTTTTTACCATAGATACTGGCTTTATGGACATTCCGGGTTGGATCATCCTCATCCATACCGATTAGCTAACCCGCCCAACACAACCTGTTGGCCCCGTTTCTACCCACAACCAGACGGTCATGGTATCGCTCATAGATTTCGTCTTTATGTAGGCTAGGGCCCATCCTCATGTAGGGGTCCAAAACTTCTTCGGAGGATTCTTCCCTCAAACGCGGTCAAGAGTTCGCGGTCTTTTTTACAAGAACCCAAGTCTCCATGGAATACATGAGGCCTGGCAAGATCATAATCTTGTACAGAAAAAGCTTTGACCTTACGGTGAAGCGTTTCGTGCGAAACAGATTTTATAAACTGAAATTGGCTCTCTTCGCAGCCAATAAACGTGTACGGATTTCATAGTCATAGCTGTTATTGGTTGCGATTTTCGACCCTAGATAGGACAAATTTTCAACGGTCTCAAAATTGTAGTCTCCTGTCTCCTTTGACCAGTGCGATTCGCCTTGCCTTCATTAATCTGCAGCCAAAGATCTCGCGCCGCCTGCTCGATCTGGATGAAGGTAGATTACATCTCGGGTTGTTCTTCCCATACTGTCAATATCGTCAGCGTGGGCAGTAGTTGGGGGGACTGGATGAGGATGGTGCCTCTTGCATTTACGTCTGCATCGCGAACCAGTTTCCCCAGGTTAAAGAGCTTTTATCTGGCCTCGTATATTGGTCAGGGTCAGCCTAGTCAGTCTTATCAATTTCGTCGGGATACCGAATTTTCTCGCCTTGAAGTCGATGACGAGATGGTGCGACTGATGTTCCAACAGTTTTCCATCGCTTGATGCAGAGAGAAAATCCGATTTATTCCTGATTTGCCTGGAGTGAAGCCTCTTTGGTGTGGGCCAATGATGTTCTGGGCATATGGGGCTATCCGGCCTAGCAAGATAGCGGAAAATATCTTGTAAATGGTACTCAGCAGCATGATACCTCCATAATTACTTCACTGCAGGATATCGCCTTGTTCATGTGCGGGACAGATAATGCCTGGTTGCCAGTCGGCATTGATTCGCTGTTCCTGACCCTGAGAATAAGTTGATGAGTGGCTTGGTGTGCTTGGTCGCCTTCATATTTAACCAATTTGGCTCTAACTCCACCGGCTCCTGTCGACTTATGGTTCTTGCCGATATTTTAGTTGTTGAGCAGTTCATCAAAATACTCAACCCATCTCTCCAATATACCCATTTGTCAGAAATCAGTTTTCCCTCTTTGTCTCGACAGGATGAGCATCGAGGTATATACGGCTTCAACCTGCTCACTTGGTAAAACTTGCGCGTCTGGTGCGGTAGCTCCCTGTACTTTTCAAGTTCAGAAGGCTATTGGTTCTGCCAGGTTTCCTTTTTCTGCTCAACAAAGTTCTTGGTAAGTCTCTGCTCGTGACTCCATCTGCTAATAAAATGTATTGCATTTTTTCTTTATTGTCAAAGGTTAGAGCGTCTTCGAGGGTGTTTATGACTTTATTAGGGATTTTGTTTTAGTTTGGGAAACAGTATTTGTGTCCTTGTGCTTTCGCCTTTGTTTTTTACTTTGAGGAGCTCGAAAATGGTTTCACTGTATTTGGTGTGATTTCTCTCTAATTGTACTGGGATTGTCAAGGGGTAGAGGCCTCAACGCTGTAAGGTACGTTCTCGTTTGGATAGCATTAGCTGGGTTCTGATTCGTAGATTAGCTGATATCGTAGTTTACAAATTGAGTAGATACAGTTCGTGAATTTAGACCCAGAAGTTGGAGTTTGTTTTCGAGTGTAAAGATTGGGAGAGTATTACCAGATGGGGTGTCTCTGGTGATTATTTTATTGTGGTTGATATTCTTGACCGCTGGTTGAAGCATTTTCGCCTGGTCGGTTAGTTGGAGTACCTCCTGTAAACAGTGAAGATTGTTGTTCTATATAGGTTTGAGTTGTTGGTTATCTCTGGATGTAGTAAGGTTCAATCCCAACTGTCTTGATTTATCATTGAGCTTTCGTTCTAGCAGGAATTGCAGAAGGTATTGACATATTTATTGTTGCTGCACAGGAGCATTACATCGGTTTGGTTGGTGTGGAAAAATAGTTCGAATCCGTTCCATTGGGTTGTTTGGGTTGCATTCCGTTACCAGAAATTCAGGCTAATAATTTTAGGGTAACTGACACTAGGATTTCAATTTGTTCAACAAGCATGGAGGAGTCATTTCAACAAGCATGATAGAGTCGTTAGTAGTTGGATAAACTTTGTCAGTTGCTATTGAGTTGTGTTCTGCTTCAGCGTAGGTATCGGGTTTATTGTTTCTACCGATTGATTGATGAGAAGGTTATGTTTGGGGTGGGTAGGATTCCATAGTGGAACGTGGGCAAGCGGGCTTTGTGCTGCGGTCCAATGTTTTGCTGATTACTTTGTAGGTAGGCCACGGAGGATGGCTACATATTTGCCTCAAAAGTTGTTGCTATTTGGTCATGTTTGACCACTAGGTGAGACCATCCGTAAGCTATGTACTCGTGCTGTAGATGACAATAGGATTTCATGCAGCCAAATTTGTGGCAATAGTAGATGAAAAATAATCGCCATTGCTACTCAGAAGCTCCAAGCTTTCATCAGTGCATATTTGTGTCGTGCCATCGTGGTATTTTGGTCTATGACAATAAGTAATGAAGAACTTGGTCGGTGTGCGGCCAAATACCAGCGGATGTTTTAAGAGAACGCGGAAGTACCCTAGATAGGTCTCACATTAAAAAAGTCGAGTTATGCCATGCAATAGCGCCCAGTAGGGCTCACGTGTGGATCGTCCTACAACTACGTGGTGTAGTAGCAGAAGAGTGCAAGCTTCTCGGAATATCATGGAGCCAGCTGAAGCACATTATGATAAACAGACAGCGATGGCGAGTAGGTGTGGTTGACGTGCTATGGAAGCCATATTATATTTCTGGTATTTTTGACCTTGCACTGGGGTGATGGTGGAGTTGAGATCAATTACCTACGGTCCAATGTGCTTTATGAATTCTTCAAAAATGCTTATCTCTTAGGAGTTACTTGACTATTTGATGTAGGTAGATTTGCATGTTGCTTTATCAGCTTCTTTAGGATCCTTATTGGTTAGTTATTTGGAATTTTCATCTTGTAGGAGTGTTAGTTCTCTAAGAGGAGCTAAAGTAAATTAAACTAATCCCTTTCTTATTTGCTGGAAAAGTTTTTCGGCCACTAAAATTCTTTGTCTTTTACCACATTCAGTTTAAGAATCCCTCAATTCTCATAATTCGTAAAAACTATAACTTTATGATCAGCAGATTCCCAACAAAAGAACCTAAAATAAAATAAACGTTTTAATTATTTTCCGTTTAAACATCAAATTCAACATACAATTCCCATTTGTAGTAATTTTTCAATAATTCCCAATGGAACAATACTTAAACTCTGATGTATTTTTTGAATAACTTGTCAAAAACTTGACACATTTTCCACTATAAACACCTTGAACATCATGTCCTTCGCTTCATATCCTAACAACAATATCGACAATAAGGAATGAATCGAAAATGTTTGTCCGAGTCTCATTCTAGAACGTGACAGCTCTCGGGACACTCAGTCACTCACTTGTATTCTCTACAGTTTTTCTAACAGGACATACTGGCCAGAGCCAGTCCTTCGTCTTTGCTTCCTGCACGGTCCCAATATGCACAGGCTATCAACTACCACCTACCATTCGTGTATGTCTATCCACTATTTTAGGACATGTGTGGTGGACACACATTTGATATGTTGAATCCTTGTCTCTTGATAGACACCGCCACAATTACAGGAGAGAAAGAATCGAACATTTTGTCAGTTCGTATCGTTCATTTGATAGACAGGCAACAAGGAAGTTTTTTTATTTTCAAAAAAATGGAAATCTGAAATAAAAGTGGGCTAGTTGTTTGAAGACAGCAATGAAAATGTCAGGTTTTAAAATGATAAGAACGGAGGACAGATTTTGACAGTGGGTTCAGATGCCTGAAAGTTAAAAGTTGGATTCGGTGGAAAGTGGGGGGAAAGCAAGGGTACTTAAGTTAAAGTGAAACTTTTTTTTGATGACCAATCCTCAGTTGTCATTTTCTAGCGTCTTGCTATATCGATCGATAGAAAAAGAAAATGTTGACACGGATAATATTAGATTTTTCAAGGACATAATTTTCAATGTTTAGGTGATAGTTAATTTAACCGTAGTCGGTAGGATGCGTGTAGGTATGCCTGTGGTAAGCATTAGTATGAAGCTATTTGAAAAACAGCTCTTGTACTTACTTGTACTCTTATATTTTGCCTAATTGTTTCCCTACCAAACTCCGGTATTCCTGTAGGTCTTTCCATCGCTATATCCAAACTATAAGATTCAATTCGATCATGGGAATAGGGAACCTCCTTCCTCTGGCAATACCTAGAGACTGTGTTCCAATCTGTTGTATTGGTCACCTTAAACGGAAGTATGGAACTGTTACTCGTAGAAAGAAGGTGGTGAGTGGTAATTAACATGAATCTATCTCTGGATCATCATCATCATCAACGGCGCAACAACCGGTATCTGGTCTAGGCCTGCCTTAATAAGGAACTCCAGATATCCCGGTTTTGCGCCGAGGTCCACCAATTCGATATCCCTAAAAACTGTCTGGCGTCCTGGCCCACGCCATCGCTCCATCTTAGGCAGGGTCTGCCTCGTCTTCTTTTCCTACCATAGATATTGCCCTTATAGACTTTCCGGGTGAGATCATCTTCATCCATACGGATTAAGTGACCCGCCCACCGTAACCTATTGAGCCGGATTTTATCCACAACCGGACGGTCATGGTATCGCTCATAGATTTCGTCATTGTGTAAGCTACGGAATCGTCCATCCTCATGTAGGGGGCCAAAAATTCTTCGGAGGATTCTTCTCTCGAACGCGGCCAAGAGTTCGCAATTTTTCTTGCTAAGAACCCAAGTTTCCGAGGAATACATGAGGACTGGCAAGATCATAGTCTTGTACAGTGAGAGCTTTGACCCTATGGTCAGACGTTTCGAGCGGAACAGTGTTTGTAAGCTGAAATAGGCTCTGTTGGCTGACAACAACCGTGCACGGATCTCATCATCGTAGTTGTTATCGGTTGTGACTTTCGACCCTAGATAGGAGAAATTGGCAACGGTCTCAAAGTTGTATTCCCCTATCCTTATTCTTGTTCGTGTTTGTGTTTGACCAGTGCGGTTTGATGTTGTTGGTTGATTCGTCTTCGGTGCTGACGTTGCCACCATATATTTTGTCTTGCCTTCATTGATGTGCAGCCCAAGATCTCGCGCTAATCATCGCCTGCTCGATCTGGATGAAGGCTCTGGATCAGTTGCAGAATATGGCGTAGGGCAGTTCCAACGTCATACGGACATACAGCAGGGCTTGCAAAGGCCAGGGCAAAGGCACTTTGTATTACAAGTGTGATGAACCCGTAGGCAAAGCGAAGATTTATGAGTCGGTAAAGTGCCTTGTTCTTTGCAATGACCGCGGTCTACAGAAAGAATATGTTGTTTGTGGTCCCGGTTCTGGGCATTCCCAGGTTTTCAAAAGCGAAATGTCAAGCACCATGATCCACATCCTGCCAGCAAACTGGCATAACAATGGAACTGCTCACGACCTGATGAGGCAGATTGTACAAGAAAGAAAAGCCGAGGAGATGGCTTCGTTTGGGTTCGCTGTGCGGAAGTGACGTTTTTCAACATTTACTTCACACCGAACGGATCTCGCCGCCTTGAAGGACGAGATTAGGAACACGGAAAAGAGAATTGTCGTCGGAGGAGACTTTAACGTTAGTCGAAGGGTCTGGCATGCCTTAACCAGATTCTCCAGGCAGACAGATTTTGGAGATGGTCGCCAGGACAGAATTTATTGTCTTAAATATCGGTAGTACTCCGACGTTCCGATTTTCGGTTTACGAGGACACTATCCCTGACGTAGTGTCAGCAGTTCAACGATGGAAGATACTGGAACTTTTCAAGGCCAGTGATCATCAGCACATTTCCTTCGAAGTGATAAATGGTTCCACTCAATGTTCTGACGTCTGACAAAGTCGAGAGATAGAAAGGTGAATTCCGCCACGAAATGAACAGGCAGAAGGTACAGTGCCGGCACAAACTAATCAACGACGCTAACAGAGATCTATGGAGTTTTGGTTACCAAAAAAACTATATATAACCTGTTACGGAAGCAGGGAAGATGGAAGAAATCGTGCAAGCCCTTTTTCCTGTCCACCCCATCCTAGCTGACGCTGTCGATGAAGAAGTGAGTACTGAGGAATGCGCACTCTTCACTGTAAAATAACTAAAAGCGGCGGGCTTGCCCATGTGTGTATGTAAATACGAGCCGAACTTGCTACACAGAACATTCGATGCATGTTTGAAAATGGGGTTTTTCCCTTCCGCGGGGAAAGAGGGAGAGTTGCAAGACTTGTACTGATAAGCAAGGTAAAGGCGACTCTCAGGCATCGTGGGCTTGTCGTCCTCTCAGTATGTTGGACAGAGCGGGGAAACTGCTTGGGGAGAAGGGCGATCAATAACTAATGAGATTGAAGCAACGGTTCAAGCGGTGAAACTTGTGGAGGCGCGCAGCTTCCACTGACGGCGAGCAGTGCTTTTAGATATAATAAATGCCTTCAATCCTGCGAGATGATTCCACATGCTTGAGGCACTGGGAAATAATTTTCATACTCCCGGCTACCTATTGCGGATACTGAGGGATTATTTAAGGGATTGTGTCCTGCTCCACGAGACGCGGGAAGGACAGTGCAGAATGCAAGTCACATCGAAGGTAGCTATCCTAGGCCCGGACTTTTAGAACGCCTTATACGATTGTCTTCTACGATTCGAGATGTCTGATGAGTTGCACCTGATCGGATATACGGACAATGCGGTACTGGTTACCGCCCGCAAAACTGACCAAGCTTAGCGTACACCGGGAATGGTGAACATGGATCCTCCCTAGCTCTAGAGAGAGCCTAAGATTTTGTGCTGACCAAGTCCATCATATCCAAGTTCACATACTCTTGTCGAAACCGGCGGTGAAATACCTTGGCATCTCGGCAGACACGAAGATGAGCTTTTTCGAATTGATTCGTAAGACCGCCGGTTGCGGCAAAAATGTTTACGATCTTCTGGCTAATGTTCAGTGTCGGAGGTGGTTAGTGCGGTTCAGTCCTTCTTTCATTACGATTTCGAAAAATGGGCTGACTCCCTCAGTAGTGAGATATACGTCAATCGCCCAGCGCAAGTACAAGGACTAGTGTCTCTGCGTAACGCCTCGGAGCCAACATTACTGGTGATAGCAGTAGTTATTCCGATCGCTGTGTGTACTGCCGAGCTTAGGTTAATATATTTCCGAAAAAGCAAGGCAGATAAGGAAGCGGTCGCTTGTGAAGAGAGAGCCCGTACTCTCTATACATGACAGCAATCATAGGAAAGGAAATCGGGGGGTAGATGGACCGCGCATCTCATCTAAGGCGTGCGGCCCTGGTTCAATCGAAAGCAGGGCAGGTTGACTATTCGAAACCCAGCTGCTCAGCGGACATTTGGGTATTTTCAATCTTACCTGCACACAGTCGGGAAAACAACGGTCACCTAGTTGCATTTATTGCAAGGATGTGGTTGCTAATGTCTGAGACACATTCTTCTTCTGCGCCATCGCCATCACTTTTCCATGGAAGGATGTCTTGCGTCATTCGACCATTGGCAACTTACACTCAAGATATTTTTGAGGCGAAAAAAAGGTATCTGAAACTCCCAGGACTACAGGATTTTGCTCCTCTACTGAATAGGGCTGCTCCTGTACTGAATTGGGCTGTCTGAGGTGTGGTAGCGGTGGTTACTTTCCATAACCTGGTACCACATAGCATCACAGAATGAAAATTAACACAGAACAGTCAGCTTGGTGTTGGTGTTGAGGTATATGTACTTTCAGATTTGGAGGTATAGGCAGATTTGGTGTTGTTAATATGTCAGTTGACGAAAGTGACCGTGAAGGTCCGCTCATAAATATCACTATTTGCCAGGGAATCTTCGCTGGCAATTACACCAACCTGGACCATGGCGTCAAACGGCTTTACTGCGTACGTCTATTTGGGCGAATAGTCCGGATATGGATTGGGTTACGATGACACTATGATAGAGTTACCAATTGTGGTGATGTGCTCTTTCCACCTTTTCATCTACTCATCCTATTAACGTTCCTCACAAAATCATCAAAAGATTCTTTCGTGATGCCATCTACAGCCCTAAAGTCATTGCCCTCTAGCCCTGCGAGAAGTGTCGTACACAACATACGTATCAAGGCAAGCGACCATTAGATGATGATCCCCTATGTCCAACCTGTAGCGCAGCAACTCACGCAGAAATTGAAAAAAGCTAGCATTCTGCAGACCTTCGATACTACGTGCACGCGTATTTAAAAAACGAACTTATGTTCCGACACGACAAATAAAGCCGGTTGCAAATAGGTCCGTCCTTATCCATCCAGACATGGATAACGCTTCTATAGCAAGGAAATGTAGAAATCTCCAGGTTGTCAGCCGACAAATTTTTGTCCTTTTTAGTAGTGAGACAGTCGCAGAAAGAAGACTGTAGGCGTTTCGTCGGTGAGCATAGCGGCGAACCTTGCAGAAGGGTTTATCAAATATGCAAAGAGAAACGAAGTCTTGACATTGCCGACACTAAGGTGAACGGAGAGCCTATGCTGACATGACGTCATTGTGTTTGTGCCTTGCTAGGTGAACTATTTTCTAGCTCCAGGTCCTTGGTGTCTTCTGCCGATCGCGCTAAAAGGGCGAAAGAAAGTCCTCCTGTGCGGGGTTGCGAGATCGAGGAGAGCACGGTGAGGCTCTGATCTCGGAAGTCAATAGTGAGATGTGCAAAACCATCTGAATGTGCAAAATCATCTGGTAGGCTATCCCAGATCATGTCCACTGTCTCGATGGGTGCTGTGTAAGGAACGATTATTTCTTGGTCTTCTAGAAGACTGCCATGGCTGTATCGCTCTTAAAGTCACTAGAGAAGGATGGGAGTAATCTTCATTCATAGAGGGCCACGTCTTTTCTCCTGGCCCTTGAGCGGGTTCTGGAGAGGATTATAGTCGAGCGTCTTGCCTGCCTGTATAGCTTTTGAATTGGCATGTCCACCGACAACGCCTTAATGCATGTGAAAACTTTTGCTGTCCGTTGTACAAACGAATACGTCCTTGCAATCGTCGTAATTTTAAAACGTGTATTTGACCACCTTAGTTGGTCATTTGTAATATTGAAACTTCGTGAGTATCGCCGTCAGAAATTAGCCCTGTGGAACAGCTATTTAAAGGGTAGGAAAGTATTTGTCCAAGGAGCCAGGGAGTATGTGTGGTCTAATGTGGAAGGCGATTGCTCGCAGAGATCTATCGCAGATCCATTTATATGGAACCTGATGATGGATGACGTTTTGAGTGAGCTTGGTTCGGTGGTTGAATACGTGGATCTGATCTCCTCATTCGTTTTGAGGGGAACAACCGACTTGCAGTCGAGCAGCGGGATACAGAGTACATACGCATTGTTAATGGGTGGTCTCTTAAAGTCGGCGTCTCGGTTTCAAGGGAAAAAGAGGGAAGTTCTAGATCCAGGATCCCCTGTTTTAAATAATGTTGCGGTGACGGGGAAGGGCAGGAAACTGCTCTACGCTCGTCAGCGAGTGACATTGTTAGCGTGTCTTCCTGGATGTTGCACATTTCCACTGACGCCATGCTGGTATTTGTGGGTCTTTTTCCTCTCTCCCTCCTCTAGAGGTAGTAGTAGGATCAGAAAGGGCGCATCTTTTCTGCGAACGAATTTAATTTGTGAATATCGCAAGGTTGGGAGAGTTCGGGTCACATATGAATACGTGAAATGTGAGATGAGTTTGCTCCTCACCAGGTAGCCTGAATGAGTTTCTCTTCTCGCAGAACCTTGC
Source organism: Hermetia illucens (assembly GCF_905115235.1). Classification (NCBI taxonomy): domain Eukaryota; kingdom Metazoa; phylum Arthropoda; class Insecta; order Diptera; family Stratiomyidae; genus Hermetia; species Hermetia illucens. Next base: position 142,633,528 of record NC_051851.1, read on the forward strand.
CTAGGGTTGTGTTCGCGACATGGGGGTTCATTCAAGAATGGCATTTATGATTTTCATCAGTGTCTTTCCAGCTAACGCACACGGGTGGTGCCTTGACGCTTGATTATGGGGTCAGATGTTGTGGGCTTGTTTAACCTCCGTTTTTAAATCGTGAATCTCGGACGAAGGAACATAACATGCTCTGGATCCTCTGGTGTGACAGTACAGCCGGGACAGTCTGGAAACTCATCCAATCCCTAGTGATGTAAGTAAGGTAATGTATTAAATGGTAATTGAATTTTCCGTCTTTTCGTTCGACTCACTTCTCAATATACGGCATCAGTGTATGGTTCAAACGGCCTTTTTCGGAATTATCCCACCATTGTTGCCATCTGCTATGCGGCTCCTTCCTAGTTGTTTTTTGTAAGTGTCTCATTGGAGAGAAGATACGAGGGAACCATTCCCGCGATAACACACACTGCCTTTCGTGACATTGCCCTATATGTGCTGCACAGTCCCAGCGCGATTGATCAATAGGCCGAGCTCATGCGTTTCCGTTTCACCAGTTTGTTCAGTACTCCCGTCCAGGCAGGAGCCGCGCATAGAAAGGCGCCGCCCCTGCGGTAAGGTTTCGGCGACTATATTTTGAGGCCGATATTAAGTATAGTCCTTACTAGAGTTGAGCTAGCCTTTGCTTCCTATTGCTCTCTTGCGTATAGTCCAAGTGTTCTTTCAAGCTTAACTTGACATTGATAATTACACCTAGGTATCTAATGATCGATTTTGAAATGACTTCGTGATTACCATCCGGGATTTTGTTGGTTTTTCCTGCGATTGGCAATAAGCGTTGCCCTCGTCTTTCCTTCCGACAGGTCTAATTTAACTGTTCGTAACTATGCTTTGGGGGCTCATTCCTATAAAGTTTTACACCCTCGGAGTGTTTCACAACTACCAGCACCGCCCGATTGACTGTAAAATAAATCAGCGTTGCCTCCTTCGCCACGTCTAGACTCTATTACCCGAGCTAAGTATCCAGGAAGAACCAAACCCAGTTAGCTGAATTAAAGGTATTCCTGGCATCGTTATGGCATTACCACCGCGTAGTACTTACCAACGGCCGACATCTTCCGAGCCAGATTCACAAGTGCTGCTCTCACATCGACCGTAGAACGGGCTCTATCGGCTCGTTCCAGTGTATTCCCCGAAGCATCTACAAGACACATATGAGGAGGGTATGTCCGATGGCTTTGGACGCTCGCTAGCAGCACCACCCTCTGTGTCTACCACTGGGCAGGAAATACTTTTTCCAACACGCACGATTCAAATGTGCTTACGAAATATGTCGCCATGATTTTTGCCGCCAACTCGAATCTCCTCCAATCCTGGAGCCTTATTATTTCCAATTCGTCCACAGATCTCGCGTAGGTACTCCTCGAGCAGATCCGCTACCACCTGTAGCAAGTCCACTTACTTTCCCGTATAAACTATCTTAAGGCTACTTCCTAGATCGTGGTACCCTTTATGCAGCTTCCCTCATGCCCTTTTACAAAATCCACTTATTTACAGACGCGATGATCTCAGAAGCGAAATTTGGTGGTTGGTCAAGTAGTTTGGTTTCCTACTGTGATGGAAAAGCTATCAAGGCATTGTTAGTCGCGTGACATACCTTTTGCCAGTGCCGTTCCCCTCGGTTCATGGCCAAGAATTCCTTCTCTTGGAAAGCTTTAGTGGACCTGCCAGCTATCCTGGGTTTTCTACTTCTGCTGCGCATTCAACTGTCGCTTCCTCCGTTTCTAATGTCGAGAAAAATGGGCGTAGTGTCAGTATTCGCCAGACCATCTCTCTTGTCAAAGAGGTCAAGGTCAAGCCTAACTCTCTATCTAGTAAGGTGGGCATGCATGAAGGTTCGCTAATACAACGTCCAGTTTCGCGGAAGTTTCAAATAGTATTTGAACTCTGGTGTTCGTTAGTCAGCCTCCGAACTCCAAAGCGGCGTTGACATCGCCGGCAATAATTCTGAAGTTCTGCTCTCTAGAAGGAGCGAAATTGGGCATATGGGGATGTAAATGATGAGAACACTGAGAGAGAGGCACTCACCATCTCCGTTGTCTGTCTTAAATTGGGTATGTAACATCGCTTCGTAGTAGAATATAGAATTCATTACTTTAACCAGATCTAAAAGTCAACCAGCCGGATACGTAAACTTTCACCATATTTTTGGGGTTTTTCTTAGAGTTGAAGAAGCATAAATAGATGTAAAGATTCTTTTAGATCAAATGGAGAACTTAATTGACTGCACTATGCAGATTGTTTATTGCACTCACATTGGTATTCTTTAGAGGAATGCAGGGACATCCTTTAAGGATATTAGGGGTGACAAAATGGGTCCAGGACAATTCCAGCTTAAACCAGCTGTCAGCTTATCAGGACTAAATGTATCAGTCAAAAATATGTCTTAAATACATTTAGGAAGACCTCCCCAAACAGCTCATTGAAACTCCCATTTTATGAATAGGTACAAAGCGACAAACATCAGCAGTTCAGACCATCTGCATTCACTCTCACCACATACTTTGCACTTTTCCAGACTCCCTACCACCCACATGCAAGACAAAGACATCCGCTGAGCGTATCCTTGCATTTCCAACTCCATCACTTCATTTCCTCCTTTTTTGAAAATCCATCCATCGATGCTTTTCGATGCTTTCACTGAAGAAAAGTTACAGAAGTTCCTTGAATCCTTGAACTTTATACCAAACGGAACGGGAAAATTGATTGGAAAAGTGTCAGAGAAAATGAGAATTGAGGCACAGAACAACAAGAGGATGCTCCAAACAAACACATACAGATACCCGCTAACAAACATCAGGAAAAAATGAAGGGCTGCCTAAGGTTGAGGCAAGATGAGGAACAAATGTATAATAATAACAATAAAGCTGGAGTCGACTGGAAGATGTGAAGGTAGCGAAATAAAACAGAAAATATGATGCAGAGCTGCAGAAACAAAAACTAACAGAAAAGGAGAGTTAGAAGATGAATGACATACCATTGATGTCAGCTGGGAAGCGGGAACGGTGATTGCTAAATGAAGAAATCACAAGTTATAAGCGAAAAGATGACACTCGAAGTAGGGCAGGAACGATGATAGGGGAGACAGGAAGAAGCAAAGGTGATGTCTGAAATTGAAATGATTTTCTCGCTCGTTGCGCTTTTGTTGAAAGGAAAACATGTTTTGCACCCACTACTTAGTTTAGGAACAATAACCACCGCAGAGCGAAGAGGGTGCGAGTGGAAATGTTGCACTCAAAATAATAGAATGAATGTGTGGGTAATGGTAGTCGGAGGATTCTAATCCTTAACGAAGTTGCTGATATTTAGGCCTGTGTTTTTCAAGAGGGACGATGAATATTCTAAGAAATTTTACTTTAAACTGTTGACAGGTTCACGGAAAACATTACTCGAAGTCTTCCTAAGCTTGCATATTAAATATGCATGTTTCGCCTCCAATTTGCATCCACCGAATACCTCCTGATTGCAACCGACCCAAGCCTCCATGGGAATTCACTTGCATTTATCCAGAATCCTTTGCAACACCATGTCACAAGTGATGATGATGGTGATGCTGCTGTCTATTGCTCCTCCTGTACATTGCATCTTAAAGCAAGCATCCTCCTCCTTCCCACAACTGCCTGGGGTATTGTTGTCAGCCCCTTCCCCCACCATGGTGCACTAAAACTTTGTCGGACTTGTTATATAGCCCAACTATTGATGCTGTCAGGCGACTGTCCCCATGGTGGACGTTTCAGTTAAGATCGATTGGATTGGAAGTGACATCAAAACTCTTCTCCGTCTTCCTTGCACGTCGAAGACGAAATCGAGGAGACGAGGACTGGCAAGAAAGTGAACTTTTTGATGACTTCATTACGAGCTAAGTCTGGTACGAAGCACAAGCAGTACCACGGCGGGTGAGCAGATGAGACGGATGAGAATGATGGGTTTTAAAAGAAATTTATTCGGTCTTCGAGAACAATTCGTATTCGTTTTCCTTATTCAAAAATGTTTGGGAAGTTCAAAGTGCAGTCAGTTGTTAGGAGTTGTAGTAGTCGTCATCATCATTATCATTGTCGTTTCATTTTGGCAAGGACATCAGACGATGGAAAAGAGGGCTTTGTCTTAATGAATGCATTATCCTTGAGGAATACTTAATGAATTTATGTTTTTAGAACAAAGCCTCTTGAATAAGAAAGTTAAGGCATGGGGTCACGTCGCGTTAAGATGACTGGAGAGTGAAGGGAATATGCATGTACTAGAAATATCTCACAGGCTCATGAAACAGATAGATGATTTACCCTATCAAATATCGAGTACCTTTTCTGCGAAGGACTTTAGTTACGTTATCATATGCAGTGTGTTACAAACGAACGTATTCCGTACAACTCTAGAGTGGTGACCATTGGCTAATGATCAAAATTGCCCCTGCATGGTAGAGAGCGCGAGAAATTTTGAGAAAAGGAAGGATAATGACCGCTTTGATTTTAATTTTTGGCCTGCTTCAAAGGATACATTTCTTCTGTTCACTCCTTTTGCCGAGCATAGGGCATCAACGCAGTCTCAGATAACGCTTTAGCTTCATTATAATCACACCTTATGCTGCGCGAGTCAAAAGCCTACAGCAGCGGGACAGTATAATTACGAATACAAACTCGCTCATGGGGGACCATGCCGCTAGGCTCGGCATACCCTACAACTCGCATTGCCGAAGCTGCGGAGAAGGAACTGCACGTTCTCTACGGCTGCCCAGCTCTAGCTAGAGTCAGGCTGCGGACTCTGGGTAAACCATTTGTTGGGGACCTCAGAGAGATTTCTAGTTGCAGGGTCGAGAGCTACTTTCCTTCGTGAATGCTATGGACTGGCTCTGAAGATCCGAGCCGGCTGGACTTTGCCTCCCTGCTCCCATAACAACAGTCACGTTCTTAGGAGTTTGTTTCATCAAAACGGCGCACTAAAGCGCTAGTTGGGCTCCTCGGAGCGGCCACTACCTACCTACCTACCTACAAACTCCAAAGACAATTGGGATTCGAACCCGGGGTAAAGGGACCGAATGGCTGACGCGCAACCATCTCGACCGCTGTATCCGTCACTCATCTCCAAACAAGCTGTCCGCTTTTGCCTCTACCAAATTCAATATCAACGGCATTAGCAAGGATCAAATGGAATTGTTGACATAACTCAGTACGTTGACTCAACATTTCTGCCAATTACGTTACGGTGAGTCTTTTTCACACCAGTGTGAGATTCTTGAGACGATCACAGCACATACTTGCTTTTTCAACTCAAGAGAAACTGGATTGGGGTGGTTGCTATAAAGGAATTGTATCGATGAGGAAGAAACCAATTTGCTACCTTGAAGATTAGTAAAATTGGCTGCCACCAGTATAAGTGCAACTATGATACTTCAAAGCCAATATTCACAGAAAGGCTCTCATGGTATACCCGTTGCGTATTCGCTGCTCTCGATGGAGATACTCACCTTGAAAAACTGATTAAGATCGGTTAGCGTATCATTGACGTTCAATATTCTACAAACATCGTCGTTGGGCAGTAATCGATGCTTACGCTGTTGCAGCCGGATCACTTTATCGCTTTAGATCGGACTTGTTCATTTCAAATCCAAGTCTAGTGTGCAGTTGAAGTCGCTCGCAATTTCAAGGATATTAGAAAAACGGACCCTTCTGGTCCGCATTCAGATAGTCCTGGCTGGTCTTCGCCAGAAAATCTGTCTGGTTTTGCCAACGAAAAGCCTAGCCTAGCCGTGCTCGGCAGGATCCTTCGACTTGAATTCAACTAGATATTTATTGTGGCAAACCTGGACTGCTGGTCAATCGTCAATCTCTCGGCTTATATGCAATTTTGATTATTTAGGAAGGTTTAAACGCCTCCACTACCCCTTCGTCAAAGAAGTACCATGATCTTCTCCCATCCAGCGCATGGAAGTACGAAGGGTCCGCTATTAAGTCGAACTATAGAATAGCTACATTGGGTCGAGACATAATTTGAGGTCATGGCCTTCCAAGCAATTTTGCCAGCCTCTAGCTATCAATGTCCGCTTTATTTCGTATTTAATAAAAAAGGCAGACTACACTTTTGACATGTTTCCAACTTTTGGCTTCTAACCTATGGAACGCAGAATAAACTTTTTAATGATACATTGACAACGTCCTCCGAGAAATTCTGAAACTGGACCCTTCTTTTACCTAGTTGAGGTTGAGGACATCCACTCGAAGACGCACTTCTCACAATTTGCAGTAATTTGTCAGATACTTTAAAAGGCGTTGCTATCGAGCGTATTTTCATAATAAAACCAATTTTGGTGTGGAAAAGGGGGACGACCGGTTCTTCGTAAATCCCTGTGCAAACCCTGGCTCTTATACTTGAAACTTAGTTTTTGAAAAATTTATTCTGCCGCAATGATCAAAAGAGAAGGATGAGTGTCAGATAGGTAGGTATCAGTGGCCGCTCAGAGAAGACCAATTACCGCTGTGGTGAGCCGTTTTGATGTCATAAACTCCTAAGACCATAGCAGCTGTGATAAAAGCAAGAGTAAATAGTCCAGCTGGTTCAGGCCTTCAGAGCCTGCTCGTAGCGTTCACGAAGGAAAGCAGTTCTCCCACACTGCAGCTGAAGATTTCTCCGAGATCCTCAAAGAATGGTTTACCTAGTACCCATGACCTAGCTATAGCTAGAGCCAGGCAATCGTAGAGGAAGTGTCACAGAGTCTGAAGGTGCGAATTGTAGGGTATGCCGAATCCGGAAGCATGGTCCCCTACAGGCCAATGCTCCGTGCACTCCGCTGTAATATTGTATGCATCTGGTAGTATAGCTCTCGTTGCCGAGTTTTGTTATAGACGAACCAAATCCTCCTTGACTTGCCACTGGTGTGCCCCCGTCGAAGGACTGTCAAGAACAGGGCCCCACTTGGCCAGTTCGTCAGCCTGTTCATTTCGCTCTATCTTCCTATGACTGAGAATCCAGGGGAAGCTTCTTTGAGTTCTGTTAAATTTCGTTCCGTTCCACCAGTGAGACCGCGACTTTTTGTACAATAGTCTAGTGCGAAGACGGTTTCTAAATGCTACCGCGAGAACTTCGCGAATTGTGCAACCCTAGCCTGAAGCACAATCAGATGAGGCCCTAGGGTCCTAAACCTAAAGACTTTTCAACGGAAGACTTTATAGTGCACCTGATATATGTGAGTAAAATAGGAAACAGAAAAGCTGCTTGGCGTGTAAATGAGACCTATACCCGTAGTATTCGAATCGAAGGTATAGAATGGAACGACAAGATTTGTCGCCGATTACTGAATGGTTTGCCCGGTTGTATAGTAAAAGGCTTTTAGAGGGGATACGTTTTTTGGGATCCTCCCGGTCAATGTTCACTTAGATAGCACTATTATGAAGAACAGCCACCAAATTGCGACATGCCATTATCTGCTCTGCAACCCAACTACTGGTCGAATAAAAAAGAAGGAAAAAAGGAAATTGTTGTCCTGCAGGTTATGGAGGGAGGCAATTTAAATCAATGAGTGTGCAATGCATTCAGCGAGGAGAATTAAGTCGATAAGTCGGACGATTGGAGACACCAGGCCCTACGTTTGAATTGCATTCTCATCAGAAGGTAGAAGATCGCAATAAAATCTAGGCTCGATCCAGCTTTAAACAGTCGCTCGGAGGTATTTTACGAAGTTGTATGGACCAATTTGCAGTATTTGCAAATGAATATCCTGGACTCGATGGTGATGGCCAGTTGGAATAGAAAGTAAACCATGTATACATTTTCTGTGTTTTCTCTCCCAGATTAGTGGTTCAAGTTGAACTTTTACACAATGAAAAAAATTCCCTGTTATTTTTAAATTTGTACAAAAATAAACTTGTAGATCTTCCTTGAAACTCGTTTTTAAACCAAGCATGACAGTGGAAAGCAACCTGGTCCATACTTTGGCAGAACACATAGGTACTACCTTGAGCGTGAAGTGAAAACTTTCCATCTAACCGTTTGACTGCGGATGACAAGCAGGTGTGCTGATTTTCTGGGTACTCATAAAGTTGACAAACGCTGTGCATAACAAGAGATTCAAACTGGGAACCTTTCTCAGTTGTTATTTTCGTTGGAGTACCGTAATCGCTGATCCAACTTTCAAAGAGAGCTGACAGAACTATAGCTGTAGTCATACCCTTGAGGGATGCAGCTTTTGACATGATTAAGTTGAGATCAATATGGCTGAATCTGGTGCTAATTTTGCCTGACGGTGAACTTTGGATCTTTGAAATGAGACCCATTCCTTGCTTCAGGCTACTGCATCTTTCTTGATGCTATTCCAAACGATTTTTTTCTTAATTGTCGGCATGTTACTTTTCAACTAGAGTGTGGGAGTTTCGGAACTTTGTCGGGTGCAGTTTTACGAAGAGCTTGAGGTATGCATGGACGACCGAAATAGAGGTAAGTGAGATCATTGTGTCAATAACTTTTTGATTAGTAAAATCTACCAGGAGGCCTCACTGTTTAACGCAGTCAACTCCAATGATGGCCGTCTATACTTCGCCGATGACCAATACCCAGGCAAACTTCCTCCGGAACTAGATTTCTGGTGCAATTTCTTGAATTCCATATATGTTTATATCCGAGGTATTGTGCAGCATACAGGACAAAACGTAATTTGGATAGATCCCCACCGAATTTAAATAGAGGGGAAAATTGAGACAGCGTCGATGAGATAAGCAAGTTTATCTGTTGTTTGTTATCTGTCTTACAAAATAAACCATGGATTTGCGAGCAAGATCACCAAATTTTTTATGGTGACAGTAGATGGTGTTCCCCCGGGGCAGGCGAGATTCGCTTCTTTCTCTTGACGCTGACCTTTGATGGTTGATTTGGAATGGGAAGGTCTTAAACTCTTGCAGAAGACTGTTCATTTGTCAAGATATTCCACTCTGGTGTACCAAGCGTCAACTCGAATGGTGAAATTCTGTAAGAGACAGAGTCCTTTTTTGCGGTCGATTCCTGGTAAAATTCGGTCAACGGTTTTGGCTAATTCCTCCAATCCAAGGTCACCTGACATTGCCAGCAACGGCAACAGCTCCCGAGGCAGTTTCCTAATCAAAGTTCGTGAATGGCCACGTTGTGGTGATAGATTATGTTAGGCTATGTTTTTTATATCACGAATTAATTTAATTTATTTAATGAGAGCGGTGGGGGAACGGGGGATTCTCCTTCCGAAATTGCTTTAGTTTGAATTTTATTTTAGATAAAATTGCATTGCATTTTAGTTTTGAATTGAATTTAGTTACGTGGTCAGCTATTGCAGCAGCAGTGAATGGTTTTCTACCAGTATCAACCAAAGTTTGATTTGCTGTCGGTCAAAAGGCGGCAGATCTGGGCTGTTGGTCTGACAGTTTACGGTTTACTGATATCGGGTATAACAGTTCGTTTGTTCTAGAATGTTTGATTGATAATTTTCTCAAAAATCAGGGGTCACCAATTATGGGACCTTCGGTCGAAAACACACATAATCATAACGTCAAACAGTTTATCAAACAATGCCCTTGTTAAACTTAGGAAGATGAGACTTGACATTGATCGTATATAACACCATTTCACATTCGCGACCGGATAGAGCATATCATTACGAGTCGGAAAAGCAGGGCAAAAAGTGCTACTTCTTAGGTTATATTTCAGTCTCCTCACAGTAACGTTACGGATTTTCGAAGTTATTCATCAGAATTGCAGTGATGACTTGTTACTTTCAACTCTTCCATCTGAAATGAGTATTCCGAGGAACTTGGCGAATAGCTCATAATTTCTAACTTTGAAGATGACTCAACGATTGTTCTTATCGAAAAAAATTTAAAATGAGGAGTTCTGCGCAATGGAGAGGGTAAGAACGCCGAAGACCTGACTAGAAAGGGCGAGTCTAGCTTTAGTGGAGAGGAAAACTTAAAATGCCACAAGGTACTTTAAAAGTGAAAGTCGGAGGGGATTCTGGTAGACAATTATCGAATATGCCAAAAGGAGTTGGGTTTCCACATGCACGTCCCCCCAACATTTTCGTTGCGACGATATTTTAAAAATCACAACCAGTCGACCTTCGAATTCGTATCTTTCCAAACATACAATAGGCAATAAGTTTTCGTGGGATCTTCTACTATGGAAGAGGCGCTATTGAAAATATTAAGTGCTTCGTTATCTGCGTTTACGTTTTTATCATGGTTCCCCCCTTGGTCAACCAAACTTGGACCAATTTCGGCAGATTTATCTAAGTGTTTGGATGAATCGTTGAATATAGTATATCTCCTGATCAACTAGGTGTCAAACCACCTAAGATTTGGCATGGTTACACCCAAACATTCGATATTGATTCCCAAATATTTTCGCTATAGACATTGGCCATTCATCTGATAGACCCGGGAAAGGTTACAGTGTCTAATGATATTATGTATCAATTATGGTCAAGAGAGGGTAAAATTTCGAAACGGACGACCGCACACTAGTGCTTAAATCCAGCTTATTATACATTATTCTATCGTATTTTGCACTAAAGAATATTATTAGTGTGTAAGCATTTCGATGAAGAATCTGAAAGCCCCCAACTGATGGCCTCATTTTACTATCCTGTCTTTTACTAGGGAATACCCTATCCTAGATGAAGGCGTTGGTAGCAGTCGAAATACTCGAATTGACCCTTTGTATGGTCTCACATCAAATAAAGGATATCCCATTTCTTTCATGCTTTACGTACGCATCGGGTTTGCAGGTTCAGATGCGCCAAATTCAAAGGATGCCGTTTTTGTTCACGGCATGAGTGGCTTGAAGTAACAAACAGTGAACGCGCTCTCTGTAACTGGCTGGTCAAGTGATGAGTAGGTGCATGACAATGGGTAGGATTGACATCTTTATCTTCATCGCTGACAATATTCAGCTTGTTTGCTTGGAACTCAACCGGTATTTCATGACCGCGTACACAGTTTATTCGTTTTGAAGCTAGTTGCGTTTGTGATTGATCGTAATGCCGGGCAATTGGTTTCCGTTGTTATGGAAGACCCGACAATAAGTATCCGAATGAACAATTTTGGACGACATAGGGTTTCGCAACTTCGGAGCTTTATTCTTGGTGGTTTCTGATCTGGTATTCACCGGCCAAGTGGAGCGTTAGCTCACTGCTTTTTTTCTTTCATCGAAGTGTGTCTAAGAAGCACCAAAGTCTCACAGGGAAGCGAAATTCCAATTTGATTTGATCTTGTAGGATATACCAGCTAGTCATTCTTGAAACAACGCGGGTCTAGTCGCCACGCCCCTTAGTTCTCATGTCGAATTTCCTGTATACTTGGACTATTTTACTATAGTTCTCAGTTCCTGCATTTAGGGCAAATGATCAAAAATTACCTGGTCCCAATCTTGAACTGAGGCAACGCTCAAATAGCCCCACTTCCTATCACACCCGAATGAGAGATAAATTGGTACTTCAATCCCTTGCGAATGACAGACTCAGAAACTACCTACAATGCAAGTTTCTTTTGATTATTGCAAACGTATCGTAAGTTTGGTGCTCTCTGAAAGAATTGGAATCTAAGGACATGATCGCTAGAGCCCGTAGGAACCCACTTTTGTCGATTTGACAGCCAGGGTTCACGGAAGTTTTAGCTTCAAACAAAAAACCAACCGAAGCCAAGTCAAATATGAAGGATAATTTAAAGTTATCCCTGTAATTCCTCCTCCCCATAAAATACAATCGACCACCCCCAAAAAAATACAACCGCATTCAGTTAAAATTTCTGACAATTAACTGTAAATCTCCCATACAATTTGGTATATCCATAAATTTCCATTGTTTAAGCCTATCACTGACAATCAAACGTGGAATCATGCTGATTTCAGCATTTATTCGCCCCCATCCCCCGGTTCAGATCAACTTTTTACTGTGCCTCTTAGCCTATCGCCATTTAAATGCACCTAGGCATAGTTCGCAATGAATGGATCATAATGGTAATCAACTGCTCTGGTGTAAAATAAAAATAAACCGAAAAGCACTCAAAGTGAGGGTCGAAAAAACATAACTATAAAAAAGTACGTACCAGAAAAATATTTAAAACAATTTATTCAACCAAAAAAGTGAGGGTAAAACGAACCGGAGCACAAGAAATTAACTGAAATAAAATACGGGAAAAACCAGGCATCAGTGGAAAACTATCATATGACGGACGGATATGTGGACGAGGATATCCACCGCCCACCGATATGTTCCCAATTTACACATGCACTTGTACAAACGCCCGAAACGACGGGAGGATGACGGCAACAAAAAGTGAAATAATAGTTGAGTTGTGTGACAGAATTATGAGGCTTACGAGTTTGAATTATGGTCATCGCATTTACGGGCTCGGTGGTTTATAGCCATTAATCGAGTCACCCATATAAATGCATCCATCACATAAATACCTCTCCGTGCATACGTTGATGTGGAAGCAATGCAGAATGGGGTTGCCGATTTCAGTGGCCTTTTGGAGCTCTGCATCGGTTGAAGGTTGCAGTTTTACCGATAAATACTAGGTTGATTCGATGAGGAGCTTGCTTTGATTTGGGCATTCATCTTTGCTACGAATAGATTGTACATTTTGGGCATGAACCTCAAGGTTCTTCAAGTCGTCCTTAATCATTTTCATAATGTCTCCTTTATAAATGAACTCAAATGAGGTACCTAAACCAATTCGGGTGAAAGGAAAAATTAAATAAGATTGTCATTGGTAAGATAGGTAACATGCTTGGTGTGCTATCACTTGCCTGTTGAGTAGGATTCCTTTCAGAAAGTTACCGACTAAAGCGCCTTTTCCGACTTGACTTCTTTCTCTGGAATCGCTTTCTTCTCCGGGTGGCTTCATTTTCAGGACTAAGATGCCTTTATCTTCTAGTATAACCCATCCATGAGTCTTCCTGGTGCGTTTGAAAAAGTATCGCTGTGTAACTTGCAGTTTTCTCATCTGTTTGAAGGTTTTCCAACTGAGTTTGGACCACGTAAGTTCTTCTTTTTCCATTGGAGCTTTTGCATTTTAATATGGATCACGACTTTTAGTTCGTCGAATAATAGATGCAAATCATTGTTGTACCTCTTCTGTCATTCACCTTTGGGTCTAAGATTTTCCAGAGGTTTCTACATTTGATAGCCTCGATTTTTTACTCTTTGGCCTGGTTCATCGTAAAGGTCTTGCTGCCTTAACACAGGATCGGCCGAATCAAAGCTTTACACATTGTGAGCGTTGCCTTCCTGTGTACATTTCTTAGAATCCGCAATATGAGATAGAATGGTATGCCTGTTGATGCAGTCAATTTCATTATTATCCTTTTTCAGAATTGCGCCTAAGTAGACAAAACTCTTAATATTCTCAAAGTTGTAATCCCTTAGTATCGCATTTTGTCTGATTGGCGTCTCTCTTCTAGTTTGTGCCATGACTTTAGTCTCCTCTTCTCTCTTTAAGCCAATTTCGTTTTTAGGCGAACTTTGTTACTTCATCCAATTTTATCAGCGCCTCTTTCGGGCCCTTTTTTGATTGTACTGAGATATTTACATCATCCGTATAAACCACTATTACTGTAGGATGCCATCTATATCCATCGACATCTTTCGGTCCTTGTGGAGCACTGGCTCTGACAAGAACAATAGAAATGAAGATGCTAGATGTTACTCCTTTCTCAAGGAGAACGTGATCACTCTGGTTGAACGCTGTCTCATCTAGTGAGAGCCATGTTCTTTCACGGATTCTATGGTGAGGGAAACAAGCGCAAGTGAATTCTGTGAGCTTGCTTCAGTTCTCTTTAGATATATCGTGGAGATTATTGCCCCAGTTTTTTTGCGGATTTTGTGTTAAAATCAAATACTAACTCAAAGTGAATGTATAATTTATCTTGCTGTCTAAAAATTTCGTTTCCAGTACCGTCGACACATATATCTTCTGCCTTTCGGCCTTTTCGATGAGTACTTTAATAGCGTCAGTTCAGAACAGCTAGTACACATTCTAGGTGCCTAACTGGTAGTCTCTTTTTGTTGCCGTAGTCATTGTTGTATTTCCGATGCGATGCGAGACAGGGCGGTTGCTATAAGTAGTATCGGCACTGCTTTGGTTTGGGTAATTCGTCAAATTGCCTTACTGGAAGATGCAGAGCATGTGATGTTTCACTGCCCGAAGTTCGCGACGAAAAGAGGGAACCTAATTGAAGCGCTGGAGAGGAATGTGAGCCCGGAGAAAATAGTTGTCAAGAAAGGTGCTGAGGTCGAATAAGAACGGTTTCTTCCGTATTTGTAAAAATATGGAACGAGCTGATGAAGGAACTAAGGAGGGAGAAAGCTCAAAGGTTGATAAGCAAGAGTGTTTAATATAATCAAATGGTGGTCTGGCGGGGCTGACTCTGGAGAATGGGCTTGGCTTTTAGTAGGTGCAAATCATACACGCGCCAGCTCTAGCTTTCCCTTTCCTGCAACTTATTATGGGGGCCCTAACGATTTTGACCATGCTTTTGTTAGCTTTGTGCAAATTACGCTTGTCCCTAATAAACTCGAACGGAACTATTTTTGCTCCAAGCTTTATCACGCATAGACTTGGCCAAATTACTTCTCCCAAATAGGTCAACCCCTTGGTCTAGCGGTACTTTCTGCTGATTCTTTGGTGGCTGTCGAAACTGCCTTTGTCGACCAGCGAACTATTTCCAGTCCATCATTTTCTCCTTCGTTATTGGTATCGATCGATATCGAAGGATATCGATGCTACTGGGGTTCCGAGCCTCTACATCAAAACCTTTCTTCTTCCTTTGTCTCTCATTTTGATTTCATGGGGATATCCTTCTAAAAATTACCTTGGCCTATGCACCAGAGTTCACCAAACACTTACTCATGCAGCCTGAAAATAAAGTAGACGAACACAGATTTACACATAAATGTCATTCCCTTATATGCCAACTGGGATCCGTTTGTCTCTCCGCCTGCCTGTTGCAAAGTACTTTCCTCAGAAACACTTACATCTATTGACGGAAAGTTAGGTAGTGTAACTGTGAATGCCCGTGCATGCAGTGAATTACATCTTCCAATATTAAGTTTGAATGGGAGAAGTCGTTATACACGCAAAAGGAGAACGACCGTTTTTGTTTAACAAGGTGACCTGTGGGTATTTAATGATATGTATCAATTAGAACTTTCCGAAAAGGGTGTTCCCGGGTTGAGGATAAGAGAATATCTTTTTAAGTTAAGGCTCCATAAGTGTCCATCCAATACATGGGAGGAGCAGTTGTCTCTTCCTGTTTAGGTTCACCCACTCTCGTCTAGTACTTTGCATTGCCCAGGGGTTGTCAGCATAGAGGCGGTAGGGTTATCCAATTCCCCCTTTGGTACACATCCACCCTTCAAACCCACGCCAAAAACATTCTCGATCCATTTTCTTACGACGAATTTTGTTGTTCAGTTCCCTCTGCATTCTGCCTGTCTATTCTCTCGTCTCCTCAGCAAGGTTGCCTTGCATGCCTCAGAGAGTCTCTTTTGAGGTTTCAGATCTTCTTCCGCTCTAGGACAGGCAGATCAATAGGAATTCAGCCGGGGTTAACTGTAGCTGTTTCCTTAATTTCTGTACGATGTAGAGTACCATATGCAAATGTATATTGCACGGACAAAAAGGTTCTTCCTGAATCATCACCTATCACCAGTCTATGCTCCTTCTACGTAGAACCTCCGATATTTGCCGACAGATTACTCAATATGCACCCAGTTTTGCTGTTGAATTGGGAAATTCAGTTAGGTGTTGGTAGTGAGGGATTCAGCATCTCCAGAAGATTCTATCGATTATTGACTGGAATTCGTAGATGTTCTTGCCAGCATTTTTAATTCTGTCTGGCGATGTCAAATCTGGTGATACTAGAGCTCTATGGTGAATGCAAAGCCTTGGGAGGCATGCCCTCCTAGAAAATGGATAGGAAAGCCAGTCTAGGTGCTTGATTTTATTTTCCATCTTCTTTGCGTGCATCTTGTATCTTACTTAACGTTTTCTTAATTCATTACTGTAGCATTTGCTTTTTATTTTGAAAGAGCCTATTTTGTCTGAGGCAGGCAAATTTAGCCTCACGAGATCTTGGCCTAATCAACGTTTTGGATCGCTCTCAATGTATCTAGTGCTTTTATCTGTCACATACAGGGTGCCCTGAACTACTTTGCAAGCAATAGGTTCAATTCTTTGAATATACGATCAGTTGAGCTATCCTCTTCGATTTGTTTTTCATTTTTTACATTTTAGTTGCCATAAAATCCCTATGCGAGACATATAACTTGAAAAGCAAGCCAAAGTGTCAGCCCTGCCCGTTGTGGAGACCGTGCTTTACTCTTCCGCATGATTTTCCAAGAAGCTTTGCGGGTGGCATCTGCGTACCGCGCTGTCTCTGAACCGGCCGTGATGGTGTTCACGGAAGTGGTCACCGTTGCCCTTTTTGCTAAGAGGCATCAAGCCATATACAAGCGCAAGGGAGGTGAGCCAAGAGAGGTCGTTGCTCGTGAAGAACGGTAACGCACTCTAGACGAGTGGCAACTCTCTTGGCAAAATAAAACTAGAGTCAGATGGACTGCATGGCTCATCGGCAACTTAGGTGCGTGGCTGAATCGGAAGCATGGTGAGACTGACTACTTCCTTAACGAGTTCGTTTCATTCTTACCGGCACAAGTTCGGAAAGACATGATCTCTAGAATGTGTGTTTTGTAATGGAGTTGTGGACGATGCCCAACACAATTTTTTTCTTGTGGAAGTTGGGATCAGTTTTATCAGCAGCAGTAGGAGGTCTCTCTCTAAACAACATTCTCGGAGAAATGCTGAGGAGGAGTGACAGGTGGAATCCTGTTGCGCATAACGTTCGGGTTGCAAAGAAGATAGAGCTCGATCGGTGGAGGAGCCAGATGGCAGGAGGTTCCTTGAGCTGACACTTCCCTTCTTCCTCTCCCCTCCCGTTGATGGAAGGAATTTCCTGATTTGAAGGCTTTGTAAGGCAGGAGAGTTCGGAGGCTGGCCCAAAGTAATGTGACAAACGGTTTCAGTTTAGCTTTCTGACGTATTTAGTTGGTAGTCCGAAGACATGCCATTTAGGGAGTCCAACATTCTGTGCGTAAATGCATTCACCCACTAGACCGCCACGTGCAAGCCGAGCTTCACAAATTATTTACTGTGGAGTTTCTAACCACGGCAGAGTGGAAGTGTGTGTGTTTGTGTGTGGGGAGAAGCTACAGCTTCTGAGCACTCAGGCCGTCTTGACCCATTGTACCCGCCACCCCCGTCTAATGAAATATTCCGGATTCGTTAATGTATCGCAGGATTTCCGTTAGTGGATGTGATGCTACCCGTCGCAATTGAGACCATCGGCACCAAAGATCTGATGCCTGATGCGTCCATAGGCGGGGTATTCACATAGGAAATGCTCCGTGGATTCCGCTTCCTCATTACAAGAGGGACAGGGAGTAACTCCTATTCTGAACATATGCTCAGCTAGTAAATTATGGCCTGTCAGAATGCCCACAATACACTTGCAAGTCCTCCTGCTTTTCGACAAGATAAACTTTGCGGTAAGCAGGAAAAGTTTGGTGTGTCGAGCAGCATTTAGGCTCTGCCACCCAGTTCCCAGTTTTTGAAAACAGACTTAGCCAATGCGGCATAGGGGGAGATTAACCCCTCTTTCGCTAAAGCTTCCGAGATTTCATTTCCCTCTACGCCACAGAGACCAGGTACCCAGAGTTGTTCAAACAAACAGTCTTCACTAATGGATGAAAAATGGCCTGCATAGTCGTTGCAGAAGTTTTCTGGAATATATATAGTTCGGCAGTGTCGTACGGTCGTCTGGGATTCTGCACTGTATTCCAAGCGGAAGTGCTGACAAAACCGGAGGCCCATCGGTGGCATAGTCATTCTGATCAAAATCGAGCCACCGACTGAGTCTTTGTGCTCAGCGAAATCCCCCTGATGTGACAAATTGCGTTGAACAGTCTAGATCAAAACCTCAAGGATATCTTCTTCTAAATTCCCGGTCTTAGAGGCATAGAGGAGAATGATCGATCGACGGATTGGTCAGGAAAGGTTCCCCTTTTGGCAGTCCTGACTTTACAACCGGTGCGTTGACTTCAAATGACAAAGGCTCACCATATGCAAGTGGCCACATGCGTAAAAGTCCATGCAATAATACGATAGTTTGCATGGGACGCCAACCTATACGGGGCCGCGTCGTCAAAAATGGCATACCTTGTAATCCCTGCGGAAACTAGGTAAACAATTCTTTCTGGATCTGGAAGAGATTGCCGATCCAATGTTGCGGTCCAAACAGTCATGGTTTTAAGAGTTTGTCCCATCTACAAGAACGAACGACAGCGCTAATTAGGTTCATCGGAGCGACGACTAAAATCTACTTACTTACCTACTTACTACATCAGATCAGAAGTCAACGTACTTACCTATTAGTCGAACATAAGTGGCTACTGTCTGATAAGTTTAGGTAAGAGAATCGACTAGGTAAAATCAGTCAGTTGTATTTTCATTCGCATGAATGAGAATATTCAGTTCTTTCAGATGCACAGTTAATTATCGAGTCGACCAGTTCTCCTCTTGCTAACAGATTGCAGAAGTGTCTCCGGAACTTGAAAATCAATCAATTGCTTTTTTCCTTCCTCGCCTTCCTCAAGAACCGTATCCTATATCAAATGAATGAAGGACTTCAGGACATTCCAAGTTTCTGTAACGAATATATGATATTATAATTGTACCCTTGACACAAATATCTTTTCTATTGTTTTGTACACCTTCATGCGAATCAATCAAACTGGAAGGGCAGGAAGATTGTCTGACACTCACTTATCTCTTGCACTGCTTTCTGCATCTACAATTCATTATTAGATTCAAGGACTTCCCAAGCATGCAGAGTAATACATTATTGCTATGCTTCCCCAGTAAGCAAACTTCGAAATCCTTTCTCTTGGATAACAGTTTCTTGGTTGCAATGATGGACATCTTTTCTATAGTCAAGGCAAATTGACGGACAGAGTGATGGACAGATGAAAGTAAATGGATTGCAGACATACAAGGATGAATGACTGACGTTACTGAGCTTCTCCATCCTGTGCTCTAATTCTCGGTGCAAGTTTCAATCCATTTCAAATCTTCGTCTTAGTCATTCATGTAGTTTTCTCGTCCCAGCCGTCACAAGTTCTCTAGTTTTCTTGGATTGGTTTTTCTCCGCAGGATTCTCCTCGTTATCCTTGTGATAGGTTGTAGTGTATATCGGGGTTTATAAAGACTACATCTCGGAATATTGGGTTGAGGCCACTATAATTATGGAATGCCGACACTGGGCTCTATCTCTATGAAAGCTAAGTGAATTGCAGAAATGTCCAATATTCAAGTAAAGTAGTATGAAAAGTACAGCCGTCACTATACTCGTATATCCGTTGAAATATTTTTATCCTGTAAAGAAATCCCGTAAGTAGTTTCACACTTTGGAGGATATTTGGGAAAGTTTTTGTTGTAGAATCCATTTCACATCTACAAATAGATATACCTATATGATTGAAGAACTACTCGAAAAAGCAGACAGATGGACAGATGTACTGACAGATACACTGACTGACAAACGAATGGACAACCTTAACTCGTCCTTTTTGCCTGCGTGTTCTCCCTACATTTATTCATTTCCTTCATTCACATAAAGACTACAGTGACATTGCGCGACGTTAAGTTCGTCTATAAATTTTGTCAATCGGGAAAGTTCTCCCACTTCATCAACTCCTCGAGACAAGTCTGACATCAAAGGATGGATGTCCGTTGGTAGACAGATAGATATATAGACAGACAGACAGCTAGATAAAAAGACAGGCGAACAGATGACCGGATGAGAAGATGGACAGATGAATCGATTAAAAGTGTCGAAACTTAATTTGTAATTCGAACTTTTCTGTCGTGAAGAAGGAGATGGTTGAGTGATGCTAGGGGGCAATAGGATCCTAGAGTCCTACATTCACCCTCACTCCAATCCTTGCTTTCATGTTTCTGTTGTGGTGCTAGTTCTTGCTCTAATTCAGCAGCAATCTTGTCAATAAATTAAAAAAGCGATGACTAGTTTGCTTTGGGTACAGTGATGCAACCAAGGAGTGGGCTAGGAACAATAATTGGACCCTCAATATCTAGACGAACCAGAGGTCATGCAAAAAGGACTTGCACAACGAATTTCAAAACTTGTGGCGGAAATAATTTATTGCCATTCAAGTTCGGATACTATTGTTTTCAACGTATTTTGAGACTCCTTTCTGCCTTCGCACGTCACCATTCCTTCATTGTCCTGATTCCTGAAGTCTCCTAGATTCGGAACGTGAAAACTTTTCCATTCTCCCCCCGCTTTGTGTTGTACATAAGATTGCTACCGTTCGCTCTGATTCTTGGGGATGACTTTATGTCCGAAGTTGTTCCAATCTAACACCCAACCACCTTTGAATCGAGGTGGATGAGATGCTTCCAACAAAGGGTCCGGTCGCTGTAAAAATATTCGACTTTTCCCTGAAACTCCAAAAATTTGTGTGTGTCGGCAGAGAATAAATAAAATTTCTACCTGGGTTGATTTTCTCGTCCATCTGCAAGCTGCTCCATGCCAGCATGAGAAAGGACTTCCTACCTGCTATGTATAATCATAGCAGCAACAACGAAGTTCAAGGGAAAGAATCCGGGGCTGCGTATTTCGAAGGAGTACTAAGAAATCAAGAGGAAATAAATTTTTTGATTGAAACTTTTCAATCCTTCCATCTAAATCACATCCAAGTCACAAGACATGAGGACCGGTGTGGACTTAGAGAAGTTTAGACGGGACGGGTTGCATGGGTTGAACGTTCCGCAGTGGGTGAACTCGCTCGTATATTTTTGAAAATTACACCCCTGACAATTGACTGAGCGAACATTTCAAATTTACTCGACATTTTTCCAGATGAAAAGTGGCATAAGGTGACGTGCTTGGGGAATGGGTCCGGCCGAGGGGCTGACTAGTGAGGAAGTATTCTCGTCATCTGTCCGACTTCAGATTCTCTGGCTTTTCGGGAACTTGGACGAAAGTGTCGAAGGACATGTGGAAATGTAGGTAGACATTCGCATGCTCATATTTTCCCTAGCAGGTTCCGTCCAAGGATGAAGAGACAGGAATGCAGGACATTTGAAAACACCAGCACAGAGCAATATGTCCACTACCTTTTAGGATAGTGACGGGTTCAGTTTGGACAGTTTGTCTTTTTTCATTCCACTTTTGCATAAGAAGCGAGAAGATAGTGCCGAAACACGATGCTGTCGTTGTCGGATAGTCAAACAGAGGATTTAGATTTCTGTCCGACAGAACTTAAGTTGGGAAAAGTTTTTCTTACTGCAAATCTCGTCAATATGCTTCCGTAAAGATGGACCGACGTGAAGATTACGACACAAGCAGTTCTTATGTGCAGCTCCGCATCGTCATTCCAATCTTCTCAGCTTCGTCGTCCGTTGAACTTTTGTGAAATTTTCATTTTAGTGTTGAGGAAAACTATCCCGAGCTTTAGGGAGGAGGAACAGCATTTTCTTCCTTTCATTCTGAATTTCCTTGGTCTCAGCATGTCTGCAAGTGCATTGAATGGAAATGGTGGATGAAAGCTGATTGAGTGACGTGCAAAATAGGACTGAGACGTGAAAACTACGACAGGCGTCAATCTATTGTTGAGAAGCATTTTCGTTTATATTTGTATGCATGTGTATATATTTTTCTAGGGATTGTGGATGCACGGAGTGGAAATCTTATTTTAGGGATTGAATGTTTTTGCAAGAAGTCCTGCAGTAATAGACGGTGTTTAGAGTGAAGCTTAGCTGTTCGAGGTACTTGAAGAGTAGGATTTCGTTCTATTGGATGTCTGCTTTTTGGAAACTAACTTATCGCAAAGGTAGCTTATATCCGCCCTTCTTATTCTCTGTTGTTAGTCTCAGTTTTTCCTTGGTTTGGAATAATACAAGTATGTGCAAGTTTTGAACCCTACGATGGAGCGTGTCGTCTTTCTACACATTCAATATATAATTCCCTCTTAGAAATAGCGAACGCAGAATTAAGTAATTGGAGCGGTAAGAAGGGAACATAATATTAAAGCAATGATCTAAACCTCCCAACACATTTGGATTTTTAGCTTCAAGGGTTAAATTTAAAATTCTGGCATTTGAGATAGGGTTCTGCCGATACATGAGGCACTACTGCGATCCATAAACAGTCTCCTTTGTGGTCCCCTTTATGAAGAACCTGAGTCCTGCGTATATAATCACCAACCAGTTCAGAGATTGAAGTTGTGTTGAAAAAGAAAGTGTCTATCAGCCCCCAAAGGAAACCTGCTGACACTTCCAAAAGACCGGCATAATCCAACAAAATCTTATTGGGATCACATTTAGTGTGTGAATGAGTATTCCCAATATGATCCGGAGGCTCCTCTTTGTGAGGTTTAAATAATCTTTTGATCGCTCGGCTTCATACCCACCCATGAGCACCCAAGACTGTTCCATCGTTGGTAAGTTGCTCAATAAATCTCCCTCAGCCGTTCCCCTTCACTTTTCAATGTCGTGGCCATGAACCCATTTGCGATTCCACAGAATGACTCTGGCCCGTATAGCGGCATCGCTGCTCATTTTCTGTCCACCTCGTCCGTTGCTTCATTGCCTTCTAAGCCAATGTGGAATCCAGAATATCCAGACCTTATTGTGCGAACCAAGCGTATTCAGTATGTTGAGGCATTCCCACACCAGTTTGAAATTTATTTGGTATGACCTAAGTGCCTTAATAGACTCTTGGCTGTCGATCAGAATACCAATGTTGTGCCACTATAGCTCTCTTCGGGGTTGAAGGGGATACATCTAACTATAGCATATATTTCCGCCTGAAATATGCTGGTATGCTTGCCTATTGTTTCTAAGTTGTTTTTTTGGAGCCAAAGGCTCCGACGCCCGCTCCTTCTGCTGTGAGGGAACGGCCAGTATACCAAGTAACCAATTGCTGGATGAAGCCGTATGTCAATGCCGCGCTCTCCCAGTTTGCCTTGTAGCTTTCCGACATATGCTTTCAACATATGTCTTCCAGAGTAGCTTTCGGTCTAGTGTGATTCCCAAATAATTGAACTCTGTTGTTTGCTTTATCTCCATTCCATGGAATCTAATGGCTATCAGGCGACCAAGTTTGTACTCCCCACAGCATTGTATTGGTGCTGTCTGGATTTATGTGTAGCCTCATCTTCCTGCACCAGTTACAAGCGATTAGCAGTCCGGTTTGGATTCTGTCACATAGGGTATCCTCATATTTGTCTTACAGATTGAAACAATTGAACTTTTGAAACATCAACGTAACCCTGAACCTCCATTTAAGTGTTCGTTAACTTTCTTAGGAGTTCATGAAAGGCAATACTTCAAATTAACGGTGATAGTACCCCACCTTGTCGACAACCTTGAGTATTGTTCATGACAATAGAATTTTTACCTGTGTGTACTTCCCTACGAGGAGAGTAGGCAAGGGTACCCTTTTTTACCCTTCCTACCCTCTAATATAATTTTCTATGACCTTCTTCACCGTTTTAAGTGCGAACGATGTCAGGCAGATCGGTCTGGAAGATTTTGGGTAACACGGATCCTGTTGCAAGCTTTTAAAATAAAACTCACTCTTACTCTTGCCCGTCTTCATGCCTTGGTATATACCCCAGGGCTATGCTACCCCTTACCACATTTAGGAGAAGTCCTAAAATAATTTCTTGGCCTTCCAGGAGTAGTGTTGCGGAAATGCGAGCTACTCCGGGTGATTTCAGTGCTTTAAAGGTTGCTATTGCCTATATTGTTCCTGCTTCCGCGCATAACTCTTTCATAAGTTTCCAGTTCACCTTTTTCCCTTGTTGTCCGTTGTTGGGAAGGGGAGACTAGCCATCTAGTCACTTAGGGGTCTTGTGTAGAAGCTTTGGTCTGTTTTCTTGGTATTCCTAATTATTTTATCTACTTCGGAGTCGCTTTCAATTTCGAATTCTTGACCAAGTCGCTCATTAGAGTGTTCTCTAGAGCTCTGCCAAGTACCCCTTGCCTACTACTGGTCCCGAATTTTGGTGCATTCCCTAGATTATGTAATGCTAACTTCTTGCTGACGATGAATTCCAGAAGATACTCACCTCTTCGATTAGCGTCGCTGCTTCCTAAGATTTCATGATGGGCGTTTCCATCGCAATCGAGGAGAGGAATGATAGTGCTTTCTTCTCGCAAAACCTACCAGTTTAATAAGTAATCCTGGTGGGGCCCGGACATCATTTCCCGGGAAGTATCCCGATGCCACGACTGCCTCCCGAGTTCTTCCCTCGGCTTTCAATGAAATGTGGAAATGTTGTTTGATGATGAGAATGATACAGATTCTTAATTCTTCGCAAGAAAAATGCGAAATCACCTGCATGCTTTTTCCTGGAAGATCACAAATCTACCACCTACTATCTTTCGAGATTACCCCCGACCCTGACCCCCGACCTTTTCGGACATGACAATTTCCTGTGTATCGGTGTCCGCCTTGACCCTTAGAAGAACCAGGTCTAGGTCGGCCAGCTCTGATTGGGTAACGGGTTCATCTCCCTGCTTGGTCCTGATCCTTCAGAAGGCATCTTATTAAATCTGTAGTTGATAAGTCAGCTACGTCGTTTAAGTGCCTCTAGGGGTTAACCATCCACTCCGATCGTGAGGAGTTTGCCTCTGCCCGCACTTTGCTTCCAAAGACTCTCCACAATTGCGCATAGAGGTCCTCCGTTCCTCCGTCTCTAACGCTGCAGCCTTGGGTAGGTACACTGTCACCACTTGTGCCCCTGGTGTATCATCTCCAGTACCTGTCGACAATTCAGCTCCCTTCGAGCCTGAGAATTTAGGAACTGTAGCCCTAACCCATTCTGCCAAATCGTACAGTCCACCAGTGTAATACCAGGTTCAAATCGTATGCCGGCGAAGATTAGCTCCGCACTCCATCCCTTACACTATTGAGGCCTGTCTCCGTTTTGAGGTCTGATATACTGACCACGGACGTACTTATACTGGGCTCTGTATTTTCAGCCAGCACCTTTGTTGGCTGCCGTCTTCGCAGTGGGTCAATATTCTCCCTTCTTTTGTGTATTCATCTGCTTCGCAGTATTGCGGAGATGTGCCTCCGTCTGATGGAAAAGTTCGTGTGTGCTAGGGACGCGGTTATTTTTTCTTTTTAGCTTTTGAATGGACGTTCTCATTTGATGCTATTAGTATGGTGGTTAGGAAGTCCGCCATTAAATAGTCCCCCGTAGCACGATAAAATCAAGCTAACTTACTGAGGCGACCGAGTACCAGCGAGGCTCTGTTTGAGTATAGTTAATTACCCTCGATTGCAAGCTATAGGCACCGTTCGCATAACACGGAATTGGGGGAGGTATTTTCCGACCACTCCTGCTTGGATGACGCTAGTTTGAGCAAAAGACCTTAGAGAAACCATATTAAATGACATGCGATTCCTAAGGTGAATTCAGTCACGCAGTAACCTGGTAAAGCCAAGTAGGTTGGAGACAGTAAATTAGTTTTACGAAGCTATATTATCTTTTTGGGATAACGTACGTGGTGTGTGGTCAATTATCATTTTGATGAACTCAACTTAGGAAGGAGTAAGAAGGGGAGAAGTGAGCAACACTTAGAAATTACAGCTAGACGAACGGTAGATATAGAAGGCTATGGGGAGCTATGAAACGATAGGGAGTTTATGGCACCTCCATTAGAACCACGATGCTAGTTGGATCTATAAAATGATATTTGCTAGGGTTTGGCAATCGATTCAGGAAATTCTCTGCAATTAGGGCAGAACTGATAGGAGGTACGAGAATTTCAAATGTAGACCAAATTGGTTTAAACTATCCGCTCTTTATGACCAAAAGGATTTAATTATTAGCGGTGAACTTTGAAAAGATCAAAGTTACCTAAAATTTTGGAAGTTAGAAGGTCCCTCCAACGTCCGTGTTTCAGCTAAATGTTCGTGTGGATTTCAGTTTTGAAGTAAATTAGATAGGACCAAAGGACGAAAACATTGTCGCTAATGTTTCCAGATTAGTTGAATAACTAGTTCGTCTTATAAGTATTAAGATGCTAAATTGGGAGACCAAAGGATAGGTGGTCAGCTCGCATTGGAAAATCAAGTTTCAGAACTTTCTTCAAGAGGATAGCATATCCTAGTTTTGGAACAAAGGCTTGTTTTAGCGGCGAGGCCACTTTGAAAGGAGATACCTCATCAAGCATTTCCTCCGGTTCGTACTGGACAGTTTTGAAACAACGTCGTAATCAGCGATTAGTAATTAGGAGAGTCTCCGCCTTTTCGGCCATTTATAACCATAACTTGGTGACAGGAATGGTTTGCTCTTTTATGAAATTCCATTCCACTATCAAATCTCAAGCCAGATCGTCTGTAAAACGAATTAAAGTGACCTCTGTCAGGCCAACACCAAGTATTCCATCATACATGATCGTGGCTGTCTCACTATGCTTCGTCAAGTTCTGAATGACCATCATATATTAAGGGAAGTGACCCGTGACGATGAAGTGAGTGTCAAAGACAATATCCTCTGCAAGTCCAACTCAGAGGCACCATCCTCTACAAGTCCACCCAGCTGCTGTCCTATGTTGATGATATAGGGAAGAGCAACTCAAGATGACTTCATTAACACTTGATATAAGTAAGAAAGTTATCTCATCTCAAGTCTTCGGCATAAAACCAAGATGTCTGAAGCTCCTTATTAATGCAGAAATAGACTGGACATCAGTTATTGCGATGTTAATGACTATGATGATCGATTTTAAAATAATGCCGTTATCGTCTACCCGGATGCTTTCCGTATTGGTTTTCCTACAATTGGTATGAAGTCTGCGAGTCCAGTTTGGCTGCTCATAACCATGACTTGATGGCATGAGTAACTTCATTTCCTTCCGTCGGTAGCTGAACAAACTTCTGCTTTTTCCAATATCCGAGAAATACTCCTTCCATCACTTGTGGTTTAAGTATCCTAGTGAACGATTTAGGCCTGGTCTCAGTAGTTAATTTGAGAGTTTTTTTTCACAATTTACTTCAGTCTTCTCTCGTAATTCTTCCTCGATAACATCAGGGATTGATAAGACGTCCAGTTGAACCATTATCTGAGGACTATTCTCTTCCTGCTGAGGAAAAGGGGTTGTAATTACTTTGCACAAGAACTATGGGCTTGTCACATGGGGTGATTTTTGCCCAAGTATCTTCTTTGTTAAAACCTTCCACGCCTGACGTTTCCACCGTTTCTAATATCAAGGAGGATGACCTGCTTTTATTCAGCAGCCAAATCATCCTTCTTTCCAAAGAGGTACTGGGACATATTTGGTCGAAGATTGAATCTAACCCTGAACTTCGGTACTTGGCGTTGCTTTCCCTTTCAACGGCTTCATGCGTTGGCGGCAATAATTTGTATTCTTTACCATCCTTCATCAAGCTATCCACTATCTTCCCAAATTGGGCTTTTGTTGTATGAACGCCATTACCATTGCAAACGCCGAAATGTCATGCCCGACTTTTTTTCTACGTACCCATATGATGTCGCTGCCTGATGTATCTTTCATCCACATAGCGTTAGCGGAATGTAGGTAGGATTCGCAAATTACCGCTACGTCTACATTTTTCTCATGGTTTCTGCGAACTGATCCTCTTAGTAGTGAAGATTGATTTATATCAACCTTACAGATCGTGTGGTCCATCTCTCTCCTATATCCCACTTACAACATACTGGTCATCCATACTCTCTTTCTCTTTCTTTCTTTAATATCCATCGTGGGTCTTTGGTGCAATCCTTGATCAGACCGCGCTCTTTTCTCATTTTTGCGCTGTTTTTGCCTTCAAAAGGATGTAGGTATAGGATCTATTTTCATGGGTAGCTGACAGTTCAGCTTTCATCGGTGGAGAGGCTTTTCCCTCTTGGTAGTTGGCTAGAATATTAAGGGCATAATATCACCGTACCTACTTTGTTTGCTCGCTATCTCCTCTGTGTGACAATAGGGTCTTAGGTTTGGATGGCATCCCTAACAGAGCTTTGAAACGGACAGTGAAGATTAGGCACGATCTTTTCGCCAAGAACATCGAGGCGTGCCTGAAAAATGGAATTTTCCTCGCTCAGTGGGTGGTCGTTGGTGTTACTTCTTATACGCAAAAAAACGCACTTGGAGATCCAGAATCACATCATCTTATCTACCTGTTGGATACAATGAGGAAGATGATAGGAAGAGTTATGATATCTACAGAATGTTAGCCATCGCCGAAAGCGACAATGGCCTGTCGCAGCACCAGTATGAGTTTCGACGTGCGCACACTCCGAAAAATAGAATAAACTCGGTAGTGACCCTGGTAAAAAATGCACTAAATTCTGGTGGTTGTTATGCCGTGGTGGCACTGGAACCCAAAAACACATTCAATTCCGCCAATTAGGGTTGAATTGAAGGCGTATTTGACGACATAGGTGTTGCTGGATATGTGGAGAGTCTGGTCGAGAATTATCTCTCAGAGAAAACCCGGTTGGGGACGGATGAGGATCCCTAGATTACATCGTCACATCGGAGTTAGCTCAGGGGCCGCTACTGGATCCCTTAGAGTACTAACTCTAGTCTCTTAGAGTATTAACACTACTTTCTCGTCCTCGGTGGAGACATTGGGAACGGTAAAGATCTGGCTGGACAAGGCCGCGGATGAGCAAACCTAAACGGTCTTAATAACGAACTGTATAAAAAAGCGCTGTCGAATTGAAAATTAGTCGATATATGGCCGTCTATCGGCTATCAAATACTTGGGATGATAATTAACGCCAAACTCATCATTATGGAGCACCTAGCGTGCTGACGTAAAAAGGCAGCTAGTTCCATAACGCCACTTGGAGGAATTTTGCCGATTGTCGGTGGGGATAAACACTGAAGAAAACTGCTTTGCAGTCGGAATGGTGCAATCCATTCTGCTCTACGCATCACCTGTGTGGGCCCAGGTGCTTGTAAATTTTCAGGGACGGAAAGATGTGAATTCTCTTCTGAGCATTTGCAGCGTTTTTAGAATCACGTCAAATTAGACTATACAGGTGGTGGCAACTATAATCCCTGTCGATATCCTGGCGAAAGAAATGAGTGTGCTATACCATGCGAAACGTATGGAGAGCCGCACAGGATGCAGGAATGCGACAAGGTCACAGTCGCATAATCTTTGGAAACGCAGATGGAACGAGTCTTCATAAAGCCGGTGGCTTGGGCGCAAACATGAAAAAAACCATTTACCACCTTACCCAGTTCCTCACGAGACACGGCGATTCCTGCAGGCAGTATCTACACCGCGTTAGGCTGCATGATTCGGCGAATTTTCATGGCTCTAATGTCACACCGGAGGATGCAGATCATGTGATGTTTCACCGCCTGAGGTTCACGATTAAGAGGAGGAGCTCGAACCAAACCTTGAGAAGGAACGTGCCCCCGGGGAGTCTTGTTGCGGAGATGCTGAGGTCGAATAATGGAGAACTGGCCTACGGTTCGCTTTACAATTGTAAAAATACAGAATGAGCTGGTCAACGAAGGAAGTAGGAGGAAAGCAGATAGGAGAAGAAGGACGAGTTCGTAAAGGCAACATCCACTGCGTAAAGTAATAGCTATTTTAAATGGTGGTCTCGAGTGCCTCGGGCTGTTGAGACCGGGGTTAATTTTCAGTGTCTTCAGGCTGGTGATATCGTCGACTCAAAAGGGGAGTTATTTGAAGCGCCTGCTTGTATGTATAACTCCTATTCACTTCTTCGTAGGATATGTGGTATTCATTACAAGCTTCTTTTGGTATGACTTTTTTTTCCTATTTTGGTTTTAAAAAAAAAACTATGCTTCAGTCTCATTATTCTCATATCTAATACTTTAAAATTGAGTTTTTATCAGTGGATTAACAAAAAAGGCGACAAACAACATTCGTAACTAACCGTAATTTGAACTGGGGGTATGGAGGTTGAGAAGCTGATTTTCAACCAACTCATCAATCGCACCGTGGTCTCTTTGCTTTACGGATCTCTCAGTCTAATATACTGGGTATTTGTGCGGCTATGTTCCTCTCACTCGTCGGTGGACGCACAGGCTCATTCCCAACATTAGGGTGTGGCTTGAGCGAAAACATGGGGATACCAACTACCACATTACCCAGTTCCTCACGGGACACGGTGGTTGCTACAGGCAGTATCTGCACCGCTTTGGGTTGGATGATTGTCCGAACTGTCCCAGATGCAATGGCATACCGGAGGATCCAGAGCATGTGATGTTTCACTGCCCACGATTTGCGATGGAGAGAAGGAGCTTAAACCAGGTGCTGGGCAGGAGCGGGACCCCGGAGAGCTTAGTTACTGAGATGCTGGAGTCCGAGGAGAAGTGGCTTGCGGTTAGCTCCGCAATCATCCAAATGCAGGAGGAGTTGCTGAAAGAACAAAGAAGGAGGAAAGCTGCAAATAGGAGAAGGATGAGTGCCTAAGAGCAAACCTACCCCGCGAAGTAATACCTCAATGGTGGTCCCGCGGGGCTGGGGCTGGAGAGACCGGGGGTGGTTTTTAGTGGGTGTGAATCCCACACGCGCCCGATGTTGTTCCGCCGTTCGGGCGGCGGAGCTGCGGCGGACGTGTCTTTCTAAGATTTTCCACCTCCGTGTACGCACAAAAAAAAAAAAAAAAAAAAAAAAAATGTTCCTCTCACTGTTCTGTATGGTTTTACGGTTTCTCCCTAGGCTATTCTTTGACCAATCTTTTGGTAAGTATAGTCTAGATCAAATGATTTCAATTTGGCAGATTTTGAAATGTACAGTTTGTTTAAGATTCCATGGTAGAAAGAAGAATTTCTGGCAAGGCATTAGGACGAGTGTCATAACTACAAGCTTGAGAGCTGCAGCTATACTCCCTGAATCTGTTGCTTGTTACGTGACCTGCCAATTTTTTTTTTAAGGATCTGTACACCTACTCTTTTCTGACTTGCTTTTATGCAGTGGGATGCACTTCGCTCCACTTCCTTTCAGACTCGTGCATTCCCAGTTTCTAGAGTACTAGAAATATCATTATTCAATTATTCCAAATTAATGTTTGCCATTTAAAAATAATTTGCCCCGGGGGCGGAAAACATATGTAAAGTTTCCGCATAATATTCAACAGAAATGGTTCCCAGGATGTATGAAATGAGAGCACGTCTGAAGTGTGCGCTGATATATTGCTTACAGGAAAGTAAGTGCAATACTAACCTTCAACAATATCAATAAATTTAAATGCTTAATCGACAGAAAAATGGCGATAAAATTACAAAACTATCTCCAGACTCTAAATTAAACCCGGCCTAGCTCTGACATGACACAGACAAGACAACACGAGAGAGCAAGGTAGTAAAACTTTTCGCCGTCAATTCGACCTGATAGTGGCCACTCATTCTGTATTGGCAGAAAAATAAAAATAACCAAACAATTTCAGAAATTCCTAAAACAAGAAAAATCAATTAGTGAACGACATGATAATGACGATAATGTCTCAGGTGGAAGATCTCGCTTGTCGTTTTTCACTTTATTTCCATCAAGTTCCAGCTCGACGTTGGGGCCGGAGTCATTGGAGGTTCCATCACCCTTCTGTCGATATTTCTTCCCACCTTCTCGGATGAGCGACTTAAAGCATCAAAGACATCATCAGAACCTGAGATGAACACTGGCTGGAGGGAGCCTTCTCGCCGGACCAACTAAGACTTTCCCAAACTTCAGTCTGACTTTCCGACCATTGGATGCAGAAGCGGTCTCGAAATGACTGGGACTGAATGGTTTGGTCCAGGCAGACAGGACTAATATTGCATGTCCGACCAACGATAACATGAAGGCGATGAGATGGGCAGCCAAAACATACCGACAAAAGTTTGATACAATATGCGTACTGGGACTGGCTTTTAAGGACACAGCTTGCAACCTTAAATTGTCCTTACTTGCGCATTTTTGCCGTCTTATTGCTTGCAGATGAACCATTTAAAATATTTCATCTCCTCCCTTGGACGCTCCCAAACTAAGTGCCAATGAGATCCCGAAATAAGAAACATCACAACGAAACGATTGCAAAAACTGAAAGACGATGAGCACACAAAAGGAATAAACACGAAAATTTCAATCTCAAGAAATCACCGAGAAATGTTGAACTCAAGGTGAATTGATTTCTTCAGTGGTTAATTTACGATCACCTGAATATCGTTAATTAACACGATGCACACTGGGTTTAAATGGTGGCGACGATGGAACAGTGCAGGGTGGATCAGGAGGTCGGGAATATTGTCTGAGCTTCAGCACTTGAGAAGTTGCTGATGGAGGTAGGCTTGACTGAAACGATATTGGTACTCGTGCTGCTGCTGTAACTTAGCAGGAAGCGGCGGTGAGGAGAGATGACAAGCATGAATCAGTAATAAGCGATAGATAGGATGGTGGAATTTCTGACATCATCTACTGTGGTAGCGCTGCAATTTGAAACAGTAGTGGATCAGGATTGGCATCAGGTGCCTTTAGTACTCGTAAGGACAGTCTTTCAATAAAAAGATTTTGACTAATCCCTGGTGAGCGTCTTTAAAGCACGTGTTCAATTTGCGGTAGGAAACTATCTATTTTCATTCTACAAGTTTCTAAAGACAAAAATCGAAACAATCCACCCTCACTGATATTTTAATAAAATTCCTTGATGGGAGAAGGGGTAGGATTAGGGATTAATGCTAAGGTTAGATAGGTTTTGAAAAGGGATTTGTTGCCTTGGGGATCGAAGAGGCGGTTTTGGGATTGCAATCATAAAAGAAGCTCTGGGTACATATGGGTACGAAGAAGGTGCTCCTCGACCTTCCGAATCTGGATGATCTGAGTAATAACTGGGGTGTGTCTGGCAGGACATCGTCAACGTCGGGTATTTGGCAGTTGGATCGTTCTTATAAATATTAGAGAGGACGAAGCTTTTTTTATCTATGACAAGGAACTATCGGACCAGAAGGTGAAGCCGAAAATGAGGAGAGGAAAGATGAGTAGTTTGTAAAAGCTCTATTTTCAGGGGGGTTGGGGCGCTGTGTTTTAGGGTGAGGGTTTGTTTTAGGTGGGGGAGAGGCAAAGCCTTTAGGCACTCAGACGTTGGTGGCCTATTGTACTCGATTCCCCCATCTAACGGAATATCCCGGATTCGTTTATATATCGCAGGATTTCCGTAAGTAGATGTGATGCTACCCGCTCCAGTTGGCGCACATCAGCACCAAAAATCTGACGCGTCCATAGCCGGGGCACTCACATAGAAAATGTTCCGCGGATTCCGCTTCCTCATTCCAGGACGGAAACCAATCATCGTGGATAATTCCTATTCTGAACATATGCTCAGCTAGAGAATTATGGCCACTCAGAATGCCTACAATACTTCTGCAAGTCTTTCTGCTTTTCGACAGGATAAACTTTCCAGTATGTTCCAGTATTGTTTCGTTCTGACAGGAAAAGTTTGGTCTGTCTAGCAGCACTAAGGCTTCGCCACCTTTCATCATGGGAAGCTTGTTCCCAGTTTTTGATAATAGCATCAGCCAATGCTACTGACACCCCAATTGCTGGTTCCGGTCCGGGCATGGGGAAAATTGAAGCTTCTTTTGCTAAGGCATCCGAGATTTCATTTTCCTCTACACCACAATGACCAGTTACGCAGAGTAAATCCACCGTATTGAATCTAGAAACACAAATCCAAGGGCTGCAAACTGAGTAATGCAGTCAGAGCTGCGCCGTATGTGGTGTTCATGGCACCGATGATACCCAGATACAACGTTCTTTGCAGTGTGGCTAGTTTACAGCGAAAACACTTTTATTTTACCCTAACCCACCACATTACGAACGCATAAGCGAACATAATGGTCTAATATTAGCAGCATATATCCGCATTACTACTTGAGGCCTAAGTTCCCATGTCGAGGCAAAGGTCCACCTATACAGCCCATAAACTGTGAGAGCGCGTTTCATCTTTATCTCTACATGTTTGTTCCAAAGAAGTTTCTTGTCTAGAATAACTCCCACATATTTCACTACTTCGGAGAATTGAAGGGTTGTACCCCTCATCTCTGAAAAAGATCATTCAGTTTTCTCCTTTTTGTAAATAATACCATTATGGTTTTATTTTAATTTACTGAAAGTCTATGCCCGAGACACTGACTATCAGTCAAATCAACGCCGCGTTGTGTATTTCGGCGCACACTTCCGAGTTTTCGAGCAACAGCCAGCACAGCCACGTCATCCGCATGAGCTTGACCGTGTATTGTCAGATTTTTCAGTTCGCATAGTAGTGAGTTGATCAGCATACTCCACAGAAGTGGCGATAGCACACCTCCTTGAGGGCAGCCTTTCGTCGCTCCCGTTAGTAGCGATCACAACAACTTCCGCATACAGCAATCTCTGCGTTAGCAAAGCGTAGATCCACTTTATTAGAGTTTCGTCTACACCATGCTCTCTGATGGCATCACAGAGCTTTCGGAATAGCGCACAGTCAAAAGCCCCTTAAATGTCTACGAACACACCCATCGTGTATTCACCCTTCAGAGTTGCATCCTCTATTTTTGAAACCAAAAAATGAAGAGCAGAACACAGGATTTGCCACGTTGGTAAGCACGTTGGTTTTCATTTAAGGGATGCGACCTGTGCGCCTTCTCGCGAATGTGACGCTTAACCAGTCTCTCCAGACATTTCAGCAAAAATGATGTTAGGCTGATTTGCCTGAAATCCTTTGGATTTGAATAGTCATCCCAGGCTATGGTATGAAGACTACCTTCATCTTCTGCCAAGAGGAAGGCACGTAGCCGGGAGGAAGACATCCTCGAAAAATATTTCTTAGAAGTTGCTCTAAGTGCTCTATACCTTCCTTTAGCATCATTGGGCAGATGCCATCCATGCCAGGTGCTTTGAAGCATGATAGTATAGCAGCTCTCGCTTTTTCATTGGTAACAACCGCTCTTGCAGTGTCCCAATTCCCCTTGCAATACCTTCGTGTTGAAAGGTTTGCAGAAACCGCCAATTCACTTCTTCCCACTTCAGAGACCTGTTCTCCTGGGTCATGTACTTCCAAGAGAGTCTGTATAGACTCAACTCTGAAGTTCGTGAAAGTACCATCCTGTTTTCTAAGAGAGTCTAACTTATTATTATTATTAAGGACTCTGCACACCTTCCAGTTCCTCACAGTATGCTCTAAACGAGTCTCGTTTTACCAGCCCCTTATATTCACGCTGTGAGTTCTGGAAGTTTAGCCAGTCTTCATCTGTATTGTTTTTGCAAGCACGATTTAGAAGTCGTCTGGTTGATTTCTCTGCAGTTCTCTGCAGGTTCCACCATTGAACCGTTTTACCACATTGGCCTCGGGAAATAGGACAGGCCTCTTCAAAGCACTCTAAAAGTGTGCGATTCGGAGTTTTCAATTGATCTTCTATCACCAAAGAAATTCCTAGTCGCCTAGGGAGCTCAACTTTGTCGCCAAGAAGTTCATTGAGCTCCATCCAATTCGTTTTCCTAGGATTCCGTCCTTGTATTACAGGTTATTCGCCTGCAATAATTAGACTAAATTCTAGGTAACGGTGATCTGAGAGTGAGACTTCATCTAACACTCGCCAGTTTCTAATCAACTTTGACAGCTTTGAAGTGCAAATTTTTAAGTTAATTACTTCACTTCTTCTTGGCCCCACGAACATAGGGACGCACCCTATGTTCGCAGTCATCAGACCTGCTGAAGTGATAAAATCAAAAAGGTTCTTTCCTCTAGGATTCCATTTGCTACTGTCCTAAAAGATAGGCTGAGCGTTCGCATCACAACCTATTAACAGTTCAAGGCCACTTGATTCTGCATACATTACCAGATCCCTTAGTTCTTGCGTCGGTGGAGGGCACAAAGAATCATAGGGTAAGTAAGCGGAGGCTTACGTTTTGGTATTGTAAGTTGACCGCAGCCAGGTCCTGGGAAGGGAATTGTCTCAGCATGGTTGCTTCTAACAATTTTGACATCAGAACGCAGGCCCTCGGTCTCGAAGATCTTTCATCGAAGAAGATCTTTCATCCCCTTGACTGATCCAATACCACAGATTCTGTAAAGCAAACCCATGACTCTTGAACTAGAAATGTATAAGGACAATTGCAACCCCTACCTAGGTAACTTCATTTACAGTGGGAATGGAATAAGGAATGGTATTATGGATTTTCAGTGAAAGGACGGATGCTTACGTTACCGCAAAACAAGATTGTTTCAATTTCTGCATATTAAGGTACAACTTCCAAAGGGTAAAGTATCGGCACAATTCGTCCAAATGGAATTTAGACGAGCTTCGCTGAAGGAAATGTTTTTTAGTGGAAGCGTAAAAGTTGAGATCACCCGGATATTGTAGAATTTTAATAGAATTGGGATTAGGAATCAGTTTGGGAAGGCTAGCGTTCAACAGACAAAATAGGTTAGTTGAAAAGACTGAACCTGGAGGGATACCTGGTGGGCATATATATGTATATGGAAATCTAAGATGCTCTTGTATGTTGGCTTGGGATTTCCGCCCGTCAAGGAAGTTGCGGATTAGCTTGCAAAGGTGCGGATGGAAGTTAAAGATTTCAGGGAACTTGAAAATGAGTCCGTTTTACCATATGGAGTCGAATTTTCTTCTAATGTCTAGGAAACAGACCATTCTTGGAGTCTTCTGGTTTCGAAACTTTGGTCGTAAATGTGTAGGGCGCAGTGGTGGCCTTGGACCGAGGGATGTTTTGAGGCAGGATCGCGGTTTGCCAGACTATTCTGCCCAAGTTTTTCCGATTTGTCTTAACGTGCTTTGGTTCAGTTCCATGTCGGAGAGGCGGTTGTAGCGGTAGTCGGTATATGGTGTTAAAATTTGTTGACGGATTGACCTGTCAATATTCATTCAATCGGACAAGGGAGCTGTGGAGAGTATCTATTTCCTAATAGTCTCCCCTGGAAAGACTTATATTTAATATCGTTAAGGACATCAGTGGGGAGTTAAGTGAGGTTACAGTAGTTGAGGAGGCTGGGTGGAATCGGTTCATTGTCTACTTCCAATGGTGTCGTTGGATGCTATGTTGGTGTGGGTGCAGGAGTGGATCGATTTTGGATTCAAGGCTGCAATTTATAGGTTTTCAGGTCGTCTTCCGTAAATCAGGAACTGAGGGTGTGGTGACTCCGTTGGGAAGTTTAATGCCGAGGGTTACGTCAACATAGTCAATGATACTGGAAACAATTTCCAGGGAAGGATAGTTATTAGGATGGGGATTAACAATAATATGACTCCTGATTTTGAAGTGGTCTAGATAGGAGGGATAATTCCCCTTAGTAAAGGTGGGGATGACAGGTCCACGCTTGCGCGCGTATTTATTTGAAACTGATGAAGCCTTTCTCCATTTTAATTCGACGGTGCAACGAACCAAAACTGTTGTCTGGCATTGAGGTCTCCACCTGTTATTACGCTTCGAGTTTTACATTGAGGCACAAAAGGAGTGAATCCGTTGAAAATCGTGGATATCAAGGGACTACTTGGGAACGCAACGAAGAGCGAGGAAAATTGGATATCAAAAAAAATAAGGATGATTTTGAATAATTTGATGGTCGGGAAATATTGGTGACACAAGAATTTTTCAGCGATAAGTGTGGCTGCACGGCCAACTATACTGCGAGGATTAGATTTGTCGGTCGGTACGGAAAATTTGAAGCTGGGAGGTCTAAGCTTATACTTATAGTGCAATCTGAGGAGGTCCATCGTTTTTGCGAGAATCTGATGTGAGTTCCCAGATTTCTTCATTACCGCGCGGCGGTTGGAATGTCAATGGAATCCGTCAATAATTCCCCGCCACATCGACCATGTACGAAGGGTGGTGTATTTGTGCATGGTTTGAGTCCAGACTGTGTGAAAGCCCCAGGATATCAAGGAAAGCCTGAGGCATTTAAAATACTAGCAGCTGACAGTATGATGGGAACTAAAACCACCTTCTCGAGAAGCTAATTTTTTTTTTATTTTCCAAGCCAATGCCTCATAATTCAAAATCTTCTCGAAGTATTTCCAATGTTCCGTCCTGAATGGCACACATAAATTTCTCCGTGTCAACAAAGAGCTCCCAGCATACAGTCATCTGTTCGGAGACAACCCACGTGTTTACCGTGCCTTCGATTCCCTCTTGGTCTGGCTTTACCCCACTCAAAGGATTGGGGGCCAACCCTCCATTTGGCTTACAAACAGCCACGTTTAAGGGACTGACCTGGTTTTGTTGTGAAAATAAGCGTGTAGCGAGTCGATTTCTCGGTGATGTTGTGTCTCATCACAAACCACGCCCCTAGCTCTAATGTCACGAAGCAGGTTCATCCGTTACACGGCAGAATTTAAGTGATACATTTAGAATTCCCACATAGTAGTCCGTATTCGATATTAGACGTTATCCAGATCGGTGTTCGCTCACGGCAACATTCGAAATGCATAAGTCTTTGAACGGATAGTGAACAAATTCAATGTGCTTATTTTATTTTTCCCCGAAAAACGCGATTTCTGCACCGGCTTCACGCGTCACAGGAATTCGAACAGCAGAGCATCCTTCAAATCATCAACTCGTGCATGGGTTCCTTGTAGAGCTCCTCGGTATTTGTGGAAGTCTGTCTCGGTCAAAGCTTGGATGTGAAGGTCATGAATGCTATGTCCGGCATGCGGTTTGTAATGCCTTTTGATTGATTGATGGCTTGGATTTGACATTCGTCTAAACTAAATTCTATTCGAATATCACTATTCGCAGCAGACTTATAAGGAGGTCATCATTATCAGAATATAGTTTGGTGTCATCGTGTTGGCTTGAGGCCTGGTATAGCTTCTTTTCGATCCGATTTACGATGAAGTTTCTGTTGTATTCGTTTTTCTTGGCTGTGTCTAGGATGTAGTTCATTTCTTTTTTTCTTCTCTCGCTGTCATCTTGTCGTGAAAATCATAGCTTAAGGTATATGTGATGGCTCATTCAAAATCCCCTCTTTCCCAGATCATTTTTAAATCCAGTAACGGTATTTCCCCTTCCTTTTCGATCTCCATGGTGAATTCCATGTTCCTGTATGTCCGGTTGAATTTGTCGAGGATCGTTCCTGTTTCTTCTTTTTTGATGATTGCTAGTACTTTATCCACGGAGTCAACCTAGATGGAAAAACTATTCCAATAACTTAAAAAGTTTTCGAAATCGATCCTGATGGTTCGCCCACAAGTAATGATGTTCAGGTGCTCATGGAGTTGAGCCTTTGGGGTTAGCACGCTTCCAAAGCATATCATCCATTTTTATGGCTTGAGAATACCAAGGAAGGTCGCATGTCGTGAACATCTAAGAGAGGAGAAGCATCCATTGATGATGGGGTCTGTCGTGGATTCCCCTGTTCGGTCGGTAGAGCGATTACTATCTTTTTATCTCCCAATTTTGGCTCGTATGTTTTCTCCCGCTAAGCTTGTCTTGCGTTTTTCGTTTCTCAGGTTCCGGTGCGGATACACGCATCGACTAAAAGAACAGTGAAGTTTTGATAGCTGATGGACTGAAGTGTCCAAAAGGACCCTGCTGTCTCGAGCTTGGCTATCACAGCGGTGCGCTAACCCTTGCCGATGGGACACTTCAGTCAGGCTTCAGTATTTGAGGGCGAAATATCACGTCCAATTTCCCCAACTTTTTAGGTTTTTAAAACAGGCTTCCCCCTCGGTCAACTCCGGCCAACCCATATGGCTTTCGACTCTCTAAGTCATTGCAAAGCTCTAATGGTGATACATAAGTATTTCGTCCTCGCTGCATGGGAAGCAAATAGAGCTCCAAAGAAACTCATTATTTAGATTGAATTCTGTGTATAGACCCTCAACAAAGGTAGCCTGGGGATTTTGGAAGCCATTATATAAAAACAAAGTTTATCATTTTCATTAAACTGTGGGAAATATGCGTCGCATCGCCTTTGCACCTGTAACATGACAGTTTCAGACCCGATAATGCGGAAATGTCCAGGTTTATCAATACTATCTTACGGCCTATTGCATAGCCGCGTTCAGAAAGTTATGTTGAGATTGTTCTAGACACCAGTTGGTTTCTAGACTTCGAAGCAAATTCGCTCCTTAATTGCGAGTCAGATGCAGCACTTCTCGAACTTTAACTTGATGATTGGAGTTGCCCCATTAGCCCAATTTTTGTGTGTAAGGGATTTTTCACTC
Source organism: Hermetia illucens (assembly GCF_905115235.1). Taxonomy (NCBI): domain Eukaryota; kingdom Metazoa; phylum Arthropoda; class Insecta; order Diptera; family Stratiomyidae; genus Hermetia; species Hermetia illucens. The sequence continues at coordinate 142,673,829 of NC_051851.1, forward strand.
AGAAGTACGTAATTATCCGCCGGTAAGACTTTATCCACTGGGAGTGCCGCTGACTTGAATGTTGTGTAAGTTGTGTTGCTACATTCAGGACTGAATGCCGCAAAAGGAATTATCTTAGTCTAATCTCAGAATTTTGATTGCTGAGGTCATGACGTTCTGCGATGATCCTGATTACCTAGAAGAAAGCTAATCGTACTGAGTAGCTTCTGTTGCGATAGATGGTGCTCTTCGAAATGTCTTTAATTCGTTAGGATGATAAGATATTAGACAAAACTTTCCACGTGCGGAGATATCTCTTACGGATTTTGAAGGTTTATCTGAAAAACCCCATCCTACTTCAAGAGACGTTAGAAGATTAGAGGCGGGTGGAGATGGCGGCGGAGATAGCGCAGGGGTGCATCCTAGGACCAGACTTCTGCAATGCTTCTTACGATAGTCTGGTAAGACTCGACATGCCAGAAGACTCGTGCCTCGTCGGTTATGCAGATGATGTCGCGGCGCTTGTTGCTGGGCGCGCTGCCGAGCTGGCGCAAAGCAGATTTGGCATGTTAGTGCAAGGAGCTAGCAGATGGATGACTGCTCATCGTTGTAGACTTCCGCTGAAAAAAAACAAAGAACTCATCCTGACTGACATCCTGAGAATCACGACCCTACGTCCCTTATCGATCTGTGTGTTTTGCAATGGGGTTGCCGATGCCGCCGATAACACCTTTTTCTCTTGTAGAAGGTGGGATGAGATTCATCAACAACTATCAACAACTTTTTGGCCTTCTTGTTGCAAATAATATAGACCTCGACCGGTGGAGCGGCCGGCTGGCAGGGTTTCCTTTGATGAGTAGCCCCTTTCTCTTTTCCCCTCCGATTGGTAAAATAGATCCATGTTCTGAAGCCTCCTCAAGGAGGAAGAGCTCGGAAGCTAACTCGGAGCAATGTGGGAAGCGATTCTAGGCTAGTTCTCTGACGATGGGGAGTTGTTTAGTTGGTAGTACGACGTACCCTTCCAAGAGCATACTCTCTGCGCAAATGCTTTCACTTACCCTATTCCAAAGAAAACCTACGAAATTATCCACCGCACCACGGTAAGGTAACAACACAAGAATGTACTCGTGATGCTGCACGTCAACCAGTTCTATAAACCTCTGTATTGTCTAAAATTTTTATAATGAGAAACATCCCTGTTTCTCCTTCCAAATCTACAAACTACTCCTTATCACCACAGACTACGAAAAAAGCCTTAGTTCAGTTTTCATCTTATTTACGACATTTTTGCATGATCGCGATATGAATTTTTCCTGGTTTATGTGTTGATGATTGAAAAGGTTCTACTACTGGATCGTGATCATGGTTGCAGCACCGATTAATGCACTTCACTCTCAAATGTAAGTACCCTCTTGTAAGTTGTGCTCAGCAATCGTGATTTCCAATTTTTAATTAAATTTCATTAAGACCTGCGAAGAGTAATCGAATCAGCGCAATCATTACCGTCGATAGTAAAGTGTCTGTATATATATATGTCTTATATATAGAGAGGTTGAGGGAAAGCACAGTTAATGAATACTGTGAGTAGACGATGGAAAAGATGGAACCGATAGGAGAATGGTGAGAAACCTTCAAGGAAAATGAGGAACCAAGTACTGAGTACCATTGAACAGACAAGTAATTTTAAGTTCGAAGGTCATTGTGATATCTGGCAATCGACTCCCATGAGGTCTTCTGTTAATAAAAATTACTCTTTCCTGGTTTCCTGCTTATATCTGGAAAAACACATGTGAACATTGCAAAATGAAACAGAAGAGTTGAAAAAAAATTTCCGGACAAACAGGCAACAAAAATCCACATGCAAAATTACTTTGATCAGCTTTTCCTTACGAACAACAACGTTCAACTAAAGATTTTCAACACGAAATGTCCTCATCATCCTTCCACCAGCAATTCGATAAATCTACAAAATTTTTCATCAACCCCTTAACAAAAACGTCCCGAGATTACGATAAATCGGGCTCCATCAAACATCCCGGCACGTCATAATTGAACGCGCCGACCTCACAACTTCGTCTTACAATCGTTCCACTGCCTACCGATAGCTCAGGACAGATTTAAGTAATTTACGATAGAAAAATAAATGACCTTCACGCCTTTCTCATATCAACCTTATTGAAGACATATAACCTTCTCCACCATACCGTGGATGTTCAAGGGGCGAGATTCCCAGGCATTTCGTCCTTCTAGCTCAACGTGAAAGGTTTAAATTGCGCTTTAAAAAAAGATTTGATCCAGAGCATTTTGTGCTTTCTCTATGTGTGTGTGCAGGAGGATAGCGCCACGAAACTACAAGTTCTGAATACAAAATTTCCTTGTACTCAGCTCCCTGAAGTTCCCCCTCCCCGCAATAATGTTACTTCTACGTAAACTTCAGTATTGCAATTGAGGAGTTCTGACAAAATTCACCCTTTATCTAAATGAGGAAGCAAATGGCCAACACAATGCCACCACACTCCCTGTACACATTCAACACATTTTCGTCCTTGCCGGCTATAATCGTAAATTCAACTAGCGAACATAGTGTATGGAAGGAAGCACAATATGCGGAATCCTCAAGGAACAGGACGACGCGAATGGCATGACCGGTGAACAGGAGGAATGGAGACAAAGTAAAGTCTCGTGGAACGCGCGATGTGGAAAATACACGAGCTATTGTGCTCCTTTTGTGTCTCGACATTCCGTCAAGCAATCTTCACCCTTCAGTCAAAAGGATGTCAGAAGTGTTGGTCTTGGTGTCGCCCCTGTCAGGGCTGCAGTAAGCAGTCGACCCCGTTTACCATTTTTATGGGTGCTCTGCCGTTCAGTTTTGATGAGGCTCGTGGAAAAAATTAGGTCGAGCCTGTTTCTGTTGCCTTTTATGAGGATGCTGTCAGTAGTGTGGGTGTAGTGCTGCTTCGCCTATACACGTTTCTGTTTTCATTATCTAAGCTAAGAAAAACTAAACTGACTATCGGTTCGAGGTTCGTAAATCGACGACTTAGATTCAAGACCTTAGTTTTTGAACGTACCCATTAGGAAATGAGATTTATTCTCGCACAAGGACTTAGAACTAATAATCCCTACCCAGTCAGTATATGGTTAACAAGTTTTGAGGGAGCGTAG